>NC_088887.1:126629596-126957096 GCF_037157495.1 Lathamus discolor
TGCCATGGGCACGGACACCTCACACTAAACCATCCCACCCAAGGCTCTGTCCAACCTGGCCCTGAACACTACCAGGGATGGGGCACTCACAGCCTCCCTGGGCAACCCATTCCAGTGCCTCAGCACCCTTACAGGAAAGAATTTCCTCCTTATCTCCAATCTAAACTGCCCCTGTTTAAGTTTTAACCCATTACCCCTTGTCCTGTCACTACAGTTCCTGATGAAGAGTCCCTCCCCAGCATCCCTATAGGATGGGAATGTTCAGTTTGTATTTCCCACTGAAATCAGTCACAGACTGGTTTGGGTTGAACGAAGCTTAAAGCTCCTCCAGCTCCAACCCCTGCCATGGGCAGGGACCCCTTCCACTGGAGCAGCTTGCTCCAAGCCCCTGTGTCCAACCTGGCCTCGAGCACTGCCAGGGATGGGGCATTCATCACTTCTTTGTGAAAACACTTTGCAAGCATTCATATACCTGCACAGGGTTTTAAGAGGCTCTTAAAAAGACCAGCTTCGAGCTGAAGTAAAGGTACAGGTGGCTCAGATGCCCCTTTTGCCTTGACATGTTCTTAAGTAAGAAGCAGAAACAATGTCAGACCCCAAATGTGGAGGGGAGATCTGGAGAGGGGCTTGGGACAAGGGCCTGTAGGGCCAGGCCAAGGGGAATGGCTTGAACCTGCCCGAGGGGAGACTGAGCTGAGCTCTTAGGCAGAAGCTCTTCCCTGTGAGGGTGCTGAGGCGCTGGCACAGGGTGCCCAGAGAAGCTGTGGCTGCCCCATCCCTGGCAGTGCTCAAGGCCAGGTTGGACACAGGGGCTTGGAGCAAGCTGCGCCAGTGGAAGGGGTCCCTGCCCGTGGCAGGGGTTGGGGCTGGAGGAGCTTTAAGGTCCCTTCAACCCAAACCAGTCTGGGATTCTGTCTCTAACCAGAGTCTGCTCTTCCCCAGTGACCACCAGTGATCTCCTCTTGTTCCATACAGGTGTCTAATCACCATTTTCAGAGGGAACCAGTAACAGCTTGGGAGCCCCCAGTTTCACATCAATGCTCCATTCAGCCTGCCAGCACAGCCAGCAGCACCCACAGCTGGAAGGCACCCATGAAGGGATCTACCTGAACAATGAAGAACAATGGAAGCCCTGGAGACAGCAGGAGCCCAGAGGAACCCAGGGAAGGACAAACTCCTGCTCCTCTCTACTTCACATCCAACTGGCAAGCACATCCCTCTCACTCCATGTCCACAAGCAGCTTTAATGCAAGGCTGCTGATAAGCTCCCTTTGGCACTCGAATTCCCAGTGCATGCCCTACAGTTCCAGGACTTCCATAGCCTTTCATAGGAGGAGCTTGGAACTCTAATCCCCAAACCTGACTCATGGTTTTAGCACAAGCCTCAAGCCTTTCTCTTATCAATTAACACAGAGGCAAAAGTATCATGCAGCTGATACTTCCAAATTATGTCTTTAGGGGTTGAAGGTGCTTCTATGGAAGTTAGGAGGGAATAAACACAAAAAGGGAAACAAAAGACCAATAATTCATCTCGAATATTTGGCCCGTTTGCTGATCTAAACCTCAATCTATTATTTAAGTCAAGAGATGCTCAAAATGAGCCTCACCAGCTTCATCACTGTGCACGAACAGTTCAAGATCCTTGAACCCTCAGTGTTGTGCAAAGAAGCCTATGGAAAATCCCCCCCATTAATCCTGCACAGCTGCCTGGGAGACAATCCTATTGAATTCCTGCTATCTGCAGTCTGCAGGGAGTCAAACACAAAGTGCCCTTGTTGCAGTCCCATTTAGAGACCGGTGATCAAAGGCCCTGATATGTAAACTGCATGGCCCAGTGCTGGTGCATTCTGACACCATCCTCATTAATAAAGATTGTTGTTCATTAACCTTTTGGTGACCTGCATAAGGGAACGTTTTGGCTCAATCAAGTCCATAATGCACAAAGCTTGTGCTTTAGTTGCAATCCACAGCTTCCCAAATGCTCCTTTCCTCTGTGTGGTCAGATGCTCTACAGGAGATGTAGTTCTAGCACCAGGCTCGTCCTCCTCCTACAGCTCCTGCTGCAGCCGTTCTCCAAAGCACCATTTCTCCTCCCTTTCCCAGCTGGCAGCTACGTGATCCCTGCTGCAAATAAACTGAGAGCCCTGAAGAAGTTCAGTGTCTAAAAAAAGCTCACCCAGCTCTAGCACAGAATCATAGAATCCCAGACTGGTTTGGGCTGAAGGGACCTTGAAGCTCATCCAGTTTCAATCCCTGCCACAGGCAGGGACACCTTCCACTAGAGCAGGTCTAGGAGGGTTGGAGAAGGGAACTACAGAGGTCCCTTCCAACCTGGCTCATTGCAGGATTCTGCAACGCAGATCTGCAAGAGCCACAGTGGGTTTTTTCCAGGCATCTTTGCCACTGTTTTCTCCCACCCCAGTCTCCCCCTCCCTCTCTGCATCCAACTAGCTCCAACACCACACAAAGAATCCTTCTGGATGTGTTTGACTGCATCTTTCTGCACCTTCCTGTTGTTCTCCTTCAGCTTTCATTCAGTTGTCTTTATGTTTATGGCCTCAGTTCATAGCCCCGAGCATCCCTACTTCACAGTAGAGCCCTCCCTCCTTACCACTCCTAGTCCCAGCCTTCTATTGCCCCAAGCTTTCCTCCTCAGTACTTCAAGCTTGAAGGTTACTTGTCCCTATTTCCCCCTCTCAAGACTCATTTTGGGATGCCCAGAAGCTGACCAAGAGCTGCAGGAGAGATATTACTCCTTCTTTCTTCATCCTTGTTATTCAGAGCCTGCATTTTCCTCGCCCAGGTAATGCCTGGCAGCACTTTGCCACCACCGAGGCTCAGCTCAGACACGTAAAGGATACTGTCTTCTCTACTTTTGTCTTGTGTGCTTTCCATTCCAGGCAAGGCAGCTGCCACACGTCGGAAAAGCTGCAAGGAAACAGGGAACAGATCAAAACAATCCCACTTGAAAGAGTGCACCCAGTTGATACAGTTCAAACAATGATTCAATACATCCTCCGGGACTATTGACACCAAAAGCCTGACACCAAATATAACCTTTATTCTCAGGAAATGGCAAACCATGGTTTTGTTGGGAGCGAAGAGATCAAATGTGCCTGGATACGAGCAGCAAACCTTCTACCACCTTCTCTGCTAATATCCTCTGTTTGGAATGCAGCATTTCCACCTCACATATGTGCACAGACCCCAAAACCTCCCCAGTATCAGGTGGGAACTCGACCTTCACACCTCCATAGGGTATTAGTTACACAGGAGCATGGACACACCAAATCAAACACAGCACCCAGGAGCTGTGTTAAGACCAGCATTGACCCAGGCGGCACATAGAATCATAGAATCATAGAATAGTTAGGGTTGGAAAGGACCTCAAGATCATCTAGTTCCAACCCCCTTGCCATGGGCAGGGACACCTCACACTAAACCATCCCACCCAAGGCTTCATCCAACCTGGTCTTGAACACTGCCAGGGATGGAGCACTCAAGTCTGCTCTGTACACCTTAATGCTTCTCCAGAGATGAAGGTGCAGGCAGGGAAGCAGCTTTTTCTTAACAGCAGTAATGTCTCCTTTACCTGATAGCTTTATTTTCACCCTGAGAACAGAGGAAGGTGAACCTATGAAGATGAGCTGGATCACCACCTGTAGCAGAGTTGGGACATGAGCCTTGAATAAATACCAAGTAGGGCTAAAATCCCTCCTAGTCTGCTCAATAAGTGATAGATACTGAAAATATCCTCAACCGATTATGCACCACTGTTCATCCAGGTGGGGGATGCTCGACTCTTGGTTACTGAGCAACACAGAATCACACAGAATCACAGAATCCCAAGGGTTGGAAGGGACCTAAAAAGATCATCTAGTCCAACCCCCCTGCAAGAGCAGGGTAACCTACAGTACATCACACAGGAACTTGTCCAGGCGGGCCTTGGTTATCTCCAGTGTAGGAGACTCCACAACCCCCCTGGGCAACCTGTTCCAGTGCTCTGTCACTCTTACAGTAAAGAAGTTCTTCCTGATGTTAACGTGGAACTTCCTATGTTCCAGTTTACACCCATTGCCCCTTGTCCTATCACTGGATATCACTGAAAAAAGCCTAGCTCCATCATCCTGACACCTACCCTTTAGAAAAGGGGATGTGTGTAATGACATCCCCCAAGCATCTTCTTCCAGGCTTCACATATCTACGGCTCAGGCTCCCTGTGAACCAGAGAAAGGATCTTCCTTTCAGGAAGCTCCCAGTCCTTTTCTGAGTGTCCTTGACTTTTGGTACCTGCTCCATCATCATGATCCTGCTCAGAACAGGAGCCTGCAATCCCAAAGCAGTTGTTCCACCTCTCACTCGAACACTGTCTCCAGTTTCCCAGCAAGACCTCAGCTCCAACATCTCTTCACAGACTGCATTTCCTACCTTAGCCCCAAGGCTCAGACTCCTGGTTCCCATCATGTGGCTTTTCCCCAGCTCTCTGGGTGACAGCCTACAGATGTACCCACTGTGAATGTGTGAGCATTCACTTGGCTCTCCTGAGCCCACAAGGGCCTGCCTCCTCCTGCACAGAACAGCCCAGTTAAGGGATGTCCTTCAGCTGAGTGACTTCTCTGACACCCTGCCATGCTACTTGCTAAGAACCACACAGATTTCTTCTCCTTTTCACGTGTCTCAGCAAAAATGGAAGGACTGAATGGATGCGACAGATGGAAAGACGCATTGTGCCTTTACTATTCACCAGGGTATTCAACTGACCACCTAATTGTTCCTTACCTTTGAAGAACAACCCTAGTAGAGTTTGATCCACACCCAGACATGAACATCTGACATACACTGCATTCATATTTTTACACCATCACAGACATTGTCACTACCATGTATTTCCTGTCTGCATGTAATCCAGAACACTAGATGTTTCCATGCATTCAGCATCTTCATCCAGTGTTCCAGTGCCTAAAGCGGGTACGAGAAACCTGGAGATGGGCTTTGGACAAAGGCCTGTAGGGCCAGGCCAAGGGGAATGGCTTGAACCTGCCCGAGGGGAGACTGAGCTGAGCTCTTAGGCAGAAGATTGGAACTGGGTGAGCTTTAAGGTCCCTTCCAACCCAAACCACTCTGGAATTCTGTGATTTGAATCCACAAGGTCTTTGCAGTCTTGATGTTTTCATTGCCTTTAACAGTCTTCAATATAAATCCTGACTCGATCACATCTGGGAACAGAAGGTTCTGACTCTCCTTCTTTACTGAGCTTTGTCCCTAGAACTACTTTTGCTCTCCCAGTGTTCAGTATCCAGTGAGCTCTCCCAGGATGATTTCAGGATCTCAATTTCAATTTTATGAAAGAAAAACAACTTTGTGACTTCTGGGAGGCAAAAAAACATAGGAAAAAGGGATCAGAGAACCAGGCTGCACTGGAGAATATACAAATACCATCACCAGTTAGGCTTTCAGAAGGCCTGATACATTGTCAGCGCATACACAGGTGGTATGGTAAACCCTGCTCCTCTCTGGTGCATCACTACATCGATCCCTATTAGCTCTGGGGGGAAGATCTGTTCAACCTCTCATCTCTCCAACACACATTTTCCTGCTGATAGAGAAATAATAAGTTAGAGGATGGAGTAAATTTGCTTCCCTGCCCTTTCAATACATGGCATTTTCTGCTCATACACTACCCTTTTATAGAATCATTTTGACCCAGTTAGTGACACAAAAGGTTTGGGGGAGAAAAAAAATCCCTCCCAAACGCTTTTAAGGCTAGATGTGCAACAGTTTGGCATAATCCTACCAGATCTTGCCTAAATTAGGCTGGTTGCCATCTTTGCTCTGATAGAAAGATGGAAAAGTATCAATTCATACAGCTCTTTGCTAGCATCATGCATTTGGAGATCCTACATGGAATAAGCATTAAAAAAACCAAATGGTTTTCAACTGTGGACAGTTTAACCATGCATTTCCCCCTTGCATAATAGTAGAAAGTGAGGGATGCAGTTTATAGAGGGGAGGGGTGGGGAGCCTTAAAAACATCAGCTGCTGGGAGCCCACTGGAATTACTGCATTTAAACCAAGCTGCTGACAGAAAGGCTAAGTGTTGAAAATACCATAATCCTTCCTTTTCAGTAAGCCCAGGCATAAAATCCTGCTTTTAGCAGTATCTCTCCTCAATGCTTTTAGCAGTATTTCTCCTCTAAATGATTTGACTAAAAAAAGGAATTTAGCTACTAAGAAAATCAACTTTCTTCCTTATTAACCTTCTGCTTATCAGTCACAACATATGTGCACAAATCCAATTAGGGAAACTTCATGATGCTTAGAAAGGAGCCTTCAACACAGGGACTCAGTGCTGCGCAGTGCCTGCAGCACCCCAGCCAGCAGGCTTAGCTCACCACAAATGTGGCAGGAGGTTGCAGATATATATACACATCACTAATATAATGTATATACATATATATAGGTGCCTTAAAAAGGTGTCTTCTCACCTTCTGCTGCGCTCTGGGGAGGCCCCCCCCAGAGCGTGAGCAGCAGCTCAGGGAGGGGATCCTGCCCCTCTGCTGAGCTCTGGGGAGACGCCCCCTGCAGCTCTGATCCAGCTCCGGGGCAAGCAGCACAAGAGGGACGTGGAGCTGCTGGAGAGAGGCCAGAGGAGGCCATGGAGCTGCTGCGAGGGCTGGAGCAGCTCTGCTCTGGAGCCAGGCTGAGAGAGCTGGGCTGGGGCAGCCTGGGGAAAAGAAGGCTCCTGAAGGGGAGACCTGAGAGCAGCTCCAGTGCCTAAAGGGGCTGCAGGGAACCTGGAGAGGGGCTTTGGACAGGAGCCTGCAGGGACAGGCCAAGGGGAATGGCTTGAACCTGCCCAAGGGGAGACTGAGCTGAGCTCTTAGGCAGAAGCTCTTCCCTGGGAGGGTGCTGAGGTGCTGGCACAGGGTGCCCAGAGCAGCTGTGGCTGCCCCATCCCTGGCAGTGCTCAAGGCCAGGTTGGACACAGGGGCTTGGAGCAAGCTGCTCCAGTGGAAGGGGTCCCTGCCCTGTTTGATCAGGAAGGAGATTCAGGATCCAGTTGGAACAGGACGAGCTTTAAGGTCTCTTCCAACACAAAACATTCCAGGATTCCATGTCTGAGTGCATGTGTGTGTGTATGTCTAAAAACATGTGTACTGCTGAGCATTCAGGACTTGCATTTCCCAAGGCAGCTGTTAAATCCCAGAATCCCAGACCAGTTTGGAAGCGACCTTAAAGATCAACCCCCTGACACAGGCAGGGACAAAACGCAGCCGTGTGAGTGAATAAGAGCCACACAAAGTCTCTTTCAGCACTGAATCCTGAATCTCCTTCCTGATGAAACCCTGATAAACAAAGACAAACCCTCATCCCTCACCACTGGATTTCACTCATTTGCAGCCTGTGCCTTTCCTCCTCCTCCAGCTACTAAATCCCCACCAGATCAGTGTCACAAACAATCGGAGGCATAACCCAGTCCTCACTGTACCACTCCTGCAGCAATAGGGAAAGGACAGGAGGATCACTGTCCACGTGGAAAAGCCAGGCAAGGAACCTGCTCCCTATTGCAAAGCAAACAAAACCCTTCCCCTAATTCCTATTCTCCGAGGGGAGCAGTGCAACTCGGAGCAATTCCTGCCCATCAGATAGACAGGAATCAAAGCACAAGAGGAGAAGGAGCCAAGCAGGGGGATGCAGCCAGCTCTGTAAGAACAGGGTTACTCCAGAGGCCTTTAGCTACTGCCGTGAGAAAGTCTGGCTGCCAAATCCCATATTCAGCCTGTGGCTCTTGGAGAGCCAGCGTGGAGTGTGCCTGGTACTGCTCTAAGGAGGTCTTCAGGGCTCTCCCTCCTCTCTCCAGGACAGCAAAATGAAGGCTGACACATTCTGGGCATGCAGTGCAGAGCCTAACAATGAGATTCCCTGCAATACAGACTGCTGAGCGAAGGCATGAATCTTAAGGGCCTGTAAAGCTTATTCAGGGCTGACAAATGAAATGAATCAGTCTAGGAGTCTCTGCATTAAATGAAGCAAGTTATCTACTTCTCAGTCTTAGGGCTCCCCTGGCAATCAGTCTGCTGGAAAGTGCAGGATCCAAAAGCCAGTGTTCTTCCCCTCTACTGCATCAGTTTAACCCCAGAATAACACTTTCAGCAGCATTTGTCCTCTGGAATATCATCCACTCATTTTTCCTTCAACATCCCCTCCCCGCAAAGCAAGGAAGAACAGGGAGTGTGTAGGACTCGGTAAGAGGTCCAGCAGTACCCAGCAGCTGTATGCTACAACCTGCTCTGAGAGTGGGCAACTCCAAGAGATGAAGCTCATCCCAGCAGCGCCTCAGCTCAGTTGTTGGGGTAAAGAAATGCCAGAGAAGGCATAAACTGAGAGCCTGCCATGACCAGGTTTCAGCAGCACCTAAACTGCCCCTTTGCTCTGGTGAGACCCCACTTGCAGCACTGCGTGCAGTTCTGGGGTCCTCAAAATAAGGTCATGGAGATGCTGGAGCAAGTCCAGAGGAGGCCACAAGGATGAGCAGGGGCTGGAGCAGCTCCTGTATGGAGCCAGGCTGAGAACACTGGGGCTGGAGTCCAACCTGGCCTTGACACTGCCAGGGATGGGGCAGCCACAGCTTCTCTGGGCACCCTGTGCCAGCGCCTCAGCACCCTCACAGGGAAGAACTGATCCCTCCCTGGCAATGCTCAAGGCCAGGTTGGACACAGGGGCTTGGAGCAAGCTGCTCCAGTGGAAGGGGTCCCTGCCCGTGGCAGGGAGGTGGAGCTGGAGGAGCTTTAAGGTCCCTTCATCCCAAACCATTCCATGCTTACATGAAAACTATGAGATGACATCATTCCACCACGTCTCACCACAACTGGACTGAGGCCACGGGACTGCCTGGTGTCCCATGGCATCCCTGGGCTGCCTCTGCTCCTGCTAACCCTGCCTGGCAGCCGCCCTAGGGCTGTGAAGGCAAGTGTGCTCCCAGTGGCATCTCCAGATCTTGCCTGCACACAAGTGAGGCTGGAATTCACATCTCTGAGCTGAAAGATAACATGGAAAGAAAGCCAGGAAGTCTGGTGGGCCAGACGTGAGGCATGTCCCTGGATGATCTTGAGGTCCTTTCCAACCCTAACTATTCTATGATTCTAATGATTAGTTAAAGCAGAGCTCACTCTGGCATTGGTAACATCAAAGTCTACAGCAGACACTGCACAGAAACCAAAACCTCAATGAGAAGGGGGTGGAAATGCAAAGAAGCCAACAATGGAGGATGGAGGGCTCAGCTTCATCCCAAGTCTCTTTCTGTGTTAGCTTGTGTCATTCCCTACCATTAACCCAGAGCATGGGATTTAGATCCAGCAGAAGGATTTTGTGCTGGGAACAGCGTTGCATCAGCAGTTTTGGACTCAGTATCAAAGCTGCTAAAGTCAATGCTAAATCTCAACCTATCCCCTGATGGACAAGTCAATGACTTGACAACCAGTCTAAGACTCACCTTGACATTAGTATTCCCTATCTGGCATAAGGTAATGTTAATTTTTACATCAGTGTGCTCCATTAGATGTAGTCAAAAGCTGGAATTGGTATCTAAAATAATCTGATCATTTTAAACTTGATTATAATAATTTGATGAATTAAACACAGGAGTTTTCATTTTGAATTCAAACTCCTGTGTGAAAATTAACTCAGATGGTAATTGCCCTGCAGCCTCAGAATCAATGTGGATAGAAGATATCAGTATGGGGAAGGTCAAATTTGCCTTCAGCTTATTAAAGAGAAATTTTATACAGGTTATGGGAAGGTTATGTATAGAATCCCAGACTGGTTTGGGCTGAAGGGACCTTAAAGCTCATCCAGCTCCAACCCCTGCCACGGGCAGGGACCCCTTCCACTGGAGCAGCTTGCTCCAAGCCCCTGTGTCCAGCCTGGCCTTGAGCACTGCCAGGGATGGGGCAGCCACAGCTTCTCTGGGCACCCTGGGCCAGCGCCTCAGCACCCTCACAGGGAAGAGCTTCTGCCTTATCTCCAATCTAAACTTCCCCTGTTTCAGTCTGAACCCATCACCCCTCGTCCTATCACTGCAGTCCCTGATGAAGAGTCCCTCCCCAGCATCCTTGTAGCCCCCTTCACACACTGGAAGCTGCTCTGAGGTCTCCACGCCGCTTCTCTGCTCCAGGCTCAACAGCCCCAATGTTCTCAGCCTGGCTCCATACAGGAGCTGCTCCAGCCCCTGATCGTGCTCATGGCCTCCTCTGGACTTGCTCCAACAGCTCCATGTCCTTCTAATGCTGAGGACACCAGAAATGCACCCAGTGCTGCAAGTGGGGTCTCACCACAGCAGAGTGATGGAGTTGTTCCCATTTCACTAGGGAAGAATTCATGACAAGTTAGTAACATAAACTCAGACCAAATAGAGAAGCTGCAAAGAAACAGAACTAGGAAATAATGGTATTAAAAGTCATCTCCTTTGGGACCTGTTTCAACAGTTGCTTATGAAACTAATTGGAAGCGAGAGTTCCAAATGCTCTGCAGCACAGGAGAGCTTTGAAGTTCCTGCAAATCCCAATCCCTGCCTGCAACACGGGATCAAGACTGAGCAGAAAAATCCATTTTTAGCTCTTATTCAATCACCCCCCGTGTCTTTGTGGTTCAATATTGTTCACAGAGAATGAGGTCACTTAAAACCTGTCCTCGTCCCATTCTGACAAGATTTCACATTATATCAAGTACCCACTTGAAATATGATACAGGGTTTAGATACTCCTATTTCTTAATGTTAACAAAGAACAAGCTTTATGTCTCTCAACACCAAACCTTCCATTTAATAGCAGGAATTAGCATCCAGCTTCCCACCACCACCCTGTTTCGCTTGGAGCTGCATTACCTACCCTATTTTCTCACAGCAGCAAGTCTTGCAGCATGTAACCTGGCAATTAAATTCAGAGGCATGATTTGTCTAGACCTCCATTACCCAACCAAGAGTTGTCTCTAGAGAGTGTACAAGTGAGGATACAGCTACAGAAATGGCTTTATGCTTTCACAATCTCATTAGGAAAATCCCCCAATGGCTTCAGCATAAAACATAGAAAGGCAAAGTTTGTTCCTTCATCATGGATTAAATGGAGCTCTCATCCCTCTTGATGGAGGCTGTGGTGGCTTTCCAAAGCCCGTAAATAACAGCATCTTCTGCCACAATGGGCCACAGGCACAGGAATACAAGATCTGTCCTCTCTTCCCCTTTGCTCTGGAGCCAGGCTGAGAGAGCTGGGCTGGGGCAGCCTGGACAAGAGAAGGCTCCTGAAGGGGAGACCTGAGAGCACCTCCAGTGCCTAAAGGGGCTGCAGGAAACCTGGAGAGGGGCTTGGGACAAGGGCCTGTAGGGCCAGGCCAAGGGGAATGCCTTGAACCTGCCCGAGGGGAGACTGAGCTGAGCTCTTAGGCAGAAGCTCTTCCCTGGGAGGGTGCTGAGGCGCTGGCACAGGGTGCCCAGAGAAGCTGTGGCTGCCCCATCCCTGGCAGTGCTCAAGGCCAGGTTGGACACAGGGGCTTGGAGCAAGCTGCTCCAGTGGAAGGGGTCCCTGCCTGTGGCAGGGGTTGGAGCTGGAGGAGCTTTAAGGTCCCTTCAACCCAAACCAGGCTGGGATCTGTAAATCATTCCCCTCAGCCAGGCCACTGCTCTCAAGTTCACTCCCTGCAGTCTCAGTAGACATTAGGAATTCCAGCTTGGGATCCAAGCCTTAATTACAAACCAGCCTCTCTGTTGTGGCAGGATAATTGGGGACCCTGGGACCAAACACTTTCATGCTCACTAATGCACCGAAACACAGCACTGAGTTAACACTTCTCATTATTCCATTATGTAGGGAATAATGTTGCTCTTAATATACAAAGTCAAGAGACATTTTAATAACAGACCTTTTAGTCCTGGCTACAACGTGCAAACTCATTTCTAAGCCTGTTTTAGCAACTGATACAATTGTGCGCACAAACTGTTTGTGTAACTACATAGGCAAAAACCACGTGGGATTATGTACATACACATGTGAGTGCATGTGTTTGCTGTGTCAGGATGCCCAGGAACAAATGTCTTCTACCCCTCACACTGCTGCATTTCCTCCTGCCATAAGGAGCAAATACTTTAAGGGCCATGACTCCATGTGAGAAATTACTACCTCAAGGAAGCAGCAGTATCCCACTGTGCACTGAGTCAGCAGGGATGGACACCACTCACTCTCAACTCATGATCTGCTAGAATCTTGCCTCTAGCTCTCTTGCCTCTTGTTAGGAATGCTTGGCTCTAAACTGGGAGAGACAAGGATTTGATGGATGGACCACGGTGTGGATAAAGAATTGGGTGGATGATTGCTCTGAGAGAGTTGTGGTCAACAGCTCGATGTCCAAGTGAAGACCAGTGATGAGTGGTGTTCCTCAAGGTTCAGTGTTGGGACCAGCACTGTTCAACATCTTTGTTGGTGCCATGGACAGTGGTATCGAGCACCCTCAGCACATTTAGTAGGTCAAGAGAGGTTCTCCTCCCCCTCTACTCAGCCTTGGTGAGGCCGCATCTGGAATATTGTGTCCAGTTCTGGGCCCCTCAATTCAAGAAGGACAGGGAATTGCTTGAAGGAGTCCAGCGCAGAGCCACAAAGATGATTAAGGGAGTGGAACATCTCCCTTATGAGGAGAGGCTGAGGGAGCTGGGTCTCTTTAGCTTGGAGAAGAGGAGACTGAGGGGTGACCTCATCAATGTTTACAAATATGTGAAGGGTAGGTGTCAGGATGATGGAGCTAGGCTTTTTTCAGTGATATCCAGTGATAGGACAAGGGGCAATGGGTGTAAACTGGAGCATAGGAAGTTCCACGTTAACATCAGGAAGAACTTCTTTACTGTAAGAGTGACAGAGCACTGGAACAGGTTGCCCAGGGGGGTTGTGGAGTCTCCTACACTGGAGATATTCAAGGCCCGCCTGGACAAGTTCCTGTGTGATGTACTGTAGGTTACCCTGCTCTTGCGGGGGGGTTGGACCAGATGATCTTTTGAGGTCCCTTCCAACCCTTGGGATTCTGTGATTCTGTGATTTGCTGATGTCACCGAGCTGTGTGGTGCAGTGACACCGGAGGGAAGGGATGGGATCCACAGGGATCTGGACAGGCTGGAGAGTGGTGGCATGTGGACCTCATGAAGCTCAACCAGGCCAAGGGCAAGGTCCTGCCCCTGAGTTGGGGCAATCCCAGCACAAACCCAGGCTGGGGGAACCTGGATGGAGCCTGAGGAGAAGGACTTGGGCTGTTGGGTGAGGAGAAGCTCCTCCTGACCCAGCTTCAGTGAGCGCTTGAGCCCAGAACCCCCCTGTGAGCTGGGCTGCACCCCCAGAGCGTGAGCAGCAGCTCAGGGAGGGGATCCTGCCCCTCTGCTGTGCTTTGGGGAGACCCCCCCTGCAGCCCTGATCCAGCTCTGGGGCAGCAGCACAGGAGGGACATGGAGCTGTTGGAGCGAGGCCAGAGGAGGCCATGGAGCTGCTGCGAGGGCTGGAGCAACTCTGCTCTAGTCCCTACCAATTCAAAGCAGCAACTGTGATTCTGGGAAGCCTGCTTGTGAACACAACATTTCTTCCCTGTCACCACCAGATCAGGTCCTCAGTGTTTACTACTTTCACCCATTCACTGTTTGCCAAGTGATTTATCTTCATTAACACAAGTGCTAAAACCTCATTTACCATGTCACAATGCAAAAGGTCTCAGCTCATCCCACAACATGAAACCTAATTTTGTTGCAGTTGCATCAGCTCGAAAGACCTCTCCATGCTTTCCCCAATTCAAAAGCAACTCATCACCTACCAGAAGTAAATAGCTTTGGCTCTCCAAGAACACTGACTCACACTTTCAGGGCCTTCCAGAGTGGAAACACCAGTTTACGCTGTCTCACTGTACAGTGGAAGCACCACTGTACATTAAGCCATCGCATTCCTCCTTGACTGGTGTGCCCATGTTCATTCACTGAACTGGCACCAGAAACAATGCCAGGACCTCTATTTCCTCAACTTTTTGGCTTATGCCTTAATCCCGTCAATCTAAACACCAAATCTGAATTATCAGAAATCCAGGGAGGATTTCCCTTCTGCAGCTCCTCTCTTCTAAGGGGAAAGAGATTCCAAGCCCTTTGCTGCAACGTCAGGCATCCCCTTCTGAACCTCAGCCAACAATTCAACTCTGAGATGTTGCCTGTGGTATGTGGACTACAAATGTTCCCCTGAGACCCTCTGCAAAGGCTTTCCAATGCCCAGAGAAGTTCTGTTTCCACAATGGTGCATTAACAGAAGTAGTCTTTTGCCTGCTGTGGTTACTCACCTGTTTTACGTTGTATCCTGCTTTTGCACTAGTTTCGATGAACATTACATTCAGCTCTTTGGCTTTTCTTTCTCCTTCCTCAATGGACACTTGTCTGGGGAAGATAACACAGAATTAGGAATAAAACCCACAGACAAACACCTTGAAAACTCAGATTCTTGTCTTCAACCCAAAAAGGTGACTGCATCAGTGCAGTTCTGAAAGCATTTCATGGTTCTAAGCTCAAGTTCAGCTGGACAGCGGCACAGCGTGCCCAGAGAAGCTGTGGCTGCCCCATCCCTACCAGTGTTCAAGGCCAGGTTGGATGAGGCTTGGAGCAAGCTGCCCAAGTGGAAGGTGTCCCTGCCCATAGCAGGGATTGGAACTGGATAAGCTTTAAGCTTCCCTCCAACCCCAAATTATTCTATGATTTTATGAATACCACAAACCCAAAAGCAGCAGCAACAGCAGCAAAAGCTGAAGGTGCCCAACTTCTAAGAAAATGCTTGTTTTCCAACTTATGAAAACCCTTGAAGGGTTTCAAAAGGGAGGACCAGTTGCACCTATCATTGATAGCTGAGCAAATGTATTAAGTGGGAATATCTGTAATCACAGAATAGAATCATAGAATGGTTTGGGTTGGAAAGGACCTTAAGATCATCCAGTTCCAACCCCCCTGCCATGGGCAGGGACACCTCACACTAAACCATGGCACCCAAGGCTCCTTCCAACCTGCCCTTGAACACGGCCAGGGATGGAGCATAATTCCATGATGATTTCAGTTTATTCATGCACTGACCCAGGTTGTAGCTGACATTCCGTTCTGTCACCTGAACAAGCTGGTGACAGTCACTCAGCTCTTTCACTGGCAACTTGTGCTTAACCAAATGAAAGATTCACAATTAAGATGTCTCTCGTCACAGCCATCTCTAGCACAATGAAAACAAGCTTCAGCATTTGGGAACTAATACAAACACCAAGGTTCCTTTTACAATAGCTGTCTAGGAGTAAAGAGCAGCAGCTTCACAACAGCAGTTGGAAGATGAGGGATGCCTCCATACCTCTTATCTGCTAGATCTGTTTTATTTCCCACCAGCATGATGATGACATCGCTGCCCCTTTCCGTTCTCACATCATCAATCCATTTTGTTGTTTGCTGGAACGAGTTTACATCTAAAAGAGAACACGGAGAGGACTTGTCACTGCAGGAATTCCTCACAGACCCCTCGTAAATACATCTCTAAAGCCCAAGTGAAAGCTTCATAGTCTCTGGAATTGGCGTAACAGGGTGATGAAGAATCAGCAAGTGAAACCCTAAGTCTCCCACACTGAATGATACAAAAGCTTTGGTGTTCATTTCAAATGGGCTTCAAATTCACCTCACTACAGGTGAATTCAAAGCCAGGGAGTTGAGTCGAGATAGAGCTTGGTTTTGCCACTGTCTAAACTGAGATGAGCAGTTCCCCTCTTTTTTAGTTCAACATAAAATAGCTTATAAAGGGGGTTGAGGTGAGAGTGCCTTCTACACTGCTTATGACTTGTGCAGCTACAGCAAAGGGTTCCTACAGGTTCATGGCTTCTAAAGAGTACCTAATACCAGCTACAAGTTTTCTACAGATTAATCACTTTTACCTTGCACGGTTCAGGATGCTCTCTAGGGTGTATCAGGGTTATACAACACACTAACAGCTCCTGTACCACTGAATGCTCAAAATAGTTCCAAAATCATTTGTACAGAACCAGAAATACAAATTTAACCTATGCACAGACACTCTTTCTTCATGATTTACAAGGGCCTGTAGGGCCAGGCCAAGGGGAATGGCTTGAACCTGCCCGAGGGGAGACTGAGATGAGCTCTTAGGCAGAAGCTCTTCCCTGTGAGGGTGCTGAGGTGCTGGCACAGGGTGCCCAGAGAAGCTGTGGCTGCCCCATCCCTGGCAGTGCTCAAGGCCAGGTTGGACACAGGGGCTTGGAGCAAGCTGCTCCAGTGGAAGGGGTCCCTGCCTGTGGCACCGGTTGGGTCTGGATCAGCTTTAAGCTCCCTTCAACTCAAACCATTCTGGGATTCTACGATTTCTCCTTAAAAGCTGCAACATAAGAATTTTAGGAAGCCAAAATGACCCAATGAGACAGTTTATTGTTGGAAATGTTGCATCCCATGAGGAAAAACCAGTTGTATAGAAGCCACGCGGAGCTCAGCATCTGCCAGGGAGTGACACAAAATACAGTTGAACTGCCAAAGTAGTTCTCAGTACTTAAAAAAGGGAGGCTCTGCAGCAATTCCTGAGGAGTATTGATTGGTTTAATGGCTTCTACTGCATAGCAATATATTGTGTGCTCGACAGCCAAGATGTGATCACTTCCCAGTGTCTGAATTCTTCTTTTTACTACTTGGCAATACCCAATTTGCCAGGTCAGTAAAAATATTTCCAAGTTCACAGCTAACCTGCGCTTCGAGCGCCAATAAAAGTACTATTTTTAACAATTAAAGCTTTAATAGGTAAAACCCATATTCCTGCTGTAACCTTCCAGTATCTATAAATCAAAGGACAAGCATTTTGCATTCAGATAGAATCAGGCCATTGTTCGTGGTCGATTCTGGCTTAGAATCAGAGTGGCTGCAGGTTTAATTCTCCTAAATCAGTGTTTGTGAATGCAGGAGGCTGGTAAGTTAGGGGGGCTCTGGACTGAGGGGAGGGACAGAAAGAGAAGGCTTGAAAAAAGCACTAATATTTTAGTTCACAAAAATGTACATACCTTAGTAAGAAATGAAAGAGCAATTGTTAAAAGATAAGGGCTTAGTGGTGAAGTTTTCCATACTGCAGAATGGGAAAGTGACTGATTCAAAATGGAAATGTGATGTTAATGCATTTCCCCCCCAAGCCCATGCCCAGATTGTTGGGGGGGGGTGGAGAGGGTAAATGGAGTGAAGCAAGCTACAGCTATCAGTGCAAAGTCTCTTATTTCAGAATCCAGTTATCTATGAACATGATTCAGGTGGTTGAGATCAAAAGTCATAGTGATATTACGATCAAAAAGCAGATGAAAGAGGGGAGAGTGCAACAAGACCAGCCAGGATTCAAGAATGTGATAAGAAAAGGTTACAAACTGATGTTTGAAAGACAGTTTATACATTACAACAGCAGCAATCAGGTGGCCAGCTTAAAATTGGACTCGAGTGAAAGAAAACACCTGGGTTTGTCATGCCAGAATGAAGGACAAGCAGATGGCTGTGACAGGACATGCAAAGCTAAGCTAAAGGATGAAAAGGGGCAGAGGATTAGAAATGCAGAATTCCCCCCACTCACTTGTGATATCATAAACAACAACTGCAACAGTGGAGTCACGAATGTAGCTAGGAATCAAGCTCCTGAACCGTTCTTGACCTGCTGTGTCCCATAATTGCAACCGTACCTAACAAAATCAGTCAAACAAGCAAGAAAAATAAGAACAAAGGTCAAAGCCAGTGCCAAAATACCTACTTGTGATATCGTAAACTACTACAGCAGCAGCAGAGTCACGGATGTAACTGGGAATGAGGCTACGGAAACGTTCCTGACCCGCAGTATCCCACAGCTGCAACCTGATCTGTGGGTGGGAGAAAATGAAAAAAAGCCAAACTGCCACAAAAAATGAAAGGAGAAGAAAGAAATTTCACTTCTGAAAAGAACAAAAAAAAAAAAGAAAAAAGAAACAAACAAAAAAAAAAGCTAAATAAAAATGATAATCATGCAGGAGGTGATTGGGAGCTTCCAGAGGAGCGCGCCTGAGCGCCAGCAGGAGCCAAAGGGGTGGATGTGCAGCTATCTCGGGTTTCTGCTACGTAAAAAAGACTTCCAGAGGGGAGGAATAAACTTGCTCAGCTTTGAAACTGAGAGCACCAACAGGAAAACTTCACATTCACCTGTGGTTCTGCCTACTCAAGGTTTTCCAGCTCTGCTGTCGTCCTCACCCAGGGAACCTCCAGCAACTTGGAGGATAGTTGGTGGTGGAAAAATCAGACCACATCCATCATCCATTTCTAATGGAAGAGCCTTTCACTGCTGTCAAAGCACTGGAAAAGCTTCTAATGTGTTTTTTTATCGAGGAGGATAAAATGTTATCACTCTCTATTTACGCCTTAGCCACACTGCAAAGTAACATGCACCTAAATCAGGCTGTCTTTTATCATGAAGGTTCTGAAAGAAAAGGCAGCATATACTGAAAGCAACACATATGGCAAGATGGGCAAGGAAAGAACATCTCGTTGTTCAAGCACTTTCAATGCAATCACATTGATTGGGGGTTTCTACAAGCCCAAGAGCTTCTGCAGCTCTGCACAATTTGCTTCTGCAAATAGCACAACTCTGAATGCCTTCATTAAGAATCTGAGCTCATTGAAACCACAGGCTTGCTTCCACACAGGAGTCATTTCATTGGGGAGCTAGAACTGCACTAAGCTGAGAAACAAGCAGCGTTTGTGGATCATTATTAAAGGCAACCTTCTTTTTAAACCAGTAACATTAATATTGAGCTATTAACTAGAAACATTTGTATTTTATCCTTCTGTCTTTTGACATCAAAACCTGAAGGGGATAAGCATGGTCCCCTCCTCCACATTCCCATCATTATGCACCCCTCAAACCATCCGTATCTCTTTTTCCAAGGAGGATGACACTGCAGCACCTTCTGCCACGTGTCATTGACACTTGTGAACCAAGAGGTGATTTCCCATTGCCCCAAACAGAGAGGGAGCTATCTCCACAGCCCTTGTCAGTCTGGAAGCAGCTGGTAGATGCTGCTCAGTCTGTGCTTCCAAGTGATCTCACAACTGTGGGCTGCACAATTACAACAGATGCTGATCCTCATTCCTACTGTACACAGAGAAGGGCACAAAACTCTTACTCACTGTTCGATCCTCCAGATACATGGTTTTCGATAAGAAGTCAATGCCAATTGTTGCCTGTAAGAAAAGGAAAAAGCTCTTAGATTAAATGTCAGAACAGTGGTGATGATCCCCAGGGCAGAAACATTCCTGCCACCTCGGAGTGCAGCACCTCTGCAAGAAACATACACTGGTTTTCTTCCTTTCAAGATAAAACTCAACCTGTAAGAAAGATTCAATAACCAGTTTCCTCAATATCCATAACCAGAACAACATCTCAAAGCACAAAAAGGTGTCAATAGTAACTTCAGCTTCTGCACATTGACAGTTGAATCCATACAGATGGGTATCAGCAAGGATCTTTATGCAGATGACCTAAGGCAACATCCCTCAGCTGAACCAGGGTATCAAAGCACACCATATTCTTCCTGACTGCACAATATATTCATCTATTATAATGTTATGGGGTGACAGAACAAGGGGAATGGCTTTAACCTGACAGAGAGGAGACTGAGCTGAGCTCTTAGGCAGAAGCTCTTCCCTGTGAGGGTGCTGAGGCACTGGCACAGGGTGCCCAGAGAAGCTGTGGCTGCCCCATCCCTGGCAGTGCTCAAGGCCAGGTTGGACACAGGGGCTTGGAGCAAGCTGCTCCAGTGGAAGGGGTCCCTGCCCGTGGCAGGGGTTGGAACTGGATGAGCTTTGAGGTTCATTCCGACACAAACCCTTCTATGATTCTATGATTTGTTAAAGCTAAAGCGGACATCTTCACATATGCTGCAGCACAAAGGTTTGTGCACACACAAGGTCACCAGCTATATAACTAAAGCTCAGTTAAACTAAAGCTCACTGCAGCACAACTGCATCCAAGTTTCTGGACACTAGTAGGGGAGCTTCACGTAGAGCATCCTTGGATGTGTTTAAGAGAAGCATCAAAGCACAACTAAACCTTATCAAGAGCTGCCTCTTAAATACATGATCTTCACTCCAGTTCTCCAGGCTGCAGTGAGGGTGAACCTGCAGGATGAACCTCCAGGTTTCATCTGTAGCAGGGATAGGACAAGGTGACCTGCAGGGGCTCTATTGCTGCCCTGGCTTCAACAGGACACTGAGCAGTTCAAAGAGTTCCACTGCTCAGCAATGTCAACAGAGCCTGGAAAACATTCCAAATGGATTTAAAAAGGAAAATAAAGCAAACCAAGGGGTAAGAGGAAAGTCTAAGCTAGAACAAAGAGGCTTGATGGAACCTCCTCCCAGCTCTCCCACACTGGAGATCTTTTCTAATGGAAACTCTAATGTATATACTCCATATTGTCAGCTGCTGTCATGCCTTCACTATAGATCCCCATAACTAATTCCTTGCATTCTGCCAGATATCTTACATGGTAGGAATAAAGACTAAAGCCAAGCAGCTCGTGAGCACTGCATGAGAACCAGCTGCAAATGAACAACAAGGAAAAAAACAAACCTGAACGATCCAAAGCTAATTTCCCTTTAACTACATATAATATATCAGAAAACAAACCCTCCTGGCGGGATCAGGATAGCAGATTTGGACCAGAGATGCACAGAGGGAAAACAAACAGTACTTTATTCCCCAAGATCCAGTGACTTTCCATTTATCATCAAGAATTTTGACATTATCGGTTCAGAGAGATGATACAGCAGAGATACAGGCTGGGGGAGAGTGGATGGAGCAGTGTGAGAAGGACTTGGGCTGTTGGGTGAGGAGCAGCTCCCCATGACCCGGCTTCAGTGAGCGCTTGAGCCCAGAACCCCCCCCCCGTGTGCTGGGCTGCACCCCCAGAGTGTGAGCAGCAGCTCAGGGAGGGGATCCTGCCCCTCTGCTGTGTGAAGGGGAGACCCCCCCTGCAGCCCTGATCCAGCTCTGGGGCAGCAGCACAAGAGGGACGTGGAGCTGCTGGAGCGAGGCCAGAGGAGGCCATGGAGCTGCTGCGAGGGCTGGAGCAGCTCTGCTCTGGAGCCAGGCTGAGAGAGCTGGGCTGGGGCAGCCTGGACAAGAGAAGGCTCCTGAAGGGGAGACCTGAGAGCAGCTCCAGTGCCTAAAGGGGCTGCAGGGAACCTGGAGAGGGGCTTGGGACAAGGGCCTGTAGGGCCAGGCCAAGGGGAATGGCTTGAACCTGCCTGAGGGGAGACTGAGCTGAGCTCTTAGGCAGAAGCTCTTCCCTGTGAGGGTGCTGAGGCGCTGGCACAGGGTGCCCAGAGAAGCTGTGGCTGCCCCATCCCTGGCAGTGCTCAAGGCCAGGTTGGACACAGGGGCTTGGAGCAAGCTGCTCCAGTGGAAGGGGTCCCTGCCTGTGGCAGGCCTTGGAGCTGGAGAAGCTTTAAGGTCCCCCCATCACAAACTATTCCATGTCTCTACAACTCTGAAACTGCAAGGCAGATATGAGAACCCTCAAAAGACCAATCCAACAACATGCTTCCCTTCTGCTTTTGTTTTACATTGTTTTGGCAGTGAATTCTCCTCGGAAGATTGCCTCAGAAACACTTCTATCCTCCCTTGTGTCTCTCTGATTTCAGTTCACAGAAGAAAGCCTACAAAACCCCCAGGATCCCATACCACAGACACATGTCAGGATCTCATTCTGGCTGACAAACTGCTGGAGCTCAGACTTCCTCTGCTCTCAACAGGAGCTGGAACATCAGCTGCAGAGCCCAAAACCTGCCTCAGCCTGTACTTTGTGCCATCCCTCCCACACAGCTGCACAGCAGCAGTAGCTCTGAAGTCTCTGTGTGCCTGGAGGACATGTAAATGCCATGCAGAAAGGTGTCAAGTCAGCCAGATTCCTGCACTTGGGAATGCTCACAGCATGGGAAATGCAACAGAAAGGCCAAGTACAAACCTTATTTTAGGTCTGGGAATAGAAAATATTTGTGCTAGCTGCACTGAGAAGAACATAGAGCAGGTTGGTTACATTCAAGCTGTGAAATGGCTCTTCACCTAAACCCTCACAAGCTTTAAGATGTACATGGAACAACTTAGAGCCAAATATGTTTGTTCATGTTTATCGTTCTGCCCACAATACAGAGGAAATGCACTATCAAGGAGTGGATTCAAGCACTTGATATATCCCAGACATTGACTGAGAACCAACTTAAAGAGACATTTTATAACAATGCTGACAGAAGGAGCAAAAAAGCTTGGGGGATCTTTACACATCAGTTGTGAAGAGCTGTGCAAGGTATGAGCAGTGGAAAAGTCTACTCACTGATGAGGAAAACACATGGACATTAGGCTAAGATAATTACCATGACTGAGATGGAGGCAGGTTTAACCTGCTTGTGGAATGCTGTGCACCATATGCAACAAGCAGGAACTCAGCACACTCTGAAACTGATGTGAGGCACTGAGTCCCAATCACAAGCTTAAAGAGGACAAGAAGGAAGAAAACCTTCAGAAGACAACACTGTGGATGGGGCCATGTATGAGAAGACTTCTTAATCCACCTGTCCTCACAAAGCTGCTAAGGAGCTGTTGCTACCCTGTTTTCACTGTATCACAGACTGGCTTGGGCTGAAGGCCCTTGTCCCAAGCGCCTCTCCAGCTTTCCTGCAGCCACTTTAGGCACTGGAGCTGCTCTCAGGTCTCCCCTTCAGGAGCCTTCTCTTGTCCAGGCTGCCCCAGCCCAGCTCTCTCAGCCTGGCTCCAGAGTAGAGCTGCTCCAGCCCTTGCAGCAGCGCCATGGCCTCCTCTGGCCTCGCTCCAACAGCTCCACGTCCCTCTTGTGCTGCTGCCCCAGAGCTGGATCCGGACTGCAGGGGGGGTCTCAACAGAGAGCAGCAGAGGGGCAGGATCCCCTCCCTTGACCTCAGTTCAAGCTGGGCCAAGGTAACTTTCCTACATCCTAGGAGATCAATCCCTGCCCACTCCCAGAATTCAGGTTGAGCTGGAAAAGGTGCCAAGCTATAAAAGTACTTGGGTTTCATCAAGTGTGTCTGCTCCAAGCAGAACACATTTCATGACTTGGTTACAGTTGGTAACGTTCTGAATCCACCAAGCGGAGAAAAATCTGTTCCCTGATGAATGTGAAGGGCTTTTTAGGGAGGCGGGAGGAGGAGGGAATGGGAAAAGGGAAGAATAACACTGTGACTGCTCTGTTACTTGCGGTGCAGGTATCTCATTTGAATCTCTTCACCCCTTCATGAGTTACTGTCTCTTCAGTACCTCCTCACTGCTCTGCCAGGTGAGTTGGGTACAATGAGACGCAGTTTTCACTCAACAACAGGAGAAGCAAAGCTGCTGTGGTGTAAGAGGGCTGAAGAACACATCATTGCTCCCAAGGGAGCAAACATCCTTTCAAATCCTTCCCACTGTAATTACATGGACAGAGAAGCAGCTCTTTTATTTCATCTGGGTTTTTTTTTCCCCATCAGTATTTTAATTTCAGGTCTGCTCCTTTTCTCTATGGATCTACATCCTAGTTCTTTCTTGAAAAGGTCTGACCCTCTGTACTTGATGATAATTCAGTTACCTCCATGGGAAGCTGGTCTGACATAATATACGTAATGATTCCAAAATGAATGTGTGAATCAGAAAGAAGTCTTAAGGGCTTGTAAGATAGCTCCAATTTAACTGTCACTGATGCAAGCCTAGTTTGGGTGCTAATGTAGTGCTGATAGCGTCACTCACCCAAAGACCTCTATTTGACTGATGTCATTACTGAGCTGGTCCTGTTTGCTGTAGCTGGTAGAAAGGATGAGCCCAAAAGCTCCAAACCAGAGCAGCTGTTAGTGTCAAACAGAACACAGATTTCTCCACATTCAGCATCATTTAGGGACCCCTCAAAGCCAAGTGCTTGATTGCCAATGTCCATCAAACCATGGATGTGTCAGCTGTAGCTGTAGGTTAGCCCATGGGTGATTTGCTCTTTCTAGACACTTTTGATGGATTTTGAATGTCTGTTTTCTGAAAGCTGCCCCAAGCTCAAACTTGCACCAGGTTATTTGGGTTCTGGGTGTATAAATCACAAGCTGCAGTTTATTAAAACCTCTGCTGTGCATTTGTTTTCTTTTGCTGCTGCCACATTAAAAGGAATCTGGCTCTTACCCCTGTAGCTTATCAATAAGCTCTTTTTATGAAAGAGGCATTTGTGAATCAAACAAGGACTCTCTGTACTGGGCCAAAGAAACCAAACACCTGGAATAAAGCTGTGCCCTTGGTGGTGTGTCACTGACCAGGAGGGATCCCTCGCCATGGAATCGTGAGACCCTCCCTGCAGTCCTGTGTCCAGCTCTGGGCAACAGCACAAGAGCGACATGGAGCTGTTGGAAACAAGAAACCTGGGGAGGGGCTTTGGACAAGGGCCTGTAGGGACAAGCTTGAACCTGCCCGAGGGGAGACTGAGATGAGCTCTTAGGCAGAAGCTCTTCCCTGTGAGGGTGCTGAGGCACTGGCACAGGGTGCCCAGAGAAGCTGTGGCTGCCCCATCCCTGGCAGTGCTCAAGGCCAGGTTGGACACAGGGGCTTGGAGCAAGCTGCTCCAGTGGAAGGTGACCCTGCACGTGGCAGGGGTTGAAACCGGATGAGCTTTAAGGCCCCTTCCAACCCAAACCAGTCTGGGATTCTATGATTCTATGACTTGTCACCAAACACAAAGCAGTGAGGGGACTAGAGGTCCAACTGGAATAAAAGACAACCAGAGCTTCAGCCCCATTATTGTCAACCCAGTCTGGTTTCAATAATAAATAAGCAGTCATAAGCTGGGGACGTGCACAACCACCACGTTTGTGGTCTTTGTTCCATCAGCCAGCATAAAATATTCTCCTAAAGCACACCCAGGCTCACAATCATAGAATCACAGAATAGTTAGGGTTGGAAAGGACCTTAAGGTCATCTAGTTCCAAGCCCCCTGCCATGGGCAGGGACACCTCATACTAAACCATCTCACCCAAAGCTCTATCCAACTGCTTTCTGCTCCGCAAGTCCTTGTTCACCCACTGCAGAACCTCTTGCAGCTCAGCCTGCTTCTGCTTTCAAAGGAGCTGGGTACCTGCTACATCTTCCCCACAGAGACATTAGATCTGTGATTGTCTGGTGGCAAATGGTGAAAGGAAACACCACTGAAAGACTTAACAGCTCCTATTATCTGGCTGTAACTAAGAGCCTACGCTTTCAGACCACAGCAGGTGAGCAGCATCCAACAGCAAGATCCTGTTCTGACAGGTTAAAATACGAAGTTTAAAGACTTTTACAGTGAAGAATTTGGTCAGTGTACCAACTCTTACCCACTTCAACCAAATGGATTCTTCCTTCAATGGAAGACGTGGCAACAGAAGGGCCTTAGAGAAGGCAATAACACAGATCAATTTACCTGGTAGGTGTTGTCGAAGCTGTCATACATGAACCTGGTGATCAAGGAAGTCTTCCCCACTGAAAGAAGAAAGAAAAGACACAGATTCAAGGAACAATTTCAATGCAAGTTTGAAGCAAGGGATTTAAAAACAGTTTCAGGAGGAGTTTTACTTTGTGTCCATCAGATGCACACTGTGAAACGTAACTTCCTACAAGCAAAATAGCAGTTACTGAACTTCACAGATGTGAAGAACCTGTTAAGCGTATTTTTATCTGAAGGTTGGCTCCTGCATCATTCCTGAGCATCAGTTTTACCCTCAAACATTCATGATTCATGTTGAAAATTGAAATAATTTCATAGTTCCAGTTTCAAATAAGTTATTTGACATTTTCAGTTAATTCCATCAATTAATGGATGCAATAGGTCTGAGAAGCCCTACAACAAGACAGCTCTGGCTCCTAAACCAAGGCAGCTTTAAAATACACCTCTGTGCATCTCCTCAATGTCACACTGTCTGTATCTGTCACATAAGTGGCAGTCCCTGCTGTAGTGTCACAAGATTGAAGAGCATCGTTGTGAAGAGGCTTGTTTACCATCTGCCCATCATTCCTCTGGCCCCCATCACTCCATTAACTTCACCTTTCCTTTGATAAGGAATTCACTGGAACTTATATGGACCTACAAGCTGGTTCATATGCTGTCAAAAACACCCTTATCCACCCTGGTGCTGGCTGCAGCTTGTGGCTGTACATTCAGTGACTGCTCAGCATTAGGGAGTCACTTGTGCTGCAATCAGAAGATGTCACTGCAGCATGTGAAGGCAAAGCTGACAGTCACTGAGACACCAGAGAAGCCTTTTTCCTGCAGCCATTTGTGATGCTGCAGCTCCTGTGTAGCTGTGATGCAGCTGGGTGGGCAGCTTGAATCCCAAACTACCTTGAACTGTGTCAAAACCCTCATTTCACAATTGATATCTACATAAACTGAATGCATCACAGAAGGATGTGGGTTGGAAAGGACATGATAAAGCCCCTCCAGTTCCAACCCCTGCCACGGGCAGAGACCCCTTCCACTGGAGCAGCTTGCTCCAAGCCCCTGTGTCCAACCTGGCCTTGAGCACTGCCAGGGATGGGGCAGCCACAGCTTCTCTGGGCACCCTGTGCCAGCGCCTCAGCACCCTCACAGGGAAGAGCTTCTGCCTAAGAGCTCATCTCAGTCTCCCCTCAGGCAGGTTCAAGCCATTCCCCTTGGCCTGGCCCTACAGGCCCTGGTCCCAAGCCCCTCTCCAGCTTTCCTGCAGCCCCTTCAGTTAATTTATTTCATGCACCTGCAGCTTCCCTGCCCAACCTGCACCCACTTCACAAGAAGAGGGAGAAAATAAGGTGCTACTTGGCTTGCTTGTATTTAAATACCTGCTTTAAACACCATTTGGAGAGTGCCTCAATGTGCTTCAGCTCTATGACATTTCTTCTCCAAAAAGACCAAGGTTTTCTTTACATCATTTGTCAACAGGCAGCAGCTCAAGTCTGCATTAATACCAACTACATACAGGTTTAATTCCACCATAGCTACTGAAGCATCACCATTTCTCCTTTAAAACACCCCTTGCTTTATAAACCCTGGCAGAAGTGAAAACCACAATTCCCACTAAGGAAATAATTCAAAGGAAAAGACAAAGAATCTTCCCTTCAAACATTCACAGGTTGAGATTACATAAAAAGACACCTTGGCCAGTGGGTTCCAGGCTTTAAATAGTCCCCTCTTTAAAAGAGCCATTCTTAAGAGCTTACACCATCTCACCTCTCCCAGCCTCCACGCACACACCACCCAGCCTGCAATGGCAGCAATGATCCCCATCCATACAAAAAATAGCTGGATGAATCACCTTAGGATTCATGTACCATCTGTTGCACACTGAAGTGATGGGAATGCAGATGCCTGCTCTCCTGTGGAAGCATTGCTGCTGTAAGCCCTGGTTGGAGCTTCACTTGGGAATGAAATCACACAAAGTCATCTATGGATGATGAATTGATCACATTTCACCCATAGAGCAGCACAGAACAAGCCCCTGGGCTGGTCACAGCTGAAGGGCTGCCACACATCACTGTGTGAGCACACCGAGTACTGACACAGGGTAACTGTACCTATGACATTATTATGAGCTCTTAGGCAGAAGCTCTTCCCTGTGAGGGTGCTGAGGCGCTGGCACAGGGTGCCCAGAGAAGCTGTGGCTGCCCCATCCCTGGCAGTGCTCAAGGCCAGGTTGAACACAGGGGCTTGGAGCAAGCTGCTCCAGTGGAAGGGGTCCCTGCCCGGGGCAGGGGTTGGGACTGGAAAAGCTTTACGGTCCCTTCCAACCCAAATGAGTCTGGGATTATGATTCTGCAACAGACCTAGCAGTAACAAACTGAATTCCCAGTAAGCATAATCCCTTAGGAAGGGAAACCACATCATGGAGCTGGAACATAGCAATCTGCAGAAGGAAACGGCTACTCCTTTCCCCCTCCCTTAGCAGAGCCACAAGGAACAGCCAGTGAGCCACAAATCACCACTTGCCTTTAGAGTTCAGCCCATAAACCCCTGAGAGTTTTATTTTCCATTGGATTTTATTCAGAACACCCTAAACAAGTACTAATACCCCAGGTGCATGGCTTTAAAAATGAATAAAATTATAGAATCTCAGCCTGGTTTGGGTTGGAATGGACCTTAAAGCTAACTTGTGCCTAAGAGCTCATCTCCATCTCCCCTCTAGCAGGTTCAAGCCATTCCCCTTGGCCTGGCCCTACAGGCCCTTGTCCCAAGCCCCTCTCCAGGTTCCCTGCAGCCCCTTTAGGCACTGGAGCTGCTCTCAGGTCTCCCCTTCAGGAGCCTTCTCTTGTCCAGGCTGCCCCAGCCCAGCTCTCTCAGCCTGGCTCCAGAGCAGAGCTGCTCCAGCCCTCACAGCAGCTCCGTGGCCTCCTCTGGTCTCGCTCCAGCAGCTCCACGTCCCTCTTGTGTTGGGGCCCATAAAAAAAAGAATAAAGAACACTGCCAATAAAAGGACCAACTTATTAACCATGGTTCTGCAGAAGAGTTTGTATCCCAATCTGTCACACGTGATCTATCCCCACAGTTTTTGGCTGTATTTCTATTGAATCCAAATAATATATTATTTTATGAGTGATTTCAAACAGCATAGAAGACACTATCAGAATTTAAACTAATCTTAAGAAATGCATTAGTGACCTCAAGAGGAAAATGAAGCTCTGCAGGGAACAGCAGCACAAGGTAATACAAAGGCGAGAACAACTGGCTGCTTATAATACAGACTGCACACAAGTGGGTGAGCAATTTGGGGGTTACAACCAAAGGAAGCAGATCAAGTTGAGATTTCAGCCTTGTTTCGTTAAGCAGGTGCTAGGTTTTAATCCAGTGAATTAATCCAATCTCTTAGAAAAATTTCCCCACACAAATGTGTCCAGGGCAGCACTAGTCAGTGCGGCAGCAGCATTCTCCCTATGTACTGGGCACTGGTGAGGCCACTCCTCGAATCCTGTGCTCAGCTCTGGGCCCATCACTACAAGAGGGACATTGAGGGGCTGGAGCGGGGCCAGAGAAGGGAATGGAGCTGGGGCAGGGCCTGGAGCCCAAGTGTGATGGGGAACGGCTGAGGGACCTGGGGGGTTCAGACGGAGCAGAGAAGGCTCAGGGGGGACCTGATGGCTCCCTACAAGTGCCTGCCAGGAGGATGGAGCCAGGAGGGGCTGGGCTCTGCTCCCAAGGAACAAGGGATGGGACAAGAGGAAGCGGCCTCAAGCTGCCCCAGGGCAGGTTTAGATGGAGCTGAGGAACAATTCCTGCCCCAGAGGGTGCTCAGGCATTGGAACAGGCTGCCCAGGGCAGGGCTGCAGGCACCGGCCCTGCAAGGGTTCACACCCCGTGGAGACGAGGCCTCAGTGCCATGGGGCAGGGGTGGCCTTGGCAGTGCTGGGAATGGTTGGACAGGATGAGCTTAAAGGGCTTTTCCAACCCAGTTGATCCTGTGAATCTAAACAGCATCCTTTAGCCCAAAATATTTCCGGTATTCCACTGGGAAAAAAACAGAAAAAGTCAGTATTATCCTTAGAGACTAAAAGTGGGGGAGGAAATGCTGTGGATGGGGTTTTATCCAGCCCTGACCAGGGCAATAGCAGAAGAAGAAAAACTTCAACCAATTTAGGAGCTTTTTGGCAAGAGAAAGGCAGTTTGCAGCATCCACCCAGAACTACTGAAAGGTGATGGACAGCAGAGAAGTGACTTTGCGATAAGGAAAAGCGGTCTCAGCCTTTCTGTAGCTCAAGATCTATCAGATAAACTCCCAAGTCCAAACAAAGCCCTAGCAGAAAAGGCATGCAACCTTAGCACTGGGGTAATTAAACTCTGGAACAACCTATTCAGCTGGGCAGTGGATCCTCCTCCCTCCCTTGGAATGCAGAGCTGTCAAATGTCATTCCATTGCTGGAATTTACATGCAAAGGCATCCAAGAGTTTTCTGAAGCAGAAGGAAGTGAAGAAGTGATTAACCAAACCCACCATTTGTTCCAGGGCTGCACCTGAACATCAGGGTTAGAAGTCCTTCTGGACATAGAGATCACTGGTGGCTCCCACAAGGAACCACCAAACCTGACCAGCTCCCATTAATACACACTGCAGAGCCTGCCTGGTGCTCTCTTCTGGAGAGCTTTCTGGAGGAACAGCAGGGAGAGAAGGGTTTTGCTGTACAAGATAAGAGGTGGAAGCATTCACGCACATTAGCTGTGATAAGGAATGATGTTCTAATACATTATGGGACAGGATGAAGTTCAGTGTCCAGCTCCAGAGCAGCAGCACAAGAGGGACGTGGAGCTGTTGGAGCGGGGGCAGAGGACGCCACAGAGCTGCTGCGAGGGCTGGAGCAGCTCTGCTCTGGAGCCAGGCTGAGAGAGCTGGGCTGGGGCAGCCTGGACAAGAGAAGGTTCCTGAAGGGGAGACCTGAAAGCAGCTCCAGTGCCTAAAGGGGCTGCAGGGAACCTGGAGAGGGGCTTGGGACAAGGGCCTGTAGGGCCAGGCCAAGGGGAATGGCTTGAACCTGCCCGAGGGGAGACTGAGATGAGCTCTTAGGCAGAAGCTCTTCCCTGGGAGCGTGCTGAGGCGCTGGCACAGGGTGCCCAGAGAAGCTGTGGCTGCCCCATCCCTGGCAGTGCTCAAGGCCAGGTTGGACACAGGGGCTTGGAGCAAGCTGCTCCAGTGGAAGGGGTCCCTGCCCGTGGCAGGGGTTGGAGCTGGATGAGCTTTAAGACCCCTTCAACCCAATCCTTCCCATGATTCAATGACTCTATGGAACAGGCTGTTCTCATACATAAACCCAGGAAACTCCTAAAAGGCAAGGTCTGAGCACAAGCAGATGCCCAATGATTAACATCCTCCTAAACCGGCAACTGAATCAGCAGCAGCAGCAAAGAGCAAAGCACCCAACAGACATAATTGAGTTAAAAGATGGGAACTTGTGAAGTTCCTATCAGGGAAATTGCCATTAACTCTGAAAGCCCCATTTCAAACCCTTCAAGAGCTAATTGAGTGAAGCTGATCGATCCTCTTTGTCTGGAAGCCTTGAGCCACTGCCCAGCACTGATTTCACAAGCTGAAATCAATGCACACATCTTCTGGTTCCAGCAGCTCTGATCTGACAACAGCCACTGGAGAGATTTCAAGGTCATTCGGCTGATTCTTGAACACTGCCTTGTCCTGCTTCTGGAGCCTCGTGTGCTGGAGATTTGTATATCCAGTGCCAAATACCACTCATGGCATTGATTAATGGTGGGTACCAGCATCTCCTCCGTGCCAGCACATGCAGGATAAGTGCTAGTGGCTGGTGCTGGCAGCCCAGCAAGCAGCACTCTGTGCTGTGTGCTGTAATGAGTCACTGGGGAGCCTCAGAGGAGAGCCAGGGAGGGAAGAGCCCCATTAGACAACACAAATCATCCCCCTGCCAGACGGGATTAGAAGGGCAGTTGTTGCCAGGCGGTGTCTGCAAAGGGCTCAGGAAACAGTCAACAGTGACCTACAAAGGGAAAGTAATTGGGATTGTGCCATTGCTGCTGGATGATGCACGAGGAGCAGGGCTTACAGCCCCGCTTCCTCTTCTTGGGCATGTGGTTGCCTCTTCTACACCAGAAACTCACACGTTAGAATCACAGAATGGCTTGGGATGGAAGGGACCTTAAAGCTCATCCAGTTTCAACCCCCTGCCACAGGCAAGGACACCTTCCACTAGAGCAGCTTGCTCCAAAAGTTCTGTCATTGGGCAAAATAGGACAAGAGGGAATGGCTTTAACCTGACAGAGGGGAGACTAAGATGAGCTCTTAGGCAGAAGCTCTTCCCTGGGAGGGTGCTGAGGTGCTGGCACAGGGTGCCCAGAGAAGCTGTGGCTGCCCCATCCCTGGCAGTGCTCAAGGCCAGGTTGGACACAGGGGCTTGGAGCAAGCTGCTCCAGTGGAAGGGGTCCCTGCCCATGGCAGAGGTTGGAGCTGGATGAGCTTTGAGGTCCCTTCCAATCATCTCAAACCAGATGCCCCAATATCACTTGAGGAGTCCTGGTGAAAACTACAGCTCCAAGATCTTCCAACAACCACCTTCTCATCACCTTTCACATTCAGATTTGTTGGTGCTTCTGATCCACAGCTTCAAGAGTGCATCTAAAGTCACTAAAACTCACTGAAGAGTCACTAAAAGAGTCACTAAAACTCAGCCATTTAATGCTCAGAAGCAGTAAACTCGCTAGTGAAAACTGGAAAGTACCAACCCAAGGCAACAAGAGGAGAAAGCTCTCTTAAGAACAATAAACTGAATTATGAATGCCTGAAACCCATTTTTAGACATTGATTTAAAAAGAAGCCCTAAAAGGAGGATGCTCCTACTTGACTCAAAACGCTCTGTATGAGCCAGTCACCAAGAAGAGTATTTTTAGGTACATCAGTCTGAGCTCTTAAAACAGAAATGTTGTATTAAAGTGATTAAAGCAGCTTCTGTAAGGAAAAAATTCCTCCTCTGCTCTTCGCTGTCAAGTGATGGAAGTTTCACCCGGTTCCCCCAAAGCAGGAAACAGGATTCATTCATTACCCCACAGCACTGACAGCACCAGCAGACTGCATTCAGCACCCAAACCCTCAGGAACATGAAGTTTATCCACAGTCAGAGCTGAGGAACTCTGCAGAGAGCATCAAGTCTGGTCATAGAGAGCAGAGGTGAGAGGCAGAGTTCATGAGGTCTCACCACCTTCCTCTGAAGAACTGGTTTACCCTGGTCATCTTCTCCCCATTGGTCCCACTTCTGCTCTGCTGCCGAACCTCTTTAATTCTGCCATTTCTTTCCTGATGAGATCAGCCCAAAGGACCACCTGAGCGGATTCTTTGCATCCCTAAATCCTCAATAAATCAGGAAAAGAACTCCAGGTTGAGGGGAAAATCAGAAGAAAACCTACAAAGAATAAACCTTCACAAGACCCATCCACAGCCAAACCTTCTGCAAACAGTGTTACTGACAGCTACAATTATGGAGTATTTAAAATTAAGAAGTCACGTTGAATGGTAAAGGGCAATTAAATGCACACAGATCAGGCCTTTTCCAGCAGGTTTTAGCCACCCACAACTAAGCAGGCTAAGGGATGTCCTCCCAGCCTGAAAGGGAACCACTGCCCCCATTGGTCCCAGGGAACAAGAACATTTTGTGCTGTTAAAACTATCAAACCTATACAAGAGGCTTCGGTGCTACTGCAGCAGCTCTGCATCCCACCAAAGCAGCAATAGCTCCTTTCCGAGCAAACAAAAGGTTTCAAATATCCTCTTTTAACATGATTTATCCCCTGTGTTGTATGTCCCTCTTGTGTTGTTGCCCCAGAGCTGCATCAGGACTGCAGGGGGGGGTCTCTCCAGAGCACAGCAGAGGGGCAGGATCCCCTCCCTGAGCTGCTGCTCACGCTCTGGGGGTGCAGCCCAGCACACGGGGGGGTTCTGGGCTCAAGCGCTCACTGAAGCCAGGTCATGGGGAGCTTCTCCTCACCCAACACCCCCAAGCCCTTCTGCTCAGGCTGCTCCATCCAGTCTCCCCCAGCCTGGGTTTATTTTATGGCATCCTATCCAAACAGTAACTCTAGAAAGGCAGACACAATCAATACCAATGTCATACAACTGCAGTTGACCTTTTGAGGCCTATGTATCCCTGCCAATCCCAGATTACTTTTTAGGCCACCACCCACAGCAAAGTTTTTTTTCCCTCCTTTAATTAAAAGCACTATTGAAAACTGTTTGCTGCTGTCCTGGATCAATCAGTTTGGCCTCAGGGATTTCTGGCAGCCTACAGCTCTCCATTTGGGAATCAGCTTGTACCACAAAGCAGAGTAGGTACGGTCGCTCACTGCTGCTGGGTTACACATCCTACACCTCGCACATTGTACCACAGCTGTATCAGTGCACACATCTGGGAAACACACTGTGATGTTTGTATCCTGCTGTTCCATAGTTCCAGGGTTATCAAAATCAGCAATTATAACCATGCAAAAGCCATGAAACCAGCACTATGACGTCGACAAGGTTATATGTATAGAGCAACGGATTCATCCTGATTCACACTGAAAGGAAGCAGAAGCCTAAGGAATAATTATCCCCTTACAGTGTTATTTCATGCCAAATAATATCTCCATTCAGTAGTTTCTTACAACTGGAGACGAAGCAAGCTCAAGCTGCCATCAATGACACCCTGCACTGACACCCATCTCCATTCTTCCTTTTCCTGCCCAAATTAAAGCAGAGGGACTGATCAGAGCAGAAAAACACGGGCAAACACACACTCAAAGTGACCAGTATAAGGGCAGGCAGGATTTTCTCTAACTCTACCACCTCTTCCTTCCTCATGTTTGAGAAGATGCATCACCCTTCCCAGCTGGAGGTCTCACCCTTACACATCTGCCTTTGTGGGCCCTTTTAGCACCTTTCCAGATGAACAGTAACATCACTGTCCCAGTTAAGAGAACTGAAGGCAAGGGCTGAAACACAGCAAGGTAATGAGATAGGTTTGTTCAGCCTGGAGAAGAGAAGGCTCCTGAAGGGGAGACCTGAGAGCAGCTCCAGTGCCTAAAGGGGCTGCAGGAAACCCGAAGAGGGGCTTGGGACAAGGGCCTGCAGGGCCAGGCCAAGGGGAATGGCTTGAACCTGCCCGAGGGGAGACTGAGCTGAGCTCTTAGGCAGAAGCTGTTCCCTGTGAGGGTGCTGAGGTGCTGGCACAGGGTGCCCAGAGAAGCTGTGGCTGCCCCATCCCTAGAGGTTCCATCCAAATTGGCCTTTTACAGTCAAGCTGAGTCTATTTCACTGCAGCTGAGCATTTGCTTAAGGCACAAAGACAAGTTTTCCTCATTCTCACAGTTAAGAAACAGCACAGCTAGAATTTCGCTGCCGAGGAAATTTCCATTTCATTTTCCTATGTAACAAATCAAGTGCCTTGAACTTCCATCAAGTCTGTAACAGCTGAATTTCCAAGCAGAACGGTGGCAAGGCTCAATACCTCAGCAGTTTCCAGCCACTTCCCAAACCAGAATGGGTGACATCAGCCCTTTAGCTCACTAGACAGCCTTCAGCACTCTAGTGGTAAAAAAAGCCTGCATTTAACAAACTAGAACAGACCATAAGCTGGGTCTACAAGCCTAAATGGATGGGAGGGAGTGCACATGAATATTTATGACTGTCTGGTGCAGAACAGCAGGAAGGGAAGCAACAGAGTCGAGTGAACTAGAGTGATATAACAAGGAATGACACCTACCCAGCAGATGAGCACGCATAAAGCTATTATGTGGAGCGCTGATATCATCTGCAGCTTCTTTTCACATGCCACGACAACAGGGACACAAAGGAAAGAAGTCCATTTTTACAGGAGCACCATTTTAAATAGTAAGGATATGGAAAAATGATGCAACAAGCCTGCATTTCACTGGTTTTGCTGCTCACTCAGTGCTTTACCTCTCAGAAAGAGGGGGCATAAAGCCAGAGTGGTTTGGGTTCAAAGGGACCTTAAAGCCCATCCAGTTCCAACCCCTGCCACAGGCAGAGATACCTTCCACTGGAACAGCTTGCTCCAAGCCCCTGTGTCCAACCTGGCCTTGAGCACTGCCAGGGATGGGGCAGCCACAGCTTCTCCGGGCACCCTGTGCCCGCGCCTCAGCACCCTCACAGGGAAGAGCTTCTGCCCAAGAGCTCATCTCAGTCTCCCCGTCCTACATGATCTTTGCATTTGTGTGCAGGGCATGACAAGGAGGCAAGAATTATTATGGGTTTCCCTTTTATACCTTTACCTCCTGCTGTGAAAAACTCTGTAACATCCACGTAACAAGAACCAAGCTTTTCCCCTCTACACATAAGCAGTTGCAAATCTATGGTGAAGAGCTGTAAATGAGTGATGTGATTGTGATGCGCTATTATGATTTTCCTAAGGGATTCGAAATAGTTACACCAAAAAACATCTCCCATATTTCTACTTGTTACAGCCCCAGGAAATCAAGGGAATTTGCAGCCCCTTAAGTCTCAGTGAAGAATCTTCAGACAACAGACACCTCCCCCCCTGCAGTCCTGATCCAGTGCTGGGGCAGCAGCACAAGAGGGACGTGGAGCTGTTGGAGCAAGGCCAGAGGAGGCCACGGAGCTGCTGCGAGGGCTGGAGCAGCTCTGCTCTGGAGCCAGGCTGAGAGAGCTGGGCTGGGGCAGCCTGGACAAGAGAAGGCTCCTGAAGGGGAGACCTGAGAGCAGCTCCAGTGCCTAAAGGGGCTGCAGGGAACCTGGAGAGGGGCTTGGGACAAGGGCCTGTAGGGACAGGCCAAGGGGAATGGCTTGAACCTGCCCGAGGGGAGACTGAGCTGAGCTCTTAGGCAGAAGCTCTTCCCTGTGAGGGTGCTGAGGCGCTGGCCCAGGGTGCCCAGAGAAGCTGTGGCTGCCCCATCCCTGGCAGTGCTCAAGGCCAGGTTGGACACAGGGGCTTGGAGCAAGCTGCTCCAGTGGAAGGGGTCCCTGCCCATGGCAGGGGTTGGAGCTGGAGGAGCTTTGGGTCCCTTCAACCCAAACCAGTCTGGGATTCTATGGAAACTACTGCCCTCACAACTGGCTGTTGAGCTCCTCTCTTGACTTCAGGCTGCAGAAATGGGACACAGACCCCTGCAAGCACTTGTTCACAGACATTTCTACAGCAGGGAGGGAACAGACAACTCTCAGCCAAAGGGACACATTTGAGAGAACCTCCTCAGCATTACAAGGCATAGCCTGAAATATCAAGAGCACAACTGAATTGTATAAAAGCTAACAGCTTCCATTATCAAGGTCAGAGGAGAGCCTGCCTGGCTGTCCTGAACACCAAAGGCTGGTCTCCTGGTGTCCTTCCATGCAACACCTGCCAGAACATCCTCATCGTGATCTTCATTATAATCCTCACTGTCTCTTTCAAGCAGCACACCCCAAATGTTGCTTCAGCTCACCTCAGCCTCCATGACACCGCAGCACCTGCCTGTGCTACCCAGTATCACGTGCTGCACTCAGAAGGAACGTGAAGCCTCTGTTCAACCTCACATGTGCATTCCCTAGGGACAGAAAATGGACATGAAATTGCCTCTAACAAGGAGAGGAACAATTCTCCCAAAGGATCTACCTTTCATGCAGCCATTCTACTCAGATCCAAATGGCACAGTATGAGAAAATATGTAATTTAGTTTCCCTGATGACAGCAAGATATTGAGGGATGATGGATAAAAGCCTTGCTGTGCCACTGATCTCAGCATTCAGCTCCATACACATGTATTTTGTGCTGTCTCCAGGCATTTTAAGACCAGCAAGAGAAGCAAAGAATTGTCACTGGTATATGAAATCTGGCAGTAGTTAAAGGGAAAAGAAAGAGGCAGAAAAAGGTATTTTCTAGTCTCAGTCTTTTGTTTAAAGTCAATGTTAGTCTATTTGCTTTCTTTAGACACATTACAATCCTCATTTATTTAGTACTACGCTTTCTACTACATGAGGGAGATGCAGTAAGTTCTATGTGGAATTTGGCATCTCTATTTACAAGTAATAAACTAAACCTCATAATGAAACTGAGCATTAAGTGCCTGTAGCAGTTCAGAGAAGCCTACACATGAGCTGGACAAGGCTGCCCTTGGTGTTTGTTACATGAAAGGTTCACTCCGGCCAATAAAAACTTGTAGAGACAAATCACAACAAAAGTGATTTAAATTCAGGAACCCTCCACTCAGTAAAGCCTAATAAGCACTGGCATAGTTGAAAAAGTAGAAGAGCACCATCGAATCCCAGCCTGGTTTGGGCTGAAGGGACCTTAAAGCTCATCCAGTCCCAAACCCTGCCACAGGCAGAGATAGCTTCCACTGGAGCAGCTTGCCCCAAGCCCCTGTGACCAACCTGGCCTTGGGCACTGCCAGGGATAGGGCAGCAACAGCTTCTCTGGGCACCCTGTGCCAGAGCCTCAGCACCCTCATAGAGAAGAGCTTCTGCCTAAGAGCTCATCTCAATTTCCCCTCAGGCAGGTTCAAGCCATTCCCCTTGGCCTGGCCCTACAGGCCCTTGTCCAAAGCCCCTTTCCAGCTTTCCTGCAGCCCCTTTAGGCACTGGAGCTGCTCTCAGGTCTCCCCTTCAGGAGCCTTCTCTTGTCCAGGCTGCCCCAGCCCAGCTCTCTCAGCCTGGCTCCAGAGCACAGCTGCTCCAGCCCTCGCAGCAGCTCCATGGCCTCCTCTGGCCTCACTCCAACAGCTCCACGTCCCTCTTGCGCTGCTGACCCAGAGCTGCATTAGAACTGCAGGGGGGTCCTCCCCAGAGTGCAGCAGAGGGGCAGGATCCTCTCCTTTGGAATATGACTGATTATGACTGCATGGCTAAGATCTCCCTTGATACACACACCAAGCCTTGTAACAGTGACAAATACACATGCTGATAAACAGCTTTGTTAACTCTTGTGGGGTTTGTCAGTGATTTGCTTCACTTTTCCTTCCCAAAATGGGAAATGTAAGAGCGCAATGCAAATACCTTGTTCTATTTGCTCATCACTGCCATGAAGAAATAGAACACTGAATAGGTCACTCCTCCGGTTCCATTCCACAACCAGCGAGTTTCATAGCTCTCACAGCTGTAAAATGTGTAAAGAATTAGGCTGCACACTGCAAAGCTTTCATATAAAAGCTGGGGGTTTTCCACCACATTCCCTAACCTGGAGACAAGAATGAACAAGAGTCAGCCACTCACAACTGAGGAGGGAGGATCAAGTCTATTAAAATTAAGGGAAATAAACTATGACAGTTAGATTACTCTGTGGAGACAGTAAAATAAGAGCAGGGAAATGTTACCTCTTAAGCACAGCTATAAAAATTCACTTCAATATACAGGCCTTGTGTTCTGCAGATGATGCCACTTGTCTGCAGAGGAGGTCCAAGTGAACCACATAACACAAGCAGAGCTGTTTTCACTGTTTTAAGGGTTTCTAAAGACAGCAGAGCCACAACTCATGTCACAAGAGAAGGACCTGCAGGCAAGTTTGGTTTTCCTCATCTGGTGTAACACCAAACATCTGGGAAGTTGCACAATGCCACTGCAGGAGGACTTCAGTTTTCTGTCTAGGAGAACATCTGGCGTTCCTCACATTCAGAGCTCAATCTTCCATAACTTTCTACGGAGGGCAGAAATGTTCTGCTTATGGAATAAAGCAACCGAGATGTGAAGCAACAGAACCCAGTCTATTTCTAATTGACAGACACCCTTTAAACTGGTATGGAATCCAGAAATGGTCTTCTAATCTCTGACCAAGGTAGGAGCATCTGCCTGGGGACAGGGGCATTAGAATCTTGTAAAGACTTGTAGCAAAAAAATAAAGATAGTAAAACCAAAATATGTGCGTAGAAACCTGCAACAGGCAAGAGCAGGAGGAGGAGTAATGGAACTGCATGTGCTAAACCACTGCGGTAAATGTGGTTTCTTTCACTCAAATGACAATGCAGCAAAAGGAGGAAGAATAAACCCAAGACAAGGTAACAAGACCAAGAACTGGGTACGACCCAGATAAGGAAAGCAAAAGAACTAGGAGGCTCAGGAATTTTACCCAAGCCAAAGGAGTGAGCAGCAGCTCAGGGAGGGGATCCTGCCCCTCTGCTGTGCTCTGGGGAGACCCCTCCTGCAGCCCTGATCCAGCTCTGGGGCAGCAGCACAAGAGGGATGTGGAGCTGTTGGAGCGAGGCCAGAGGAGGCCATGGAGCTGCTGCGAGGGCTGGAGCAGCTCTGCTCTGGAGCCAGGCTGAGAGAGCTGGGCTGGGGCAGCCTGGACAAGAGAAGGCTCCTGAAGGGGAGACCTGAGAGCAGCTCCAGTGCCTAAAAGGGGCTGCAGGGAACCTGGAGAGGGGCTTGGGACAAGGGCCTGTAGGGCCAGGCCAAGGGGAATGGCTTGAACCTGCCCAGGGGGAGACTGAGATGAGCTCTTAGGCAGAAGCTCTTCTCTGTGAGGGTGCTGACGCGCTGGCACAGGGTGCCCAGAGAAGCTGTGGCTGCCCCATCCCTGGCAGTGCTCAAGGCCAGGTTGGACACAGGGGCTTGGAGCAAGCTGCTCCAGTGGAAGGGGTCCCTGCCCATGGCAGGGGTTGGAGCTGGAGGAGCTTTGGGTCCCTTCCTTGTAATGTTACACTGTGAAGCATTTTGGTGAAACAGTAGCTTTACTATGGAGACACATAACACATACTGAATACCAAGTCACTTCCAGCCTAATCAATGGTTTCTAATGTAGAATCACAGAATAAAGTCAAAAGAAGGTAAATTTGCTCTCTTAAATATTTACTCTGCCTTTAATTTTAACTTCATGTTTATATATTAACTGGTGCTGGCTAGGTTGAGCTTGTTCTTACAATTTCAACTGCTTTAATGGTGCACTTGCTTCTTACACAAAAAATTTGAAGCTATCAAGTTTTAAAGCCCAATATTTAAGCTTTATTAATGTCATGCAAGGATAGCTTAATATTCACTTTATATATGATGGCAGTTAAAGCCTATGGGGATTAATTCACCTTTTGAAGCACACACTACATACAAGCTACATCATCCAGATGCCCCATTAAAAACAAGTGCAGCATCAAGCAAGAATCCACCCAGAGACCCTCAGTAATTCATCATTCATAAATCCAGGTTATACATCCCAGTATTTTAGTTTAAAATACCCAATTATCTGCTTGTAAAAGACTTGGGAGATGTAAAATGCTACATACCCAGAGCAGAAGTAATCAAGCCACAGACATCCCATTGGAAGTGTGGATCCTCTCTTTATGGAGTGGTTCTGTGAAGTGCGAGCAGAGCTGTGCACTGAGCTCCTCCTGCAAAAGGGGAAGGAGCCCAGAGCTGCCCCCAGCACCACAGAGCACAGGGTTAGAATCATAAAATCCCAGACTGGTTTGGGTTGAAGGGACCTTAAAGCTCACCCAGTCCCAACCCCTGCTACGGGCAGGGACACCTTCCACTCAAGCAGGTTGCTCTAAGCCCCATCCAAGCTCACAGCCTCTCTGCAGAGCAGAGCTGCTCCAGCCCTCTTCATACTGTAGATGGAATCTGTCTCACGGGAGACATCCCTCCTTCCTAGGACATTGTACGCAACATGCAAGATTCTATAGCTATGGATAACGTTGAGCTGGTGATATCCTCAGGCAGAGAACAGCTATGGAAGGGAGGAGAGAAAATGGGCAGCCACCAGAGTATGTATTTCTGGAGCTAAATATTCAGGAATTCTACTCTTTGGAGCAATAAATGTTATTCCAATGCAAGCAGATCAGCATATGCCATTACCTAGCTCAGCGAATCCAGGTGTCGTCTCCCTGTGCCACAGGCTAAATGTATGTCCTTGAAACAGGCCATCACTTGCTTCCTAAAGCTGCCTTGCCCTTGACAGCATGAGCAGCACTGCTGTGTCAGCCTTTTCAAGCATCAAATCAGGGAAGTTTTAGGAGACCTCTTCAAATGCTTGAGGTTTCCACTAGCTTCCCACCCCTCCATCCTTCACGGGCTTAGTTTTGCCTCATGTTTTCCCAACACATCATCCATAAGGAAATGCTTCCTCCTGCTCCCTCCTGGTGTTACTACCTACCTGCCCCATCCTGTCCTCTCACACTGTAGTAACTTTGGTCCTGCCTGAAGAAAGAAGAGAGCTCCACACAGCTTCCTCCACAGTGCCTCCACCTTATTCCCATCTTCAAGGCAGCTCTGGAAGGACTAAGACTTGACCTTTAATCTTTCCACATGAGAGGTGCAGAGCAAGCTTCCACAAGAGCTCTTTTCTCTTAAACTCATTCTTCACGATGACATACAGGTACCTTTTCAGAACAAAGGTCTTAAAATAGTCCTGATTTAAGGTCTGGCTTCTGAGGGGGCAGCTTGTAAGAGTACATTGCGTGCACTTGCATTAAGCTCACCTTTCCACACAGCACAACGTGACTTAAGGCAGCATTTGCTGATCCAAGTTGACAAGGAGAATACCTGGGGACTGGTGCAGAAATAACCAGAGGTGCACACAATCCTCTGCACAATACACTTGGGTTAGAGTGTATGATGCAACTCCACAGCAACTTTGGAGGAAAAGAGCTGGTATCAAAATAGAGGAGGACATGTCTAACTATGTGTGTTAGAATCATAGAATCCTGTTACTGAAACCCAACCACCAACCATGAAACCAAAACCATGCAGAACTTAAGCATGATTTGAGAAGCTGCACACTCTGGTCTCCTCAGACACTTGTATGAGTCCAGGCACCACATGGCTACAAATACCTTACGTTAAGGATTTACAAGCAGTATGTCCCAATACCACACTAAATGCTTCTCCTTCCAACTGCTCCTCTACAAAGAGGATGTGGACAGGGTGGAGAGGGTCCAGAGGAGGGCCACAAAGATGATCCAAGGGCTGGGCAGCAGTGAGGAAAGGCTGAGAGAGCTGGGACTGTTCAGCTGGAGAAGGGAAGGCTCAGGGAGACCTTATCCCTGTGTGCCAGTGTTTAAAAGGTGGCTACAGAGAAGATGGAAGACTCCCTTTGGACAAGGAGTCCCATGGGAAAGATGAGGGGTGATGGGCACAAGTTATTGCTGTGGAGATTCCCACTGGACACAAGAGGGAAATGTTTCCCAGTGAGAACAACCAGACACTGGAATAATCTCCCTGCGGAAGTGGTGACTCCCCAGTGTTGGACACTGCTAAGATGGGGCTGCACAGGGTGCTGAGCATCCAGTGTGGGTCATGCCTTGCCTAGAAAGATTGGACCAGATGATCCTTGAGGTCCATCCCAAGCTGAGGTTCTATGATTCCTGAGCTGCTCCAGCTTTCCTCCTGGGAAACAGAACAGAGACCCCCAGTATAGACGCTTGATGCTCCTGCTCCACTTGCACTGTACATTAAGAACTTAGAATCATAGAATCATAGAATCACGGAATGGTTTGGGTCGGAAAGGACCTCAAGATCATCCAGTTCCAACCCCCCTGCCATGGACAGGGACACCTCTCACTAAACCATCCAACACAAGGCTTCATCCAACCTGGCCTTGAACACCGCCAGGGATGGAGCACTCACAACCTCCCTGGGCAACCGATTCCAGTGTCTCACCACCCTAACAGGAAAGAATTTCCTCCACAAGTGATGTTAATCCAGTGCAACAACTTTCAGCCTTTCAACATGCAGACCTCTAAGCGCTTCCTATCTGAGGCACAGAGCTCTCGGGAAGGAGCTGAGGTCAACTGACAACACAAACTTGTTCTTTCCCAGCTGCATTTCACAAATGCCTTAGAGAGAGGCCACGGAACCTGAGGGGTCTGCAGACCAAGCTTTAATACTCATCCAGAGGAATTTAAATGCAGAAAAAGCCTTTGGAAGATAGGAATCTGGTTCCAAATGCTTTACAAGACAATCACCAACACTCTGGCTGGGATGCAGTATCTTGAAATAAATATTCTCCTCCAGCAGTCTATTCCAGAAGAACACTCCCATCATACAAGGGCTCTGCAGGCATACATGAGTGAAGTTCCTATTTAACTATAATATTTACTTTCCAAGACACACAGAAATGACTTGGTTCTAACTTGAGCAACTCCTTGTATAAATGTGCGCAGAAGGTAATTTGGGCTCTTCAGGCTGTCACACACCTACAGAGCAGCATTAAGTGCACCACAGGGTTCTCCAAGGACCTCGAAGACAACTACCAGACACAGAAGGTCACATTTGTTTGCCATTAAGATGCATAAAAGAGCTGCCACCAAGTCAAGTAAACACTACATGACACCTGGTTACTGTCATCTTCCACTGTGCAGCTGATGGCGGCAGTGGGGAATTACCTGGTGAAATGAAAGCAGCACAGGGATGCAGTGTAAAAGCAGATTCTCAAGCCAGGCATTTTAGGCAAGGATTTAAGAAGCATCAAATAGGGAGAAAAGCACTGAGCTGTTTCCAAACTTCAGAATGGTCCATGTAGGACACCCCCTCCACTACATTCCCAACCCCCAGAGTGTGAGCAGCAGCTCAGGGAGGGGACCCTGCCCCTCTGCTGCACTCTGGGGAGAACCCCCCTGCAGCCCTGATCCAGCTCTGGGGCAGCAGCACAAGAGGGACGTGGAGCTGTTGGAGCGAGGCCAGAGGAGGCCATGGAGCTGCTGCGAGGGCTGGAGCAGCTCTGCTCTGGAGCCAGGCTGAGAGAGCTGGGCTGGGGCAGCCTGGACAAGAGGAAGCTTTACTTCAACATATTCTGGAGTTTAATGGGTTTTTTGGGGGGTAAAGGAGCAAATCCATCTGTCTTCCAGAGAAAACAACATATCCCTCTTGTATGTTTTAATGGAATTGTGTAATTCCTAAGGCCAAGACTGTATTTAACTGTGAATCAATTGCTGTGACAATCCAGCAAGCCTACAAATACAGAGGCAACAGATCAGCCCCTTGACTCTTGAATGTGGGGGGGAGGGAGGGAATTTTGGAATCATGATATTAAAAGTCTGCAACTTTTCATTGGAAAAGCTTTATTCCAGTCTGCTATTACATTGCAGCAGCCAGGCAGAGGTTGAGTTTTATGGGACACAAGCTTTTGATCTGCTGCTGTTTATGGCAGTTTTAGGGACAACCCATCCCCTTCTCCAAGTAACACTGAGGTTTCAGAGGAACTAAAAATAAAGTACAAAAGAACTGTGGTCCCAAAACTTAAGGGCATGATGGTGGATAAAGAAAAGGGCAAAAGACAAATAGGGAAAGGAAATGGGAAAACCAGGAGAAGAGAAAGAACAGGGACAAAATTATAGCTTGCATATATATATATAAGGCTGCATGGGCACCTCTAAAGCAGCCTTCCAATATCTGAAGGAGGCCTACAAGGAGGCTGGAAAGGGACTCTTCATCAGGGAGCATAATCACAGGACAGGGGAGAATGGGTTTAAACTGAAACAGAGGAGATTCGGGTTAGATCTAAGGCAGAAGCTCTTCCCTGTGAAGGTGCTGAGGCGCTGGCACAGGGTGCCCAGAGAAGCTGTGGCTGCCCCATCCCTGGCAGTGCTCAAGGCCAGGTTGGACACAGGGGCTTGGAGCAAGCTGCTCCACTGGAAGGTGTCTCTGCCTGTGGCAGTGATTAGAACTGGAGGAGCATTAAGGTCCTTTCCAACTCAAATCAGTCTGGGATTCTATGATTCTATATAAAAGACTGATATTAAGCAGCAGCTTGGAAAGCCAAGAAGGAATTACAAGAACCTAATGCACTGGATGCGTGGAAATGAAGGGCTGGAAGAGGCTCCCCCTGTAAAAACTTTTGTGTGAGACATTCCAAGGTCAGGGAGGTAAAAGGAATCTTTGGATTTCCAGGAGATGACACCAAACCCAAACTTTCTCCAGCCATTCTGAGCCTCCTCCAGCTGTGGTCAGCCGCTGTGCTGAAACCTTCACTCCCAGCTTTACCCAAAGAAGCAGCAGCAGCTCAGCTTTACTAAAGCTAGCCTGATTTTCATGCAGACACAAGTGATTCTTCAGCCATTTTGAGTGAGACAAGGACACAACACAAGAAACTGCTTCAGCAGCCAATGTATTAGGCTGAAATTAGGAGAACACACTAAAATCGTGTAATCTAGCCATGAAAAATAAAGCAGCAAAGCTCTGCTGCCTGGGGAAGGCAAGAAGGGTTAGAACCTTCTCTGAAAGAGAAGCCACTGCAGCACAGCCAATTATTCTGTTCTACAGCAGAGCCCTGTTCATAGGCGCTCACAATACCTGCTGCATCCAGCAGGAAACATTACCTGCAGATTCAGCTGCTATTCCAAAAGGAAGCATTCTCCACTTACCTGCATTTCCAACGGGATGCCCTCTCCTCTGGTCCTGAGCTCATGCTGCTCTCTTCCAAGATTCACTGACCTCTGTGTGCACACTGTGCTTTTGCTCCCAGCACTCACAATAAACTGTGTTCTCTCCATCTCCCCACCACCTCAGACGTCCACTGATGATTCAATCACCCACTGAGCTCAGATTCCTCTGCTCAGGCTATTAAAAATCCCCTCCCAGCACTGACAAGTAGGCTGCTCACAGCCATCTCAGTGCCAGCAGAAGAGGACAGTCAGTAATGAGTATTTCCTACCCCCAGAGAAGGCAACATCTTCATTAAAACAAATGAAGTGCCCAACCCCACACGCTGCAGAGAAACGCATCTGAGCTCAGACTGACAAAACACTGCCTGTCCGTGTCTGCGCAGGCAGCTTCAGAGTCTCTGCAGAGCTGAGCTCCCAACCTCCTAGCAGGAATTCACTTGTCCCGACTATAGCACCAGCTGTTTAGACCCTCAGGTTGAAATGGAATCATGGAATGGTTTGTGTTGGAAGGGAGCTTAAAGCTCCTCCAGCTCCAACCCCTGCCATGGGCAGGAACACAGAATCACAGAATCACAGAATCCCAAGGGTTGGAAGGGACCTCAAAAGATCATCTAGTCCAACCCCCCTGCAAGAGCAGGGTAACCTACAGTACATCACACAGGAACTTGTCCAGGCGGGCCTTGAATATCTCCAGTGTAGGAGACTCCACAACCCCCCTGGGCAACCTGTTCCAGTGCTCTGTCACTCTTACAGTAAAGAAGTTCTTCCTGATGTTAACGTGGAACTTCCTATGCTCCAGTTTACACCCATTGCCCCTTGTCCTATCACTGGATATCACTGAAAAAAGCCTAGCTCCATCATCCTGACACCTACCCTTTACATATTTGTAAACATTGATGAGGTTACCCCTCAGTCCACTGGAGCAGCTTGCTCCAAGCCCCTGTGTCCAACCTGGCCTTGAGCACTGCCAGGGATGGAGCAGCCACAGCTTCTCTGGGCACCCTGGGCCAGCGCCTCAGCACCCTCACAGGGAAGAGCTTCTGCCTAAGAGCTCAGCTCAGTCTCCCCTCTGGCAGGTTAAAGCCATTCCCCTTGGCCTGGCCCTACAAGCCCTTGCCCCAAGCCCCTCTCCAGGTTCCCTGCAGCCCCTTTAGGCACTGGAGCTGCTCTCAGGTCTCCCCTTCAGGAGCCTTCTCTTGTCCAGGCTGCCCCAGCCCAGCTCTCTCAGCCTGGCTCCAGAGCAGAGCTGCTCCAGCCCTCGCAGCAGCTCCGTGGCCTCCTCTGGACTCACTCCAACAGCTTCACATCCGCTTGTGTTGGGGGTCAACTTGCACTAGATCAGACTGATGGGAACCTTGACAATCTTCCATCAGCCCCTGCTTGGAGCTTTGCCAGAGAGACTTCACCCTCCAAGTCCCCTCTCATAGCTACACATCTATTCCAGGTTTAATTTCCCTTCCCTTTGTGTTGCACAGATCAAGAACATTAAGAAAATGAACTGGCTGTAACTCAAATGCAGATAGAGGCAAGGACAGGAAGCAGAGTAGGAAGCATTTAGAGGAATGGGCTAAACTGGCCTCTGCATTCATTACAGAAAGGCTGGAGTGGAGGTTTTTCTTACTGCAGCAATTGCAGATTGCTCTCCTGGAAGCAAATCACTGCAAAACAGCACTTAGCAGGAAAAATGACATTCATTTGTAATAGCACAAAGGTTTAAGTGGTCACAATTCAAGAGACAGAAGAGACCAAGTGATAGTTAAGAACATCCATTAGCAGGTTTACCTGCCCTTTCCACTGGCTCTGGCCATGCCTGAACACAAGCAGCCACCTCCTCACCAGCACTGCTCCAGTATTTCTTCCCCAGTTCTTTCACTTCTGAGCAAATACGCTTCAGATTTCAAGCAAAGCCTTAATCCTGTGTGTTGATGACACCTACACACGTCTGGATGAGAGAACACTACGAGCCTGCAAGTCTCAGAATAGCTCTGTGGCATCTCCAGGGGATACTGGCAGCAAGTCAAGTCATGGAAGCTCTTAAAAGCATGTCCCAACTCCCTGTATTAAAATGGAAGCAACTACCACTGGTGACACTGGTGTGCACCTACACTTGTGAAAGTGGCCACGGTCAAGCAGGATCCACTTGCAGAATCCCCAGTTTGACTCCAGTGATGCAGAATGAGGCATGTCCAGCTCCAGTCTCTGTGATGGGATTAAAGGAGGAAGCTACAACCTGGAGAAAAATGCCCTAAGGCAAGCGACTTTGGAGCACATACTGTCTTTAACTGGCTCTCATCACTATGAAGTCTCAAGGATTTTGTGCTTGGCTTTGTAAAAATATTTTAAAAGTAAAACTTCGGGACATCACAGTCTATTCCTCAGCTTCCCTTGCACACACGACAAACCAAACCAGTTCACCTCAAACGGGGTATGCCAGGAGTCCAAGAAGTCTTTTCAAACCATAGAGTGAACTGGGAAGTATGCCCTGGAAGAGCTGGGTTAGTTCAGACTGGAGAAGAGAAGGGTCCTTAAGGGGAGACCTTAGAACAGCTCTAGTGCCTAAAGGGGCTGCAGGAAACCTGGAGAGGGGCTTTGGACAAGGGCCTGTTAGGGATAAGAATGAGCTCGGAGCAAGCTGCTCTAGTGGAAGGTGTCCCTGCCCGTAGCAGGGGGTTGGAGCTGGAGGAGTATTAAGGTCCCTTCAGCTGAAACCAGTCTGGAATTCCATGGTTCAGGCAGCACTGGCTCATCACTATTTACAGCATTCCAGCAGAACGAACGTGCTCATAGGGAACAAGAAAGGAAAGTTACACCCTTGTTCTGAAAAGTCAGATTAAATAAATGGCACTATTGTGCTGCAGAATTGAATAGGGACTTCCTTCCCAACGTGAAGATTGGGTTCTGCTTGGCAGACTCCAGAGGAGGCAGCCAGAAGCAAGCAAAGGACTCAGGAACTTGGTGACACACTAAAAACAGCTCCATGGACCCAACAGGGGGAAGCTTTAGTAGCATTTTACAATCACACTGAGCTGTGTGTAACATCAGAGAAGTCTCTCCACTAGAGGCTCCAATTTTGATGCTGCTTTCCATTTCCAGTTGGTTAGTTCCTTAAGTTGGTATTTTTACTCATTGACTATCAATAAGAAGCCATTTCCAGCTCAAGAGGATCTCAGCCACTTACTATGGCCATTACACCAAGTCTAATATTATCTACTTGTATGTAAACACACAAATTTACTGAACCATTAAATACATCACTCTTCAATGAAAAGAATTTATATCTAGTTTCATCCAATATCTCCTTCCCAGATCAGCATTTTTGGTGATGCACTGGGCTGCGTCTGGGTAAGAGTTAAATACCACCGAAACACATTAGAAGGTTTTTTTTTCACAGTTATTAGTACTCAAATATTTCAAAACCTACCATGTTTTGAACATAAAAAGAAAACAGCAGATACAAAGTAATTGAGTCAGTTGTTTGCTGTCCCTGGGCCCTTCAATATATTAGAGCCAGAAGGATTTGTTTTATGTTGAAGGAGAACAAAGAACCCATTTGGCTTTTCAACTTCTTGTAAGCTCAGTAAATAAATCAAGAAAACAGACCTGGAATATTCTACTTTCCTTCCCAGTCTGTACTTCGGTGTTTGCTTCCTGAGATATTGTTCATTTAGACTACAGCCATAAATTATTTACACTAATACATCAAACTTGTCATCATTGTGATTATAGCAGTTAATTTTCATACACAGCTTTTAGTCCTGTCCTACTTCATGCTTCTTAGAATGGTTTGGGTTGAAAAGCACCTTAAAGCTCATCCAGTTCCAACTGCCTTCCCAGCACCTTCTACTAGAGCAGGTCACTCCAAGCCCGTGTCCAACCTGGCCTTGAATACTGCAAGGGATGGGGCAGCCACAGCTTCTCTGGGCACCCTGTGCCAGCACTTCAGCACCCTCACAGAGAAGAACTTCTTCCTTATACCTAACCCAAATCTCCCCTGTTTCAGTTGAACCCATCAGCCCTTGTCCTATCACTGCAGTCCCTGATGAAGAGTCCCTCCCCAGCATCCTTGTAGCCCCCCCTTCAGACACTGGAAGCTGCTCTGAGGTCTCCACACAGCTTCCCTTCTCCAGGCTCAACAGCCTCAATGTTCTCAGCCTGGCTCCCTACAGGAGCTGCTCCAGCCCCTGATCGTCCTCGTGGCCTCCTCTGGACTTGCTCCAACAGCTCCATGTCCTTCTTATGCTGGGGACACCAGAACTGCACACAGTGCTGCAAGTGGGGTCTCAGCAGAGCAGAGGGGCAGGATCACCTCCTTCAACCTGCTGCTCATGCTCCTTTTGATGCAGCCCAGCACACCAGGAGAGATGGATCAGAGCTCCCACAGCACATCAGACACCTTCATCTCTCACAGGGTAACTGCTCTCACAGGTTACAGGCGAGTTTAACAGCTTGTCTTGAAAAATCTGATGGCGTTTATATGGAGACAGCAAAATTCCATTTATTGAGGCATGTTTCAGGGCACTGAAGGTATTTGTTTGCTTGGTTTGGTCTGTTGGTGCGCAGTTTTTAACCAGCAGTGGATACAAACAGGTATTTGCACATGCATGAACACAAGAAACGCTTTTAAACACCCAAATTAAATTATCAGGTAGACAGGAAGGGAGCTACTTCCTCACAAACTGATGAATACAAGTTTTAGCCATCAGTGAGGTCAAGAAGAATGGCTGACAACTGTTGGCTCTAATAGTTTCCAAATGCTACACCTTCTGGTCTAGATAAGGTTCCTCACCTTATCACCTGTTAGTCCCACTTATAGCTACAGGAAAAGCCTTAGACATCAGGTTCATAGAACCTGGATCATGTGCCAAGTACCATCAAACACCCCCATAGCTGGAGATATAAAATCCATTCCTTTAAATCCAGGGGTAAGAAGACCCTTTCCTTCCAAGTTCACAAGTTATTTCTCACATACATACAGAGAAACACATAAAAGTACAGAAAGACACAGCTATTCTTCCTTTGAAGAACAGATCTAACTCCTTCAGAAGCTTCCACAATTAGAAAGGGATGAAAAGGCACCATTAGAACAGTCACCACAAGACATTTACCTCTTTTTTCCTCCAAGCTTGATATGTATGACTATAGAAAGGGCTGTTTCAGGGATGGAGAAAAGAAGAATCCCAGACTGGTTTGGGTTGGAAGGGACCTTAAAGCTCATCCAGATCCAACACCCTGCCACGGGCAGGGACACCTTCCACTAGACCATGTCCCTCTTGTGCTGTTGCCCCAGAGCTGGATCAGGACTGGGGGAGGGGGCGAAGGGGGGTCCCCCAGAGCACAGCAGAGGGGGAGAATCCCCTCCCTTGACCTGCTCCTCATGCTCCATGATCTTGCTGGGTACTGAAGTGAGACTGACTGGCCTGGAGTTCCTGGATCTTCCTTTCTCCCTTTTTAAACATGGGGGTCACATTTCCCCTCTTCCAGATAGTGGAAACTTCTCCAGACTGCCACAACTTCTCAAATATGATGGATATTGGCTTGGCCACTTCATCTGCCACTTCCCTCAGAACCCATGAATGCATCTCATCAGGTCCCATCATCTTGTGTATCTGCAGGTTCCTTTGATGGTCTTGAACCAGATCTTCTACAGCAAAAGGTTCTTTATTCTCCCAGTCCCTGCCTTTGCCTTCTGTGACATGGGTAATGTCATTGGAGCAATGGGATTCAGCTTTGCTAACCTGATCCCTGTCTGCTCAGACAATACTTCTCTGTGTTCCTTCCAGGCTACCTGTCCTGTCTTCCTCTGCAGGCTTCCTTTTGGCACTGGAGGTTGTCCAGGAGCTCCCCATTCCTTCACACAGGCCTCCTGGCTTTCTTGCCCGACTTCCTCTTTGTCAGGATGCATCCCTCATATTCAAGCCTCCAGATGTACCCAAGAATATTAAGTTCAGTGACTCGTGGCAAATGCACACAGGCCAATATAAACCCAAATATCTGAAGACTCAGCCACAGTGAAACCAAGACATTAGGAAATTAACAGGAGATAAGGGGATAAGATTTTAAACCACCACTAGGACAGGTCAATAGCTCTCTGGAGCTCATAAAGCCAAGAATTCCTTAAGAAGGGAGCTTTAAGTTGCACAGGGATGTGACTGTGACCAGTGTCACACCAGCCTCGTGTTACCTACAAACCACCTGCAGCCCTCCAGTTATCTAATAAGACACATCACACTGTTCAGCAGCACATGCACCAACATCATTACACAACAGTAAAGTTCATTAGTGGTTTCCAAACAGTTACATTTCCCAAGTTATTACATGGAGCTTATCAGTGGTTTCAATATTAAAAAGAAAATCTCAGTTCCTGATTAAAAAAAAACCCCAAATGTTAAACTCATTCTAATTTTAAAATCTTATGCAATGCAGAAATGCCACCAGAAAGAGACAACAGGGACTTATTTTGCTTTCTGTACATATTAATGCCCTTCAGACTCGCTCACCAATAAAAGCTGCAGCATAAACCCACGTGATGAAAGAATATTTCTGTTGCAGTGCCCCAGCATTCAGTTCTGCTCACTCCATCTAAAATATCAATGTATTAAGAAGTAGGGGTGTTCCTATGCAAAACAGATTTGAGAATGTCATTAAGATTTGAATATATACCATTAGCACTGCAAGCTACCCCAACACAGGGCATGTGGCCACTAACTAATGTGACCCAGAAATCAGAATTTCTTCAACTTGGGGCATTAGCTGTGATGAAAATCACTTGCTAAAACAAGATCAAAGGCAGCAAGAAGCATACTTCTCCCCCAATAGCTCTATGTAATCCCTCAGCACAGAGCTCTCTCTTTTCAGTAAAGATTAGCATATTAAAAACTGCTAAAGTCTGTATAATCTTCAATCATTGAGAAAAGTAATTCAATTAAGGTAAGCACTAGTGAAGTTGCCTTCTTTCTAGCCACCCAATGCTATATCCTTGTACTACAAGGAAAGGAATAGGAGAAAGAAAGAGAAGCTGCTTCTTCCAGCTGGACACAGATTATGTTGCAGGCTCGTGATGAATCCACAGTGCATGCGGCAAGTACCCAGGCTAGGGTGGGGAGGGTCATGGGGGACACAACCACTGGACTGCTATGGAGAGACAATGACTTGCAGTAAATCCTGAAAGGAGCCCTGAGTGATGGGATGTCATTTTGGCAACACACCCCACCACTGGGACCGATGGACCAGCATGGGCAGGATGCACAGACAGAGCTGCAGCACAGAGCGCTCGAGGAGTTGGTGCAATAAAGAACAGGCAAACAAGGTAACAGCCACAGGAGACAGGATTTTGGGGATGAGGGAGCAAGGAAAGAAGGAGCTTTAAATAAAAATAATCAGCATCTTAGCTTAGGAAAGAGAATCTGCAGCTGGTGATGAGGAAGGATCACTGCAGTCCGCACAAACGCCTCGGTATATACAGCACTGAACTCCCACAATATGGCTGAGGATACCAGAAAAAAATCAGACACTGCAGCCTCTGTGCAATCCCCCTTTCCTGCAGGAATAAACCACCTAGAGATGCTTCCAGATCTCCCAGGGAATGACACTCACACAACTGCATGGAAGAGCCTGCACAGTAACCAACTCCAGTTAAGAATTTGTTAGCCATCACATGCATAGTTATTGAAGAAACAGCAGAGAAGGTCTGGGATTAGGCAGCTCTGGTTGCTGAGGCAGCTAAATCAACATCGGAGCCCTTCATAACGTTTCATTTGTCATTGTGAAGTCCCTGAATGGAAATGAAGCAGCAGCCTCCCCACCAGCAGCACTAGGGCATCTTTAATTAGGGCCTTCCAACAGGGCAGGCAACCTTATAGCCAAACAGGAAGCGAATGCAGCAATCCAGTGCAACAGTTGTACAAAGAGATCTTCTCCTTTCTGAAAGCTCTTATTTCTACATTTCCCTTAACCTTCCAAACAAAGAGTGCCAAAGGGAGCTGTGTGTAAGCAAAGATCACTCAAACTCCCTTTGCAGCAGCAGAGAATTAGCCCCATCATACAGAAGAACATTATTAGGGCATTTATTCTTCCAGGAGCCATTTGTAACGGGAGCTATTCACCCTTTGGACAGTAAAAAAATCCCAGAGAATGACATCATGACAGCAAGACCTGAAGAAATTTGAGCCAAATTCGGGGGGGGAAGAAAGCTGTTTCTCCACCAGAGACAGGAATCAGAGCCCGCTCGTGCTGCAGCACCCATGGGCTGCATGGACACTGCCATCGGCATCACCACATTGAGCACAGCTCAGTCACGGAGTCATCGCCCAGGGTTTGAGACAAAGGCAGGGCTGAAGCTCACACCGCAGCTGCCAGCAGGGCCCTAACCAGCCACATTCAAATCAGCTCAAACCCATCCACAAGCCATGCTCAAGACAGCAGTTGCAGCATTACATGTGTTTAGTTAGAAGCATTTTGCTCTGCTATAGCAGTAAAACCCCTTCTCCTCACTCCAGATTTGATGCTATGAACAGAATTACTTCAAACCTTCCAGTATAAACACAGATGTTTAGCCAAGAGGGCAAAAAAAACCCAAACACAAAGACTTGGAGGAAGCTGATATCTGATGTTATGTCTGCTAGAACAGATAGACACGTGTAAACTATGAGCTGCTGAGGTTTAATATCTGCACCAAGTGCTACAACCTTCCATGGGGGTATCTGAAAAACTTCATGAAATCAAAGCTCAGGAATGGAGTAAAACAAGCCAAGCATTTTGCAAATGCATTGGTAATACTTATTATTGAATACCTTCGGGATAAAATAGAACCCAGCAGCATCTTCTACATATGCCCTTCTTCCAAAACCCTCATAAAATGGCTGGCCAAACAGCACCTCACCAAGCAGATAAGGTGACGTAGCCAAGGAATATATATATATATCTCCAAGATATCCAAGATGAACTTGTGTTCTCTGAATCCATAATATGAAAAGGAGCTGTTCCAACCGCAGAAATAAATCGAAATCAAACAAAACCAATGAAAGGAATAACCAATAGATAGGTAAATAATTTTAATAGCAGCCTTATCACTAAGTTCATCTCTAGGTGAGTACAGAGACACCAAGAAAGAAATCATTTAGGGGAGAAGGAATAAATAGACTAGGATTTCATCATCTCCTACCACACAGAGACCAAAGGTGGCTGAGGGAGCAAATACCCCACCCTGAGACAGACAGTGTTCTGCACCTACTCATTATGTCAAAGATCGCTCAGGATCTGGGCAGGATTACACAAAGCATCTGACAAACGAGCTATTCTTTCCTCAGGAAACTCTCCAGGGTGAATAGTTTGAAATGCAGAATCGAAGAGAGAGGCCTTGCGCCGAGGGAGGAGGAGAAACCGCTTGGGTTTTGTTGTTATTTCTAATTGAAAAGCCAGGATGAAGAAAATCTCCTCGGCTGAATTCAGTATTTCACGCGGTGCTTTGCCAAGCCATAACTTCACGTACGAAAAATGCTGTATTCAGACGGAAAAAAAAAGCCGGAATTGAGACTCCTACCCCCCAAACTAAACCCAGAGGAGCTGGGATTAAATGAATCAGCAGCTGTTTCTGGAGATGTGGCCGTGGGTTTCGGGTTGGTTTTACTTTAAACCACAGCTCCATCTCTCCCTGCCACCAAAGGGGCACTGACCACAGGGCAGCGCAGCCCTGCAAGAGGTAACGCCCCAAGGCAGCCCCACCACCACACGGAAAGCGGCGGGGAGCGGCCGGGAGCCCCCCTTTTCCCTCATAAACGACACAGCCACCCCCTTTCCCCCTCATGAAGTGGGGTTACGGCAGAGCCACCCCCTCTGGAGGATAAAGGGGGGGGGGCTTAGGCGCTACCTCAGCCCCTCCAGGGTGGGTCCGCCGCGGCGGCCGAGGGGGTGGACCGGAGGTGTGCAGAGACCCGGCCCGAGCCGTGCCGGGCGCTGACTCACCGCTCTGCTCGCCCAGGAACACCAGCTTGAATTTCCGCAGCGGGTTGCCGAAGTCCCCGCCCGCCGACATGATGGAGGAGCCTCCACCGCCGCCCCGCGCTCGCTCCGCTCCCCGCGGCGGGACCCGCGAACCGCTCTCAGTCGCTTGCTTTCCGCCGCCTCACCCCGTTCCTCGGTGAAGGCCGCGGGGCAGGGCTGTTAACGGGGCGCGAAGCCCCGGCGCGGTGAGCAGAGGCCGGGGGTGAACCACCGCGGTCTCCGCCGCTCCCCTCAGGGCCGAGCTCCTTCCACCCGCGCCTCACACCGCGCCCGCGCACGCCGCAGCCCCGCCCCTCGCCAGGCACGTAGCGCTGCGTGCCCCTGAGCCACGCCTACCGCAGCTCAGCGGACCAATCAGAGCGAAAGGGGAGGGGCTACGGGGGAGAACGGGCGGGGTTTGCCGCCCGCTGCGTTTGAGCCGAGGGTGCGATCACTCTGGAGCCTAACGATGGCTGCACGGGTTTGATGGGTGCTGGGGTGAAATCCTGCTCGCTGAAACCGCTGAGCTGCGGGAGGGCAGCGCGGATGTCTGTGGGGAAAGGCAGATGCACACGCTCTGCCCGCAGTATGTGCAGTTCCCATGGGGCTGGAGCACCTCCTGTATGAAGACATAAAATTGGGGCTGTTGAGCCTGGAGAAGAGAAGCTGAATGGAGACCTCAGAGCAGCTTCCAGTGTCTGAAGGGGGCTACAAAGATGCTGGGTAGAGACTTTTCATCAGAGTCTGTAGGGTTGGAAGAGACCTTAAAGCTCCTCCATTCCCAACCCCTGCCACAGGCAGGGACCCCTTCCACTGGAGCAGCTTGCTCCAAGCCCCTGTGTCCAGCCTGGCCTTGAGCACTGCCAGGGATGGGGCAGCCACAGCTTCTCTGGGCACCCTGTGCCAGCGCCTCAGCACCCTCCCAGGGAAGAGCTTCTGCCTAAGAGCTCAGCTCAGTCTCCCCTCGGGCAGGTTCAAGCCATTCCCCTTGGCCTGTCCCTACAGGCCCTTGTCCCAAGCTCCTCTCCAGGTTCCCTGCAGCCCCTTTAGGCACTGGAGCTGCTCTCAGGTCTCCCCTTCAGGAGCCTTCTCTTCTCCAGGCTGCCCCAGCCCAGCTCTCTCAGCCTGGCTCCAGAGCAGAGCTGCTCCAGCCCTCGCAGCAGCTCCATGGCCTCCTCTGAGCTCGCTCTAACAGCTCCACGTCCCTCTTGTGCTGCTGCCCCAGAGCTGGATCAGGGTTGCAGGGGGGGTCTCCCCAGAGCACAGCAGAGGGGCAGAATCACCTTGTCCATGTCATGTCAGTATGAATTTGAGGGATCTTTCCTGCTGATCCCAGGGAAAATATGGGCTCTCTACCAGGGAGAAGTCTTGGCTGTAACAATTATTCTTATCACAAAAGCTCTGCTGAGGCTCAGCATCTCTTCACACGGGGCGAAGCAAACACTTCTGCATTGCCTGCCAAAGAGGTTTCAGCCCAAGGGGCTGGCAGGGAAAATGGATGTGGCTTTCAAGATAAAGCAATTGAGGGACCTGGCTCTGCTTGCTGCAGGCAGAGGATATCATCCTGCTGACTCCTGGTGGCCTTTGGCATGGTCCTAAGAAGCTCTGCAGAAGGTAGAAAAGGAGACAAACATCAGAGGTTTCCTTCCAAAGTGGTTTTAAACACTTTTTGACTGGTTTTGTATGTTTTTTACTGGTTAAACACTTTTTGACTGGTTAAACCAGTCCATAAAGAAGGAGAGACTTTCAGGTGCTGGATCTCAAGTCTCCTAGGACATCTTTGCTCCTCCAGTGCAACAGAAAGAGGATTAAGAAGAGGCAAGAAGCCTCCAACACCCTCTGCATCAGTCACAAACCACTCGAGCGTCACCTCTGCCAGCACTTGTGCTGTACAGGCACATCCAGCTACGTGACAGCGAGAGATCTGCAGCGAAGCAGAAGAGGATGGATGAAACAATCCCTCCAGTGAGACCAGGCTGCAGGAGCCTTGAGAAGGAAGAAGAGCTCCATGGTTCTATTTCAGTTATAATTAGAGTACAGAAAAGGGGTGCTTCAGGTTTCTGCAGCTGAGGGGGGAAGCAACAAAGCAACACCTTTGCTTTCTTAAATGTCACAAAGAAGGAGGTTGTGCTCCTGCAAACAGGGACGCGGTTACCTGGCTGTGAAGTGATTCATTAATCAAAGAAAGGCAGATCCGGGAGCTGAGGCACATTCAGACTGGAAATGAGGTCCATGGTTTTTAACGGAGAAGGTGTTCAGCCACCAGAACAAGCTGCCAAGAGCAGCGCTATCTTTGTATCCAGGGAAAATCAAGAGAAGGAGCCTTTATGAGAAAGCTGCTTTCATCAAAGCAGGAGTGATCTGCTTCCGTGCAGCGGAAATCTATAGCTGAGGTGTACAGGAGATGGAATTACATGATTTAACAGTCCCTTTTGGCCTTAAAATGTGTCCATCTATGATAGATGATGGAGAAACTCTGCAGGGAAGAGACAGACTCGTTTCTCACCGAGATAGGTAGGACAATGATGGTCACTGGGAGAGGGATACTGCTCTACCCCAAACTCAGCCTCAGGCAATGCTCCCTTCTCAGCCACATTTTGTGTGATGAGTCCCTGTGTGGGGGCAGACGGAATTAGGGGGCACAGCCCCATCCATGAGCACAGAGAGTTTGAGGTCATAGAATCATTGAATCAACCAGGTTGGAAAAGAGCTTTAAGCTCATCCAGTCCAACCATTCCCAGCATTGCCAAGGCCACCCCTGCCCCATGGCACTGAGGCCTCGTCTCCACGGGCTGTGAACCCTTGCAGGGCCGGTGCCTGCAGCCCTGCCCTGGGCAGCCTGTTCCAATGCCTGAGCACCCTCTGGGGCAGGAATTGTTCCTCAGCTCCATCTAAACCTGCCCTGGGGCAGCTTGAGGCCGCTTCCTCTTGTCCCATCCCTTGTTCCTTGGGAGCAGAGCCCAGCCCCTCCTGGCTCCATCCTCCTGGCAGGCACTTGTAGGGAGCCATCAGGTCCCCCCTGAGCCTTCTCTTCTCCATCTGAACCCCCCAGGTCCCTCAGCCGTTCCCCATCACACTTGGGCTCCAGGCCCTGCCCCAGCTCCATTCCCTTCTCTGGCCCCGCTCCAGCCCCTCAATGTCTCTCTTGCAGTGAGGGGCCCAGAGCTGAGCACAGGATCCGAGGTGTGGTTGTGGAACAAGAGGTCATCATGAGCGTGACTCGCTCTTAATTGCTGTGCCCATCACGGTCTCCTCCCACAAACCCAGCACCAACCAATCCCCCTCCAGTCACAGCAGCCTCTCAAGCTTGGCATTTCCTTCAGGAATTCAACATTCATGGGAGGAGAAGCCCAGCTTTATTGATCCAGCAATGCTGGCCTCAATCCAGCTCAGACTCCCACAGAGCTCCTTGCTTGAAGAGCCTGGAGTCACCAACCCAGCGTCACTGCCAGGGTGGCCCTGGCTGGGGCTCAAAGGGCAGGACAACGTCCCTTCCACATAGGCAGTTTTGTCATGTCCAGGGAGCTCCACAAGAACACAGCTGGGAGCCCATGGCCTTGATAAGGGTGGAGGAGAGAGCAAAGGTGGGGTAGATCCTCTCTGCTCCCTCCATGCCTGAGTGGGTGGAAGAGACAACACAATGCTGTGCACGGCACTGAGTCCACTCTGCTCTTCACTAGGGCAAACCTTGTCCTCCCTTGTTCCTTCTCACCCCTCCATGCACCAGATCACCATGAAGATGAATATCTGGGCTACCAGGTGTGTGTCAGAGCAGGACAAGGCCTGGCAGAGTGGAGCTGGAATCAGCTGCATGGGCCTGGTTTGCAGCAGACTCTTGCCACATCAATGAACGCAGATGAACTGGAGATAAAGGCAGAAAGTCTATGACAGACCCCGACAGCTCCAGCCAAAAGCAATCGGGGCAGTGATCAGTCAGCAGAGCTAAATCCTGACCTGAAATCAAGCTGCCAGGCAGCTGCTGCATGGGATGGAGAGCACTAAGATGTTGCTGTCTGCCTTCTATCTTCTGCAGGGAAGCAGGCAGGAGGCTCTGCTGGCAAGAAAGGGGAAATCAGGGCCAGCCAGGAGAGAAGGGAGTGGGGAAGAGCACTGGGCACTGTTGAGGCTGCCCCTCGAATCCTGTGCTCAGCTCTGGGCCCCTCACTGCAAGAGAGACATTGAGGGGCTGGAGCGGGGCCAGAGAAGGGAATGGAGCTGGGGCAGGGCCTGGAGCCCAAGTGTGATGGGGAACGGCTGAGGGACCTGGGGGGTTCAGATGGAGAAGAGAAGGCTCAGGGGGGACCTGATGGCTCCCTACAAGTGCCTGCCAGGAGGATGGAGCCAGGAGGGGCTGGGCTCTGCTCCCAAGGAACAAGGGATGGCACAAGAGGAACCGGCCTCAAGCTGCCCCAGGGCAGGTTTAGATGGAGCTGAGGAACAATTCCTGCCCCAGAGGGTGCTCAGGCATTGGAACAGGCTGCCCAGGGCAGGGCTGCAGGCACTGGCCCTGCAAGGGTTCACACCCCGTGGAGACGAGGCCTCAGTGCCATGGGGTAGGGGGGCCTTGGCAGTGCTGGGAATGGTTGGACTGGATGATCCTGAAGGTCTTTTCCAACCTCCCTGATTCCATGATTCAGGTGAAGGAGTGTGGCTGGCATAGAAGGAACCAGTTTGCAATGGGATTTTTGAAGCTAGCTCCAGACTGCCAGCTTTGGGGTGTATGCAGCCACACATCACCCATCCCTGACCCCCTGCGCTACCCTTTCTCCCTCCTCTTCACTAGGAAATGCACCCTGCAGATCAGCGATGTCCCCGTTCTTCCGGCAGCCTTCCCACTTCAAACCCCAGGAAGCACCCGCAGACAGCGGCTGGGCTCACAGCAGTGGCTCTAAGGAGGGATTCACTCTGCCCTCAGAGGGAGCAGACTGCGGGCGACAGAGGAGATTCTCCTTCCCTCCCAAGCCAAAAGCGTGGCTGCATGGGCACCGAGCTCCTCATGCTCACACCTCCATTGTCATGCACACAACCGACCCCGGACCATGGCATCGCTGTTGGTAAGGTCCAGCCCTTCCCCTTCCAGGGAAAAAAGACCCCATCCTCCCTTTGCGGAGCCCATACCAGAGCCAAATCAGGCCGGTTTAGCACCAAATCCTCCGTCCCCGCTTCGGACCAGCACACCCAGCCCAGCCCTGCGGCTGTCACCACGCTGAAGCAGGGTCCTGCGGAGCCCGCATCAGCCCCTGCCTGAACCCCACAGCCAACAGGGCCACCGTGAGCTGGCTGAGGGCTCCTGAACGCAGACACCGAGCGCTGCAGCCTGGTCAGCCCCGGCCCGCCCGCCCTGACAGCCCTGAGGCGCCTCCATGCCCGCTGCCCCTCACAGCCCTAACATGGCGGCCTCGCTGCCACACTCAACATGGCCGCCGCGCCACGCTGGCCAGGCCACACTCAACATGGCCGCCGCTGAGAGCCAATCAGCGTGCGAGGAGCGGGCGGTGCGCGGCCCCGGTGTGAGGGGGGCGCTGGGTGTCCGCCATTACCGGTCTCCTCAGGCGCTCCCCGCCCGTTCCTTCAGGACACCGGGAGCTGCCGCTACCGCGGGTGTCCCGGGGTTGTCGCTCCCGCCGGGGGGAACGAGGGGAGGGAGCCGCGGGGACCTTGAGGGCCTCGTCCCGGGCGCAGGGATGAGCGCGGCGCTGCCGAAGGTACCTGTGGGCTGCGACCGGCTGTGGGGGACAGCGGTCCGATACCGGGGCAGGACGGGAGGGGACAGGAGGGTCAGACCGAGCCCTTGCCGCTGAGGGGAGAAAGGCCCGGCCCTGGGGCTGGGTTACAGAGTCATGGACTGGTTTGGGTTGAGGGGAGCTTAAAGCTCCTCCAGCCCCAGCCCCTGCCCCGGGCAGGGACCCCTTCCACTTGAGCAGCTTGCTCCAAGCCCCTGTGTCCAGCCTGGCCTTGAGCACTGCCAGGGATGGGGCAGCCACAGCTTCTCTGGGCACCCTGTGCCAGCGCCTCAGCACCCTCTTACTGGGTGATTTTTAACTCACCTCCAGCTTGAATCTCCCCTCTTTTAGTTTGAAACCATCACCCCTTGTCCTATTGCACAAGCCCTGCTACAGTCTTTCCCCATCTTTGTTATCAGCCCCTTTTAAGAAGTGAAAAGAGGGGAACTCCAAGCCCCATTGCTCATGTGAAGGGAATTGGGGTGTTGTGTCCCCTGGGAGGACACATTCCTGCCCCTGAGTTAGTGCCCTTGTTGTTTACCCTGGTGTACCTGGGCCAGGGGCAGAGATTCCCCCTCAGCACCCCTCTTTCCTCCTCAGCTACCCAGGGACCATCCCTGGTCCTGCCTGTCCCTCTGCTCACATTGGCAGTAATCCCCCCAGCCTGGCTGGCTGGGTGCAGCTCTGCCTGCCAGGGTTGTGGTGACAGCAGGGCTCTGCCTTGGTGATGGATGAGCTGTTTCCTTCCATCCATGCGGAGCTGGAACGAGCCTGAGGGTTATTCATGTGGCTGTTGTAACCTGGCGGTGGTGGGATGGCGTGAGGGATGAATGTGGTCTGTAAGCAAGGGGAGGAGAGCCTCCCTCGCCAACATGTTGGATCCCAAACTAAAGTGAAGGGGGTGCCTGAGAAGGTTAACACAGTCATAGAGTCATGGAATGAACTAGAACAGGTTGGAAAAGACAAGTGTCCCATCCCTTGTTCCTTGGGAGCAGAGCCCAGCCCCTCCTGGCTCCATCCTCCTGGCAGGCACTTGGAGGGAGCCATCAGGTCCCCCCTGAGCCTTCTCTTCTCCATCTGAACCCCCCAGGTCCCTCAGCCGTTCCCCATCACACTTGGGCTCCAGGCCCTGCACCAGCTCCATTCCCTTCTCTGGCCCCGCTCCAGCCCCTCAATGTCTCTCTTGCAGTGAGGGGCCCAGAGCTGAGCACAGGATCCGAGGGGCGGCCTCACCAGTGCCCAGTGCAGGGGCACAATCCCTGCCCTGGCCCTGCTGCTGCGCTGGTCCTGATCCAGGCCAGGATGCCATCATCTCTGTGTTACAGCTGTGTTCTTGGGAGCAGTAGTAGCTGGAGTCTTTGGAGAGATTGGGAGGGTTATTGGTACGTTCAGAGGGTCTCCAGTGCCATTTCAATGGGTGTGTTCTGGGAAGTGTTGGTGAAAACTCGCTGGGTATCTGCGGTACTGTTTGCATTCTAACAGGCTGCCCAAGGAAACTGTGGCTGCCCCATCCCTGGCAGTGTTCAAGGCCAGGTTGGACACAGGGGCTTGGAGCAAGCTGCTCCAGTGGAAGGGGTCCCTGCCCGTGGCAGGGGATTGGAGCTGGAGGAGCTTTAGGTCCCTTCAACCCAAACCAGTCTGGGATTCTATGATTTTAACCATGGGGCTCATTGCAGGTACTGTGCTTGAAGAAGGGAGCGTTGCTAAAGCAAGTGTTTGCACTCAGCAGGTGAGTGATCTGAAATGAAACCTATCAAGTAAAACAGTGTAAGGCATTAAAACAGTCACTTTCACTGGCATTGCCAGAAAACACACATGACAAGAAAAGTACTTTTTTGCCAAGGAAAATCTTTTAGTTATGGAGGGGGGACTTTGAGCTGATGTCTGGGAGCTCAAAGGGCTGTAGGATGTGCAGAAGAGAAACTCTTGTTGCTAATGGGATCTTTCTGTGTCTGAGGGAGGACTAGGTGTGGAGGAAGCCTTTGTTCAAGGATTGGCCAGATGTGTTTTGTTTCCACATGGGGTAGGTGAAAGCAGAGCTTTTAATCATTATCTTTTTTTCCTACAGAGCAGCAACACCCAGCGAAAGCCATCTGTGTGCTGCAGGTAAGGCCTCTTTATTAATCCAACACAAGGAAAAGCCTCATTTACCCAAAATAATTATGACACATTAGAGAGTTTGTGTCCCCTTTTGATATTTTTAAGCTAATTTTGCACTGAGCAGCTGCTCTTCCACTTCCATACCTGTTTTCCTAACTTTCTGTTTCCCTGTTCTTGGCTAGGCAGGGTCCTAGTCATGGTGTTACACTGTAGAGTGACACCAGGCAGATGCTATTCACTATATTACTACACAGGAACGGACTTAGACCCTCGTGACTGTAACATTTATTGAGCTGGTGGAGTCTGCTGTCACAATTTAAAGTAGAATTTGTTTTTAATGCGGAGGCAAAGAGTAACTGCGTGGCTTAAATCCTTGGTGTTCGGTTTCTCTTTGCTGTTCTGAGCTGCTTTTATTAAAATGAGGGTTATTGAGGGTCTCATTTTACCCTGGAGAAGGAAGGATAAATAAAAGCTGATGCAGTTCTGATTTGGCTTCCTAGCACATGTATATTTGAACAGGACTGGATTGAAAATGAAGTGGGGCTCAGATCCATCGTGGTGGCAGCACTGCTGTCATGGATGAGGAGACAGATGTAACATTTCATCAGCATCCTCCCCATCCACTGGTGCTGACAAGTCTTGTCTTTTATTTGCCTGAGAATTCACCTGGGAAATGAATCACTTTTAATCTCTTCCTTATTTGTTTCTCACTGTAACCAGCTGTGAATTGTAACAGGCTTGTGTGGGGCAGAGATCACCTGAAGCTTTAGCTTGGCTTTGCCTTTATCAAAGAACTGAGGATGAATTCTTGCCCCCAGTGAGGATTTGGGGCTCTCAAAGCACTTGTATACGTTAAAAGAAGAGCTGGAAACATGTTTGTTCTGCTTTGGATTTAAGGTGATGCACTCCTGAGTTGCCAGAGACACTACAGGTCCCGTCCTACCCATGGCATTGGGAGGTTCAAATACCTGCTCCCAAAAGAGGTAGGTATAAAACTTCCCAGCTGTGCTTGATTCCAGCTGAGGCATCTTGATAGAGTCTGGTTTAAGTGTTGGGATTATTAATTCCATGGCTGATGAATTATATGGAAAAGGAATAATGTAATTGTTTACTGCTTCTTGGTAAAGAGTGTTATGTCACACCCACTCACAACACTGCATAAATCCTTCCAAGTACATAAATACCTTGTCCAGTACATTCTTACTTAAGTTAATGAGTAGTTTTGGGAGGGAGGAATCTCTTCCTGTTGCTGATTTTAAACTCCCCCCCTCCAAGTTCAGATCATTGCAGAACGTTGTCAGCAGGTTTTATTTGCATTTAAACTTTCTACATTCCCTCGAATTTGGAAGGATGACAGTTTTTATGGAAGGAGGAACCAACAACTCCTCTAAAACAGCTGCCTTGAAGGCAGGAGCTGAAATAAAAAGCAGCTTTTCTCCTCCCTTTTTGTCTTCTTCTGGAAGAAATGAATCATGGTGTGCATGTTATTTTCTGTGTGACTTCTGTAGCTCTGCCATCCAAAAACTGAACTGTTCAACTTGAGAACATCTGTTCACAGAATGTCATCCCAGTTTCATAGTCAGGGAGAGTGAGCACAGATGGGCTGTGAGATACTCAACACAGCTCAGCAAACCTTTGTCAGAAGAGAGAGCTGTAGATGGTCTCCTGTGTGGGCAAGAGGTAATGGGTTTATTTCCAGCTTTGTTCCAAACAGATCTGCTTTCTGTGTTCTCTTTATTAAATACAGGTTCCAAAGAAGAAAAAGGACAAAGTACAGATGAAAGAGATAAATGCTGGGACAGATTATGAGTATGGAGATATCAACATCCAGATGACTTCCTATGATATGTGTCTTGTGGAGCATTTTGCTCAGTACGTGCATAAGCTCTGCAACAGACTCTCCATTAGAGTCAATGAAAGGTACGAGAAGCTGTGCTGTCATTCCTCACCATCTCATTGTGTTAGGCCAGGTCAGGCTCCTACATGATGACACCTTGAGATAAGGGCACAATCTCTGATAGATTCCGACATCTAAATCTTCTGCCATCTGCCTGACATTCTCTTTATGTGTATCTGTACTATTTGGGATGCTTTATTCATAGAATCACAGAAGGGTTTGGGTTGGAAGGGACCTTAAAGCTCATCCAGTTCCAACCTGTCTGGATACCTTCCCACCTGTCTGGACACCTCTCTCTAGACCAGGTTGCTCCAAGCTCTATTCGTATAAGGAAGGCTGAAATGGAGTTGTTCAGGCACTGATTCCAAGGGAAAAAGAGCTGATACTTCTCATTCCTTTGAGAAAGAGGAACGTCCTTGACAGGCCAAAGGGGAATGGCTTGAACCTGCCAGAGGGGAGACTGAGATGAGCTCTTAGGCAGAAGCTCTTCCCTGTGAGGGTGCTGAGGCGCTGGCACAGGGTACCCAGAGAAGCTGTGGCTGCCCCATCCCTGGCAGTGTTCAAGGCCAGGCTGGACAGGGCTTGAGAGTCCAACTTTACGGGATGAGCTTTAAGCTCCCTTCAACCCAAACCACTCTGGGATTCTATGGGAAAGGCTTAAGCCTGTGGGTGCTGAGCCTGGGAATGTGGGCTCAAGTATTGCTGACTTATGCTGCTGGTTTTTATAGGCTCTGTGCATATATTGTGCTCATTGCAAGTGATTATACAAACTGGAATGAACTTAGGAAACCTCTGAAGGCTGTGGGAGAGCTACCCACTACTTTAGTAGTAGGGGATGCTTCAGCTGCACACTCAAAGCAGATGTATCCTGACAGCAGCTTTGCTACTTTTAATGACTCTGAGGGATGTGAGACAGGTCCTTGGTACCTGCAGTGCACCCAAGGAGCTGGAGTCACATGGAGAAGCACTGCATTGCTGTAGGTAAAACCACTTAGTGGTGCTTCTCTGAAAGCTTAACTTACCTTAAAGCTTTATTACCTTTTATCATATTTGGGCCCTCTGAGGTTGGACTTGGTGTGCAGAGTTCAGTATGTACAGAAAGAAATTTCCCCTTAGAGAGCAAAGCTTGTAGGGTAAAACATGGGCAGTAGGATGTAGCCTGTTGTTACTGATGCTGTGCAAGTGGAGAGGGGGAGCTGATGTCTCTGGGGGAATGCTAACTGCAGAATGGGATCTGATCCAGTGCTTCATCGTACTCCCATTGAATTCAGAGGTGGAAATAAGGTCTTTGGAGTGGTGCCTGGCAGCTTTTGCCTCTGTTCCTGATGAACAGATTACAGAATAAATCAGAACTGTGGCTTTAGAGCTTTCTTTTAACTCTAAAAGTTTCAAGTTCTCTTCCCAGGCTGGTGTTTGTAGCTGTAACAGCTTTCTGCTGGCAGCAGAGCTGCAAGCTTCTCCTTATCTCTTCCCAGTAAAGCACCCAGCTTCTGCCAGTGCTTGAGTTGTTTGATACATAGTTTGCATAATTAATTCCTCATGAAAAGTTAATCTCCTTCCACATTCTCTGCTGCTGGAGGTTGATTCCTTCCTGTAAAGCAGGAATCTCCCTCCCTGGCCAAAGCACTGACCTGTGGTTCCTGCAGCTACGCGATGCCCACCAAAACAGAGGAAGTGCTGTTCCTGGAAGAGAAAGGTTCCAAACCGCAGCTGGATGCTGTCCTTACAACCCATAAGAGGGTTATCCAGGTAGGAGTTTGCTCATCATGTTGTGGCTCTTGTGCAGTGCTTCCTATCACAGGCTGCTCCTCAAAACCCCTTAACTCCTGGAGTTAAGTCCCTGGAACAAATGAAAGGTGTAATCTGTGTGTAAATTGAAGCATGGAGCGAGCAGTCTAATTGGATTTCTTGCTAAAGGTTTCTCACAAAGCAGAAGAGGGGTTCCTGGATTATATATTTCAGACTGAAGATTTATCAAGTGTTTTGTGCAGAATACTTAAGGCAAGGGGTAAAAAAGTCACATTTGGACTATAAGGGTGCTGGAAAGGGGCTCTTCATCAGGGACTGTAGTGATAGGACAAGGGGTGATGGGTTCACACTGAAACAGGGGAAGTTCAGGTTGGATCTAAGGCAGAAATTCTTCCCTGTGAGGGTGCTGAGGCGCTGGCACAGGGTGCCCAGAGAAGCTGTGGCTGCCCCATCCCTGGCAGTGCTCAAGGCCAGGTTGGACACAGGGGCTTGGAGCAAGCTGCTCCAGTGGAAGGGGTCCCTGCCTGTGGCGGGGGTTGGAACTGGATGGGCTTTAAGGTCCCTTCCAAACCAAACCAATCTGTCATTCTATAAAGGATGACTGGGCAAACTCAGTGAAATCCAATAATCCTGTTACTATCAGGGCCAGTTTCAAACATGTGCAACTGGCTGAGGTAAATAGTGCTTTCTCCTCAGTGATTTTTCCCTGCTAAACCTCTGCTGAATTACATTTTAAACCCAAGGGTGGACTTTATTACCTGGAGATAGCTGATGTGTGATTAACACTGGGGCTTGTAGGTTTGCAGTGGCAGCCTTTGTATTAGACTCTCATCTAAATGAAGATCCGCATGCATGGCTGAATCTCTTTCCATGCAGAACAGTCAGGAAGCACAGGAGAGCAGTCAGGAAGCACAGTGTTCATAGAGAAGAGCCAAAATGAGAGCTTTGGTCTGTGCTGTATGCAAAAGGTGTGAGCACAAAGCAGAGAGTGCTTCTCTGAAGTGCCTGACTGCCACAGGCTCATACTGAAAGGGACACTCTTTCTTTCTATGCCATTAGTATAATGAGTCCATTTGGGATGTGGGGTTCTGCTCCTGCAGCACTTTTATTTCATCTTTCAGATCAGCCATTTGAGCTCAACGTTTGCTCCAATCCTCTTGGAAATCATTCAGAGTAACCAGCCTGAAGGGGTCCATCTGTTAGTGAAAGAGGTACGTTTGATTTTACCAGTGGCGGGCACTCAGGAAGCAAGTAGGATGTGACATGAATTTGCTTGGAAAAGACAGACATGGTCCTGAGGCTGCTGTCTGCTCTGGACTTATGGATACCCAGGATCAGCCAGAACCAGCCCCTCACTTGGTCTATGGAAAGCCATTACCTCTAATTCTTGATGAGTGTTCCATACTTCATTTAGCATCCTCTGGATGCGTCCCTACCCATAGAGCTGCGTGGTGCAGTGACACACTGGAGGGAAGGGATGGGATCCAGAGGGACCTGGACAGGCTGGAGGGTGGGACCATGTGAACCTCATGGAGTTCAACAAGGCCAAGGGCAAGGTCCTGCCCCTGGGTCGGGGCAATCCCAGCACAAACACAGGCTAAAAGAGCTGGGCTGGTTCAGCCTGGAGAAGAGAAGGTTCCTGAAGGGGAGACCTTGGAGCAGCTCCAGTGCCTAAAGGGGCTCCAGGAAAGCTGGAGAGGGGCTTTGGACAAGGGCCTGTAGGGACAGGCCACAGGGAATGGCTTTAACCTGCCCGAGGGGAGACTGAGATGAGCTCTTAGGCAGAAGCTCTTCCCTGTGAGGGTGCTGAGGTGCTGGCCGAAAGACCTCAGGACTTCAGGCCAGGGCTCAGGACTTCAGGGCAGAACTCCACCCACTGGTGGACCGGGCCTAAGGAGATACTTAAACTCATTTTACATTCAGACAAAATATTCCCAGGAAGCCCTTTTTCTTCAGGGACTAAGGCTCTGGTGGCTGGCAAGGGAATGCAGCACAACTAAATTTAAACACGAAAGCACAGTTGGCTTCTTAAGTGGCCTTTGAAGAGTATTTACTTATCTCCAGCTCTGCAAAACCAGAAGGCAGATGGGAGAAGGTCTCTTGAGCCCAGTAATCTCTGCTTTGGTCATGGTCCCATTTCTGGGTTTAATTTTGCCTGATGGCTTTGGCCCTGGAGGGACAACGATGACATTGAGCCACTTGCAAAGTCATTGCAGTCCACTGCAGGAAGCCCAGGGGAGAGACCCATGTGGCTCCATGCCACTGGTGGTACAAGAGATGACAGCTTTGGGATGCTCCTGCAAAGATCTGAAGAAAGTCCAGATCTCCTGAGGAACATAGATGCTACGGTGATGGGCAGTGGCAAAGATGGAGACGTTCAGTTGACTTCTTGAGCCCAATGCCATCACTCACACTGACAAAAGCAGTTAGCCAGGAGAGGAAGAGCTTACAAAGACGAATTTCAGAGCAGCCCACACCAGCACCAAGTGTTCAGAATCATTTTGGCCGCTGCTTTCCCCCAGAACCTGCTCCTGAGGGAAGCTTGATGTAAGAGAGGAGTCTTAAGAGCGCTGCAGCCAGCTTCCACATGGAGCTGCCTACAAGATCCTAGTCAGTGGGGACTTTCTGCTTGGGCTCCTTAGGTTCAGTAGACAATTAAGTTCTTTGTTTTTCTATTTCTAAGTGATTCTTTCTGGGAGAGGGTACATCTTCTTCCATTTCAGGCAGTTCTCAAGGTGGTTCTGATTTGCTTGGGTTGTTCTATCCTCTACAGCACACAGAAGCTGACTTCAAGAGCCGATTGAAGGCTCGACCAGAACTTGAAGAGCTGAAGGCACAGATGAACTGAGATGAAGATGAACTCTCCATCCACTCTGGAGCCACCCCCAGGGAAGTGACCTTCTCCACGTGGTTGTTAGGCCTCCAGAAGGTGATTTCATGAGCATTGTAGCAATAATGTGGTGAATGGGAAGAAAATTCCCTGTTAAAGAGCCTGTCTTAATAAATACATGTGTTTAACTGACCCATTAGAATGTGGTCACGGAGCTGCTGCAAGGGCTGGAGCAGCTCTGCTCCGGAGCCAGGCTGAGAGAGCTGGGCTGGGGCAGCCTGGACAAGAGAAGGCTCCTGAAGGGGAGACCTGAGAGCAGCTCCAGTGCCTAAAGGGGCTGCAGGAAAGCTGGAGAGGGGCTTGGGACAAGGGCCTGTAGGGCCAGGCCAAGGGGAATGGCTTGAACCTGCCCGAGGGGAGACTGAGCTGAGCTCTTAGGCAGAAGCTCTTCCCTGTGAGGGTGCTGAGGCGCTGGCCCAGGGTGCCCAGAGAAGCTGTGGCTGCCCCATCCCTGGCAGTGCTCAAGGCCAGGTTGGACACAGGGGCTTGGAGCAAGCTGCTCCAGTGGAAGGGGTCCCTGCCCATGGCAGGGGTTGGAGCTGGAGGAGCTTTGAGGTCCCTTCCAACCCAGGTTACTCTGTGATTCCAAGATTTTGGGGTGGAAATCCCCCTCTCGCCCCACATCCATCCCCTTGAGCTTCCAGTTACCCCAGTGATAGAGAGAGGAGACAAAGTGCTTCAGGCAGGGTGATGGATACCATCGGATTTAATCTCCCTACAGCACAGTGTGGATTTAGCAGCCACCCAGTGGACCAAAAACCACCACAATAAAAGGGGTGACATGGCACAGCCACCCCATTCCTGGCAGTATTCCCAGTCTGGGATCAGGCTCCCAGGGGCATTTCACTCTCCAGTAGGAGCTGGGTGGCCTTGGCTCGAGCTGGGTGCCCTCTGTACTTCCCTGTCCTGCTTCCTCTGGGCCATGCAGTCTCTGAACGCCCTGACCTGGGGCTGGCAGTGCCGCCAGTCCTGCTGCTCCGCCATGCAGTGCTGCAGCGCCCGGTGCTGGGCCATGCAGCCCGTCCTGGAGACCATGGCGTCCACGGGGTCCTCCTCATCCTCCTCTTCCTCCGGTGACGCATGGCTCCTGCCATGTCCCGGCCTCACCATCGCTGCAGGGAGGGAGGTGCCGGGAGTTGGGTTCTGCCTTCCTGTCAATAGGGGGGACACCCCACGGTGCCCAGCACCCTCTGCACCTCTGTCCCACACCCCTATGGTGCTCAGCACGCTCTGTGCTCACATGGTGCCCCAAAAGGGTCTGTTCCCCTCTCTGTGAAGAGCTCAGCACCCCTTCATGCAGCACTTACACCTCTATGGGTACCCCTTGTGCCTCCTCCATAGGTGACCAGCACCCCCATGCACCTTACCTCCACCCGTGGGTGCCCAGCACCTTCCCCAACCCATAGCTGTCTGCCCCACACCCCTCCATGGGTGCTCAGGGCATCTACATCACCCTCATGCACCCCCTCACAGGAGATCAGTACCTCCCCCATGCATCCTGCCTCCACCCATGGGTGGCCATCACCGTCCATGCACCCACCCAGCACCCATGGGTGCCTAGCACTCTCCATGCACCCTACTGCCACACAGCACCCTTCCCAGCCCATACCTGTCCACTCCCCCATCCCTCCATGGGTGCTCAGAGCACACACATTACCCCCATGCACTCTACTACGGGTGCTCAAAACATGTCCTCCATGTACCCTACCCCCACCCATGGGTGTCCAGGACCCTCCCCAGTCCATACCCCCACCTCCATGGGTGCTCAGCGCCTCCCCCATGCACCTTACCCACACCCACGGATGCCCAGCACCCTCTTCAACCCATGGCTGTCCACCCCCATACCCCACCATGGGTGCTCAGAGCACCCACAGCACCCACACCGTAGGTGCTCAGAGCCTGTCCCCCATACACCCTACCCCCACCCATGGGTGCCCAGCACCCCCATGGTCTCGGCTCCCCCCGTACCCTCTCAGCAGCGCGGCGCGGCTCCTTTAAGGCTGGTGTCGGCGAAGGCACTGCCGGGGCGCGGTGTGACGTAGCGGCGAGAGTGCCCGCTCATTGGACAGCGCCTTCCGCTTCCGCCCCGGGTGGCTGTTGGGAAGGAAGGAGGCGGAAGCTGGCGCTCGGTAAGATGGCGGCGACGCTGCGCATCCAGAGCGACTGGAGCTTGGCGCTGAGGTGAGCGTGGGCCCCGTGTCCCTTCCCATGTCCCGGTGCCTTTTACCGGCTCCGCACTCATTGCTGCTCTTTCTGTGCGCAGGAGGGACGAGGGCGAGGCCTGGCTGAGCTGCCGGAGCCCTGGTGAGCGGCCGGAGGAGGCCTCGGGGGGCGGTGGGGCTGGAGGGAGCCCTGTGGGGAGGGAGGGAGAGCAGTTGGGGGTGTCCTGTGAGTGGGGCGAGGGCAGTTATGAGGTGCTCTGTAGGCTGGGAGGTGGGTGAGGGCTGTTGTGGGGTGCACTGTGAGTTAGGAAGGGGGGTGAAGGAGGTTGGGGGGTGCCCATTGGTTTATGTGGGAGTGAGGGTGGTTGGCAAGGGTGTGACGGAGGTTGGGGGGTGCCCTTTGGCTTAAGAGAAGGGTGAAGGTGATTGGGGGGTACCCTGTGGGTTATGAGGGGGGTGAGGGTGGTTTTGGGGTGCACTGTGAGGGTCTGAGAGTGGCTGTGGTTTGTGCTACGAGGGGGGCTCAGCGCAGTTTTGGGGTGCCCTGGGTGTTAGGAGGGGGTGAGGGGAAGGAAAGCTGAGGGGTGCTCAGGCTGATGGCTGCTCTCCCCGCAGGGAAGCCGACCCTGTACGGCAGCGTGACCCGCCGGGGGCTCAGCACCGACGGTGTTCCTGACATCACTGCCTCCGAGGGCTTCGTGGTTGGGGAAGTCACCAAGGTGCCAGGGCTGGGCTGGGCTGGGCGGGTCAATAACTGGCCCCTGTGCACAAAGGGGCAGTGGAATCATAGGATCCCAGACTGGTTTGGGTTGTAAGGGACATTAAAGCTCATCCAGTTCCAACCCCTGCCACGGGCAGGGACCCCTTCCACTGGAGCAGCTTGCTCCAAGCCCCTGTGTCCAACCTGGCCTTGAGCACTGCCAGGGATGGGACAGCCACAGCTTCTCTGGGCACCCTGTGCCAGCGCCTCAGCACCCTCCCAGGGAAGAGCTTCTGCCTAAGAGCTCATCTCATAGAATCATAGAATAGTTTGGGTTGGAAAGGACCTCAAGATCATCTAGTTCCAACCCCCCTGCCATAGGCAGGGACACGTCACACTAAACCATTCCACCCAAGGCAGTCTGCCCTCGGGCAGGTTAAAGCCATTCCCCCTGTCCTGTCCCTACAGGCCCTTGTCCCAAGCCCCTCTCCAGGTTCCCTGCAGCCCCTTTAGGCACTGGAGCTGCTCTAAGGTCTCCCCTTCAGGAGCCTTCTCTTGTCCAGGCTGCCCCAGCCCAGCTCTCTCAGCCTGGCTCCAGAGCAGAGCTGCTCCAGCCCTCGCAGCAGCTCCATGGCCTCCTCTGGCCTCGCTCCAGCAGCTCCATGTCCCTCTTGTGCTGCTGCCCCAGAGCTGGATCAAGACTGCAGGGGGGGGTCTCCCCTTCACACAGCAGAGGGGCAGGATCCCTTCCCTGAGCTGTGCTCACGCTCTGGAGGTGCAGCACACAGCGGGGATTCTGGGCTCAAGCGCTCACTGAAGCCGGGTCATGGGGAGCTTCTCCTCACCCAACACTCCAGGTCCTTCTCAGGGCTGCTCTAATCACTTCTCCACTCAACCTATACCTGTGCTTATATATATGTATATATATATATATATATATATATATATATAAATAGCAGCCTGGAGCTGTTGCCCAGTTCCCTGTATGGTGCTATCCCAGGCCTCCTGCTTGTGCTGTGCCCTGGAGCTGGTCTGGGGCATCCTAGACTTGGTTTGGGGTGCTTTGACCATTCCATGCCACCCAGGGCTTGCATCTTTAGGAGGCATGAAGAGATGAGCCCAGTGCTGCATCTCCCATTGGTCTCCAGGCTGTGAGAGACCACAGCTGGGTCCAAACTGTAGTTCTGCCTTGTCAGTGTCTGTGTTTCAGTAGGACTAACAGCACTTCTAACGCTTCTTCCCCTCTTTTTCCTCCTCTAGAAGAGCATTCTCATTTCTTGTCCTCATGAAAATGTGTCCACCAAGTTCCTGGCCCCGTACACAACTTTTGGTAGAATCCATCAGAAAAGTGTGAGTAACTTTGCCAAGTGGGTGAGAAATAGCTGTAAGTGACCTTGACCTTTCACAGTGTGTCTCTGAATGGTGGATGCTCCTTTTGAGGGCTGGTCTGCGGCCTGATTTTGTGTGTGGAGCAGGAAATAGAACATAGCAGATCATAGAAACTTGGGAAACTTGATCATAGTTGAGTTTAATCCCTAAAAATAATCTCTTATATCCTTTGGACTGTTTTTTCCCCTAAGTAATTTGATTTCTGCTCACTTCAGGCCCTTGACAGACCCCCCTGTAAAGGGATATGTGAGTGAGTCTGTCAGAAACCAAGATAATGAGAGGTTCCAGGTGCTGAGCTCTTCATCTGACTGGTTCAGCTCAATCCCTGTTTGCAGCAGCTCTTTGCTCCCATTAATAAAGTTTTCCATCTTTGCTGTATGAATTTGTGTTTGTGGGGCTGGGAATTGCATGTTGCATAAACTCAAGTTGACCTGGTGGGAATTCAGAGACAAGAAAGGCTCAGCTTGTATTTAAAACTCAATAAATTGCATAAACTTCTCATTTATTTAAAAGCAGCCTTGCTCCTTTGGCTGAATAATCTCCTTATCATGCCCCCATCAAGCTGGGGGTGCCATAAGCACAGCCACGTGCTGAGCAGTGACACACAAAGGCTGACTGACCTGAAACTTCATTTCTTCACTGAAGAAAAGCTCATGACTTGACTTTGTAGTTTGTGCTTCTGCTGAATGCTTAATCCTGTGTGGAAATGATCCAAGAAACGGCGGAGTGTGTATCCTGCAGGTACAGCAGCTGCCCTTCAGGGAGTCCCTGAAGCCACTGGAGGTGTTACAGGACACTTACCTCCTGGTTTATGGAGTAAATGGTTGTGATAAACCCAGCCTAAAATGCTGGAAAGCTGCACAGTCAGTCTGAATTAGCTCAAAAGCAGTATAAATCAGGTGCCTTTGACATAAAGGCAACTCTACAGCTGTTTTAAGACGAAGCAGAGCTCTGCTGAGAGATGGAGCTTGGCACTAAAAGGTGAATCACTTCCCTGAGCTTTGTGCTGCTTGAGAGTCCCCAGCTGCCCTTTTGTGTGAGAAATGGAATCAGCATTCAGAGCACAGCAAAATGGAAATGCAGGTGGAAGTGTTCAGTCTGCTGTCAAGGGGGGGTGATGGGTTCCAGCTGCACTGCAGAGATCTCTGGAAAGCAGCTGAAACAAGAGCTGTTAATATGGAGATGAGTTTAAAGCCGGTGTGGACTGCGCTCCAGTCCTTTATACCTGCTGCCCCTTCTGAGCACGCCTGCTTTGCCTGATTCCATATTCCAGGTCCCTCCTGAAACTCTGGGCATGTGGCAAACATCAGAGGGGGTTTTAATTTCTGCTTCAAAGACTTGCTCAGGCTTTTTGGCTTTTTCAACCAGAGAGTCAGTGACCACAGATTGGTTTGTTACATCAACTGCCACTTGTGTTACCAATGTACTTAATGGCTGTTGTAATGGATTAACCATTACCTTGCGCTCTTAATTACATCACAGAATCCCAGACTGGTTTGGGTTGAAGGGACCTTAAAGCTCTTCCAGCTCCAACCCCTGCCATGGGCAGGGACCCCTTCCACTGGAGCAGCTTGCTCCAAGCCCCTGTGTCCAATCTGGCCTTGAGCACTGCCAGGGATGGGGCAGCCACAGCTTCTCTGGGCACCCTGTGCCAGCGCCTCAGCACCCTCCCAGGGAACAACTTCTGCCTAAGAGCTCAGCTCAGTCTCCCCTCGGGCAGGTTCAAGCCATTCCCCTTGGCCTGGCCCTACAGGCCCTTGCCCCAAGCCCCTCTCCAGGTTCCCTGCAGCCCCTTTAGGCACTGGAGCTGCTCTCAGGTCTCCCCTTCAGGAGCCTTCTCTTGTCCAGGCTGCCCCAGCCCAGCTCTCTCAGCCTGGCTCCAGAGCAGAGCTGCTCCAGCCCTCGCAGCATCTCTCTGGCCTCCTCTGGACTTGCTCAATGGCTCCATGTCCAGGCTAAAACTGTTTAGCTGGGGGTATGGAATCTCTTTAGGGTGTTCTAAATGAGTTCAGCTGTATGTTTTGGGGATATAATGGCACTGAATTACTTAGCAAGACTCCTCCAGTACAGAGTTAGACTCTGGAGCAGAAATATCTTTGTACAGAGTGATACAAAGCTAATGTTTGGTGTTTTTTACCTTCCTGCAGATCACCTGTCTTGATATCTCCAGTGGCGGAGGGCTTGGTGTGTCTACCAGCACAGATGGGACCATGAAAATTTGGCAGGCTGCAAATGGAGAAATAAGAGTAAGAGCATCTAGCTTTGTTCTGAGTGGTCTGTGACATTATTAAAGTCATTTGGCCTTGACTTTGGTCAGGCTGTTCACGTGTTGAGGTCTAGGGCAGGCAAGAATCATGGAACGGTTTGTGTTGGAAGGGACCTTAAAGCTCATCCAGCTTCCAGATGATCTTCCACTAGATTTGGTTGCTCCAAGCCCCTGTGTCCAGCCTGGCCTTGAGCACTGAGATCTCATTTAAATCTACAGTCTGGCCTTTGAATGAAAAGCTAATTCAAATTTGACATCTCAGAGGTTTTAATCAAATCTCTGGAAAGCATGGCTTCTCCCAAGGGAAATGATGCTCAGCAATCCGGAGAGGAGTCTCAGCATGAAAATAAGGATGGGTCCTTAGGGATGACAGCTAGAATGTGGAAGATAACTGGCAGCTCCTAACCTGTGTGCTACAAGCACTGAATGTCTTCTGCAGTAGAAAAAAGGTGAGGAGAAGACTCCTGGCTCTGGTGGATTAACCACATCATGGCTTGTTGCCTTCCCAATTAATGTTTCATGTGGAGCTTGACCTATCAGCTGCTTGTTTGATAGAGGATAAAGACATTTAACCTCTGGCTAGAAACAAATGTAGTATCCTTTACTGTACAATCAGCTACTCAAATGGTAGAGGGAGACCCAAAGTGTACCCGCTGCCTGTTGGACTGCCTCAAGTGCAGACAAGTCCATTCCAGGAATACACACTCAGAGGATTTGAGTTTAATTCTCTGCCCACATGGGAGCACCAAGTTTTCCAGTGTCATAGCTCAAAAACTGCTTGGCATAAGGATGATAACAATGGAACTAGCACCTAGTTCTTTGTTTTTCCAGAGACTATTGGAAGGCCATGTGTATGATGTGAATTGTTGCAGGTTTTTCCCATCTGGCCTCGTGGTTCTGAGTGGGGGAATGGATGCCCAGCTAAAGATCTGGTCAGCAGAAGATGCCAGCTGTGTGGTAACCTTTAAAGGTCACAAAGGAGGTACTTAGCCTTTCCAGTGCTTCATCTGCCATGTGTGTAATTGCTTTGGACCTGAGGGCTGATGTTCAGTCACCAGCCTGCTGCACTTTGTGCTCTGCATTTGTATTAGATGCCCACAGTAGCTTTTGCAAGCTCTGAGAACATAAATAAGATTAGTAGCTGTATTAGACAGATGAAACCATTTATCTCACCATTTTCTTGCATTTTCTTCATGAATTAAGATTAGAAGAGGGAGGATGCAGTCCATTAGCCTGTGGTGAGTGCCCGAGGTGAAAGCAGAGGGCATTCTGCTCCTCCAGAGCTCCAGCCTGCATTCAGTAGCCTTGATGCCTGTGCTGGGAATGCCTCTGCTTGCACCAGAACACCTTGTTCAGCTTCAGCTGCTCCAGAGCCTCTTTCTTTTAGTTTTGTTGTTTGTTTTTCATTCTCCTTGCCCAGAAAAGCAAGTAGGAGCTTATTATGGACTTGCAGAACTCAGGCAGTTACCTGCCTCGAGGACGCGTGCTGTTTAAAGTGAGTAATGCAGAACAAGAGGTGCTGCAAGGACACTTAAGTGATTATTACTTAAGAAGAGCTGGAATAAGCTTGTTCACCCCTGTACTGAGGGCACACATTCAGCTCTGCACCTGCTGATGGTCTTGCTGCTGCAAATGAGAGTAAATTCTTCACCCTCCTTGTGTCCTTGTGTTGAGGATGCACTGACCACCTTACATGGTGAGTTTAGTGCTGTTCCTTGCAGGAGGGTCTGCACTAGAAACTGCTCCAATTGACACTTAGTCCTAGGGAAGAGCTTGCAAGGCATGGAAAATGGGCTACCCAGAAAGGCTCCTGGAGCTGTGATCAGACGAGTTTCTTTACAGAGCCTCTGTTAATCCTTAGAAAACAGATTTGGGTTTCCAGGACCCTTTGTTCAGAAGCAATGTGGATTCCTGCATACTGCTTAAGCATGCTGCTCTTTCACTCTTTGTTTACACCAGGCCCAGAGCACAGTGGCCAGTGATGCTGTCTTCTCATGGCAGGTGGTTGCTTCCAAGTGAGTTGTGGATGTGGCATTAGATGCCCCAAACCCTGCCCCACATTACCTTCTCCCTGAGCAACTAACTGCTCTGTACAGTTCTCCCTGTCTCCCAAGTGTTGGTGTTATTGGAAAGGTCCACGTGGCTGCCCAAAACTTAACTCAAAAGCTCATCTTCTACTGAGCCTGCTGCTGTTCTCATGTGATTTCTTTGTGTGGATTCAAAATACTTTGCTCTTAATGTCCATCAAACCAAAGGCAGCAGACAGCATAACACAGCTTTGGTCACAACACCACCGCCTGGCTCCTGACAGCTCTGATGTTGCCTCTATTCCCTGCTTATAACTCCAGCCCAAGCTGCTGCAGGCTGTGTGCTTGGCTTGTCCTGTCATTTGAGCTTGTCATGTTTAATGACTGCTTCTGTAGGGAAAGTGTCAATTAAACCTTCAAACCATCTGACTGTTCCCTTCCAAAATGCGTGGAGTTGTTTTTCAGAGCTAGACTTGACAGCCCACACTGAAATAAAGTAGTGACGGGACATCAGCACCTGCAAAAACCGCTCTTGTGATGTTGCTGTAGCCAGATAAGGGGATGCTGCTTGCTCCTCACAACTTTTGGGATTACCTAGAGCTGGACTTGGTATATTTGAAGTGCTGGGCCAGGCTATTTTCTCCTTAAGGTTAATTCTGGAGGTAGAAAATGTAGAATTGGCTCATTCTGAAGCTGATCATTTTATTGGCAATATCTTGCCTTTGTGCCAGATGATGGCTCCAGCTCTATATGGTTCTCTGGGAGCTGCCGCCTTCCACATACACGTCTTTCTAGACACTGTGGGTCCCTACCCTATATTGCACCCCACCCGATTTGGCTCTGATGACTGGTGGCACACTGGGGACAGTGCCTTGGGAGCTGAGATGCTTTGTCTGTGTGCATTCCATGCTCTCTGAACACGTGGCTTTGCTTTGCTGCAGGTATTTTGGACACAGCCATTGTGGATCGGGGAAGGAACGTCCTGTCCTGCTCCAGGGACGGCACTGCCCGGCTCTGGGACTGCGGGAAGTCCGCCTGCCTGGGGGTCATTGCAGACTGCGGCTCTCCCGTCAATGGCATTGCTGTGGGCACTGCTGAGAGCTCCCTCAACCTGGGCACGCCTGAAACTGCTCCGAGTGAGAATCCTTTCCTTACCATTCATCTTTGAGAGCAGCCCTGAGGAGAAGGACTTGGGCTGTTGGGTGAGGAGCAGCTCCCCATGACCCGGCTTCAGTGAGCGCTTGAGCCCAGAACCCCCCCGTGTGCTGGGCTGCACCCCCAGAGCGTGAGCAGGAGCTCAGGGAGGGGATCCTGCCCCTCTGCTGTGCTCTGGGGAGACCCCCCCTGCAGCCCTGATCCAGCTCTGGGGCAGCAGCACAAGAGGGACGTGGAGCTGCTGGAGCGAGGCCAGAGGAGGCCATGGAGCTGCTGCGAGGGCTGGAGCAGCTCTGCTCTGGAGCCAGGCTGAGAGAGCTGGGCTGGGGCAGCCTGGACAAGAGAAGGCTCCTGAAGGGGAGACCTGAGAGCAGCTCCAGTGCCTAAAGGGGCTGCAGGAAAGCTGGAGAGGGGCTTGGGACAAGGGCCTGTAGGGCCAGGCCAAGGGGAATGGCTTGAACCTGCCCGAGAGGAGACTGAGCTGAGCTCTTAGGCAGAAGCTCTTCCCTGTGAGGGTGCTGAGGCGCTGGCCCAGGGTGCCCAGAGAAGCTGTGGCTGCCCCATCCCTGGCAGTGCTCAAGGCCAGGTTGGACACAGGGGCTTGGAGCAAGCTGCTCCAGTGGAAGGGGTCCCTGCCCGTGGCAGGGGTTGGAGGTGGAGGAGCTTTAAGGTCCATTCCAACCCAAACCAGGCTGGATTCTAAGTCCCGTGTCCCAGACTGCTTAGGTTTGTCACCACTAATCGTATGGCGTGCTGTTGTGTTCCCTTGTACCAGTGAGGGACCAGAATGGGGTCACTCCAGTAAGAACACTCTGGTGCTGAAAAGGTATTGAGCCTTATCAGGCAGTTGGAATGATTACGACTGGAGTCACCTTGCTGGTATCTAAGGCTCTGCAGGAATGTTGCTTTAGATTCAGCAGGGATGCTCCAAACCGACAGGTTTTGGTACCATGACGATTTGTTTCGTGGCCACTGCTGGAATTCACCATTGTCCTTTCATCAGGTGAACGTGAAATTGGGACAGAAGGGAAAATCCTGCTGCTGGCTCGAGAGGACAAGAAGCTTCAAGGAGTGGGTCTGCAGAGCAGGCAGCCGGTGAGGAGTGGGGCTGTCACAAGTACCTGCCTGGGAGGGTGCTCTGTGGTGCTGCTCCAAAACCACCTCCAGGGCCTGTCCCTTTTGTTTCTATTGTGCTCTTGTTTGTAAGTGCTGTTCACGAGGCTGTGCAGAGCTCTGGGATGAGGAATGAAACCACATTAAACCTAGATGGTTTATCTGGCTCCTTACCTAGATAAAGAAAGTGGTTAGCGTAATCCCTGCTCCATTCCCCATGTGGCACAGAAGGCGACAGATCCAGGCTGGAGGCAGGGAAGAGCTGATCATCCCTTTGGTCTTACCCTGCCCTGTTCTCCCCTCTGCGTATTCCCTAGAGGAGAAGCTAAAACCTGGTGCAGTAAAGGGATGTGTTCTCTCCTTCCTACTGCCAGATTCTTCTGTGGAGGTTTTGAGTGAGAATTACTCCTCATTTAACCCGGGTGTGGGGAGGACCCTCCTTAAAACAGAGGCCAGTAGATGTCATTGTGAAGCAGGAACCTGAGGCTGTCTCATGCAGCCAAGGTGTAAACTTGCTGTTTATTCTGCAGGTGGGACCTCAGGTGGTCACCAGAACTTCTCCCTTCTCTTAGCAAAGGGAAACAGAGCTGGTAGATGTCAGGTACTGAGGATCTTCCCCGGACCATCCTGGGCAGGGGTTGGAATTAGATGTTCTTCAGGTCCTTTCCAACCCACACCATTCTGTAGGTCTGTGTGGCAGATCAAACTGCTCGTGGTGGTTGTGGAGAGTAAAAGCTGGGTGGACCAGATGAGCTCTCTGTGGTCAGTGAGATGGCAGTGTCTGAGGATCAGTGCCCTGTCACTGTGTGCCACATCCCTGCTCCAAAGGAGGCCCAGGAGCATTCACTGATTGCAGTGTCTCTACTGATGCATCAAACCTGATCCTGGAGCACTGTTCTCATCTTGAGGGGTTATTTACCTACCTCTGGGTTTGCCACTTCGTGCCATGACTCGTGGAAGCAGCTCTATAGGCTTCTAAATAAATGATGGCTTCCTCCTGGGTGTCCTGTGTCCTTCTCTGCGTGTCTGACGCTTGCATGTGTTCTCAGGTGTTCCTCTTCGTGGGATCTGATGCATTCAACTGCTGCACGTTCCTCTCAAGTACCTATATCCTGGCAGGGACTCAGGATGGGAACATTTACCAGCTGGATGTGAGGAACACAAAGTGAGTGAGTGAGGGCCTGGGGCTGCAAGTATTTAACTACGTCTCTTTCCCATTTGTTTGGGAAAGAGCCAGACTGAGGGTCATCCACCTTGTAAAGGGTGCATGTGGCCCAGGCCACGGCACCATGAGCTTTTGAGTCACTTCACAGCCGTTTCTGGCTCTTGGGGAGGACACATCAGCTCAGGTTGGTGAGCTCATGGGATGTTCTCTGGCAAATGCCTCCTAAGAGCTCTGGAGCCAGGCTGAGAGAGCTGGGCTGGGGCAGCCTGGAGAAGAGAAGGCTCCTGAAGGGGAGACCTGAGAGCAGCTCCAGTGCCTAAAGGGGCTGCAGGAAAGCTGGAGAGGGGCTTTGGACCTGGTCTCGGAGCAAGCTGCTCCAGTGGAAGGGGTCCCTGCCCGTGGCAGGGGTTGGGACTGGATAAGCTCTAAGGTCCCTTCAACCCAAACCACTCTGGGATTCTGTGTATCCTCTGACCATGAGCTTGCTTTCTTTGTGTTCACACACTGGAATGGGCTCTTGCCTATAACCTATAGTACTCATCCCTTGTTTCTGCTCTGTTTTGCAGTGCTCCCATCCAGGTCATCCATCGCTCAGGAGCACCAGTGCTCTCACTGCTCCCGTACCGAGATGGATTTATTGCCAGCCAAGGTAACTCCAGTGCTGGGTGGTATAATGGAATGGAGGAGCTTTGTGCTCTCTGAGTATTGCCCTCTGGCATGCAAGTAGTGGTAGGAGAGGGATGGACAGTGCCCATGGCAAAAAGGTGATGTTGTAGGAGCTATGTTACATGGTTGCTTTTTGCCTTGTGATTTCCACCCTCCACCTCCCTTGCGTTCCTCCAAAATAGGGCTTCCAAGGTGCATCTCAACTCTCGGAGCCTTCTCCTATCCTCACAACGTTTTCCTCTTGCTATGGGCTTCATACCCTGTGATCAGGTGTTTGATGGACCTGTTTGTAACCAAGAGCATGGCTTATTGCACTGATTGCCCAGTGTTCCTCATGCTTGGTGTGTTCTGCTTGTGTAGGTGATGGAACCTGCTTTATCATTCAGCAAGACCTCGATTACGTCCTGGATCTCACAGAAGCTGACTGCGACCCTGTGTACAAGGTAAGGACTACAGTGTGTTACCCCAGCTGTAGGGAAGGGTGATGCCAGGTACCATGAGCTGCCTTTATCTTGGAATTTGGCAGCCCTCACAACGCATTCCTTCATAAAATCCACTTTTAAGCTTAGTGGTTTCTTCCTGCATGATTAATCTCTATATTCTGCATAAACAACTCCGCTGGTGTTATCTCCATCGTGCAGGAGCCAGACTGAAGCAGTGGAGGAGCCTGGTTGTTGGCGTACTCTTGTACAATGGTGTTTCTATAAAGGATGTGAATTAGTTATACTCAGAAGATCATGAGGGTGAAAGCAGCAGCGTGATGCTGCCTGTCCTTTCTTGTCCCCTGGTGATTTGAGACCAGAAATGAGGTCTTATCGCCCAGGGAAGCTGTGAATGCTCCATCTCTGGCAGTGTTCAAGGCCAGGTTGGATGAAGCCTTGGGTGCCATGGTTTAGTGTGAGGTGTCCCTGCCCATGGCAGGGGGGTTGGAACTGGATGATCTTGAGGTCCTTTCCAACCCAAACCATTCTGTGATTCTATGATTCTAATTAGCTCTTGTTTTAACCCATTCCAGCTCCACAGTGCAGCTCTCCCACTCCTAGCCAGCACCCCCCCCCCCAAGATTAACACTGTGCCTCACATAGCGGCTGAGATTTGATCTGTGCAACTCATTGGCATGAGAAAAGCATGGAAAAAGTCATTTTCCCTTTGGAATCTAACAGAAGAACACTGTGTGAGCACTCACCTCATCCCTAATGTCCTGGTGAAACCTTGAACTGGCCTTTAAATGCTGTTCCAGAAGTCACTCACCTCTTCCCTCTACAGAGGTCCGAAAGGAAAACTGATCCCTGCGAGTTTCAGCTGTGACTTGGGAAGCGCTGTGCTTCAATACTGCCTTTCCCCCCTCTTTTCCAGGTAGCTTCCTGGGAGAAGCAGATTTACACGTGCTGCAGAGACGGGATAGTGAGGAGATACCAACTTTCCGACCTTTAAGTGTTTGGATCGACCGCGTAGCAGAGGGAAGAGTCAAAAGAGCTCTTCCGAGCTGGTTTTCCTGCGCAGCGTGTGATGGGATGTAGGAGTTTCTGAGGCCACGGCATAGCCAGGCTGCGGAGGGAGGGCTTTGGGACACGTCTGTTTCCTATGGCGGCACAACGTTGATCGTTTGTAGTGGGGGAGCAGCTCCGCGGCGCCGGGGAGGGTTTTGCGTGGCAGCGATTCCTTTTTCAGTGCTGGGAATCGCGGTTTCCAGGGAAAAAGGTAAAACCGAATGGGGGTTGGGAGGGCGACGTCTCACCGTGTGCACGGAAATAAAGCAGCTGCCTTCGGAACAGCCGTGCGGGAAAGGGGTTTTCCATGAAAACTTGGGATTTCAATGGGAGAACAGCGGCGGGGTTGCGGGGACCGTGGAGAACTACAAGTCCCATCGTGCCCCGCGCGGAGCGGAAGCGCCGGCTGGCCGCGCTGTCTCCATAGCAACGCGCCGCCATGGGGCAGGACTACTACGCGGTGCTGGAGCTGGGCCGCGGCGCCAGCGACGCCGACATCAAGAAGGCGTGAGGGGGGCTCGGGGGGATGGATGGGGATGGGATGGGAATGGGGATGGGGATGGGGATGGGATGGGGATTGGGTGGGGATGGGATGGGGATGGGGATGGGGATGGGGATGGGGTGGGGATGGGGATGGGGTGGGGATGGGATGGGGATGGGGATGGGGATGGGGATGGGGATGGGGATGGGGATGGGGATGGGATGGGGATGGGGATAGGGATGGGGATGGGATGGGGATGGGGATGGGATGGGGATTGGGTGGGGATGGGATGGGGATGGGGATGGGGATGGGGATGGGATGGGGATGGGGATGGGATTGGGATGGGGATGGGGATGGGGTGGGGATGGGATGGGGATGGGGATGGGGATGGGATGGGATGGGGATGGGGATGGGAATGGGGATGGGGATGGGATGGGAATGGGGATGGGATGGGGATGGGATGGGGAGGGGGATGGGGATGGGGATGGGATGGGGATGGGGATGGGGATGGGATGGGGATGGGGATGGGGATGGGATGGGGATGGGGATGGGATGGGGATGGGATGGGGATGGGATGGGAATGGGGATGGGATGGGGAGGGGGATGGGGATGGGAATGGGATGGGAATGGGGATGGGATGGGGAGGGGGATGGGGATGGGGATGGGATGGGAATGGGGATGGGAATGGGGATGGGGATGGGATGGGAATGGGGATGGGATGGGGATGGGGATGGGATGGGAATGGGGATGGGGATGGGGATGGGATGGGGATGGGGATGGGGATGGGGATGGGGATGGGATGGGGATGGGATGGGGATGGGGATGGGATGGGGATGGGGATGGGATGGGGATGGGGATGGGGATGGGGATGGGATGGGGATGGGGATGGGATGGGGATGGGGATGGGATGGGGATGGGGATGGGGATGGGGATGGGATGGGGATGGGATGGGGATGGGGATGGGATGGGGATGGGATGGGGATGGGGATGGGATGGGGATGGGGATGGATGGGGATGGGATGGGAATGGGGATGGGATGGGGATGGGGATGGATGGGATGGGGAGCCCTGTGTGCGCCCCAGCGCTTTGCTCCCCACCGGCGCCCCTGGGGTGCTGTGGTGGCCAGGGCCGGCCGGGAGGGTGCGTGCCCCGCTCGCTGTCCCATTACAGGTATCGGAAGTTGGCCTTGAAGAACCACCCCGGGAGATGCAGGGAGCCCCGGGCCCCAGAGAGGTTCCGGCAGCTGGCGGAGGCCTACGATGTGCTCAGCGACCGTAAGAGGGGCTGGGGGGGGGGGTCTGGTGGTGCCAGTGCCTCAGCACCCTCACAGGGAAGAGCTTCTGCCTCATCTCCAACCTGAACTTCCCCTGTTTCAGTCTGAACCCATCACCCCTTGTCCTATCACTGCAGTCCCTGATGAAGAGCCCCTCTCCAGCATCCTTGCAGCCCCCTTCAGACACTGGAAGCTGCTCTGAGGTCCCCACGCAGCTTCTCTGCTCCAGGCTCAACAGCCCCAGTGCTCTCAGCCTGGCTCCATACAGGAGCTGCTCCAGCCCCTGAGCATCCTCATGGCCTCCTCTGGCCTCGCTCCAACAGCTCCATGTCCTTACCTTGGGGACCCCAGCACTGCGCCCAGTGCTGCAATGGGGTCTCTTGCTGGGCACAGAGTGGTGGGGACCCCCCTTCTTCCCCCAGTCTCTATCCAAGTAAAACCTGGATCTCTGGCCTGAGATTCCCAACTCCTCCTTGTTCCCGAAGCTATGAAGAAAGGCATCTACGACAAGTTTGGAGAAGAGGGGCTCAAAGGTGGCATCCCCCTGGAGCTCGGTGATGGCAACGCCTGGAGCGACGGATACGTGTTCCACAACGACCCGCACAGAGTCTTCAAGGAGTTCTTTGGTGGAGACAACCCCTTTGCAGGTACATGGAAGGGTCTGGGGTGGTCCAGGACCCATCTGTGGCTGCCCCCATGCCATGGCCACCATGAGAGCTCGATGCTCTGTGGGGCCGGTTCCCTGCCCAGTGACTCTGGTGCTGCTGGTTCCTGGGGGTTAGATCCTGATCGGCCTCGCTCGCAGGTGGGTGAAAGCCCCGAGGGTGTGAGTTCAGGCTCCCTGCTCTCCCCATAGGCTGTTGTGAGCCTTGTCCTGGAGGATTTAGAATCATAGAATCACAGAATGGTTTGGGTTGGAAAGGACCTCAAGATCATCCAGTTCCAACCCCCTGCCATGGGCAGGGACACCTCACACTAAACCATCCCACCCAAGGCTCTGTCCAACCTGGCCTTGAACACCGCCAGGGATGGAGCACTCACAACCTCCCTGGGCAACCCATTCCAGTGCCTCAGCACCCTCACAGGAAAGAATTTCCTCCTTAGATCCAATCTAAACTTCCCCTGTTTCAGTCTGAACCCATCACCCCTTGTCCTGTCACTGCAGTCCCTGATGAAGAGTCCCTCCCCAGCATCCCTATAGGCCCCCTTCAGACACTGGAAACTGCTCTGAGGTCTCCACGCAGCTTCTCTGCTCCAGGCTCAACAGCCCCAATGTTCTCAGCCTGGCTCCATACAGGAGCTGCTCCAGCCCCTGCTCATCCTCGTGGCCTCCTCTGGACTTGTTCCAGCAGTTCCATGTCCTTTTTATGTTGAGGACACCAGAACTGCACACAATGCTCCAGGTGAGGTCTCACAAGAGCAGAGCAGAGGGGCAGGATCACCTCCTTCGCCCTGCTGGTCACGCTCCTTTGGATGCAGCCCAGGATACGGTTGCTTTCTGGGCTGCGAGCGCACACTGCAGCCGGCTCATGTTCATTTTCTCATCGACCAGCACCCCCAAGTCCTTCTCTGCAGGGCCGCTCTGAATCTCTTCTCTGCCCAACCTGTAGCTGTGCCTGGGGTTGCTCCGACCCAGGTGTAGGACCTTGCACTTGGCATGGTTTCCATCCCCAAACCCAACCCCAAAGAGGGCTGGGGTTGCTGAGATGCCATAAGCACGGGAGCAGGATGAAACCACTTCAGCTGGAGCGGGACGGTGGCCACAGGCAGAAGCAGAGGGGAGGTTTCTGCTTCTCGAGGTGTATGTGGGGGGGTTCATCTTCCATAGGAGACCCCAGGGGCTGCCCACCCCCTGATCCAAGTGCGGTGACCCCCTCTGCTTGTTCACACAGAGTTCTTTGCTGAGGATGGCTCAGAGTTGATCCTGCCCTTCGGGGGGCTGCGAGGCCGAGGGGCCATGAAGCAGGACCCGCCGGTTGTGAGGGATCTGTACCTGTCCCTTGAAGACCTGTTCCATGGCTGCACCAAGAAGATCAAGATCTCCCGCAGGGCAGTGAGCGCGGCGTCAAGGGGGAGGCTGGAACCGTCCCCTCTTGGGGAGGGAGCTTGGCACAGGAGGTGCTGTGAAAGCCGGTGGGGAGGCAGGGCTGAAACTGGAGCTGCGCTGTCCTTTGGAGGAGCAGGGCTTGGGGTGCTGGGTGAGGAGCAGCTCCCCATGAGCCGGCTTCAGCGAGCGCTTGAGCCCAGAACCCCCCCGTGTGCTGGGCTGCACCCCCAGAGCGTGAGCAGCAGCTCAGGGAGGGGATCCTGCCCCTCTGCTGTGCTCTGGGGAGACCTGAGAGCAGCTCCAGTGCCTAAAGGGGCTGCAGGAAAGCTGGAGAGGGGCTTGGGACAAGGGCCTGTAGGGCCAGGCCAAGGGGAATGGCTTGAACCTGCCCGAGGGGAGACTGAGCTGAGCTCTTAGGCAGAAGCTCTTCCCTGTGAGGGTGCTGAGGCGCTGGCACAGGGTGCCCAGAGAAGCTGTGGCTGCCCCATCCCTGGCAGTGCTCAAGGCCAGGTTGGACACAGGGGCTTGGAGCAAGCTGCTCCAGTGGAAGGGGTCCCTGCCCGGGGCAGGGGTTGGGGCTGGAGGAGCTTTAAGGGCCCTTCAACACAACCCGGGCTGACTCTGTCAGAGCCGGTGGCCGCTCAGAGATCCCTGCTCCATCTGCAGGGCCGTGTCCGCACTGCAGGGTCACGATCCAGCACGGGCGGACCCAGTGCTTGGTGCTGGCTGCTCGGGTGGCTGAGCAGAGCCCGTACCCGTTCACAAACGCTGATCCCCTCGTGTCGTCCCCCCCCCAGGTGATGAACGAGGATGGTCAAACCAGCTCCATCAAGGACAAGATCCTGACCATCGACGTGCAGCCGGGCTGGAAGCAGGGCACCAGGATCACCTTTGAGAAGGAAGGCGACCAGGTAATGCCTGCGGTGTGGAGCTCCGGGCCAGGTTTCCTTGTGTGTGCTTTGCAGGTCTCCTGGTGCCACGGGCAGTTGGGAGCAGGGTTAATGCAGCCACGCAGGGTCACTGTGTTCCATTGCACTCCAAGGAGCCCTTCCTGCCTGGGTTATGCTTAGGATGGATAAATCATCACTGAAAAGGGGTGGATTCTCTGCTCTTGTGAGCCCCCACTTGCAGCACTGGGTGCAGTTCTGGTGTCCTCAGCATAAGAAGGACATGGAGCTGTTGGAGCAAGTCCAGAGGAGGCCACGAGGATGCTCAGGGGCTGGAGCAGCTCCTGTATGGAGCCAGGCTGAGAACATTGGGGCTGTTGAGCCTGGAGCAGAGAAGCTGCGTGGAGACCTCAGAGCAGCTTCCAGTGTCTGAAGGGGGCTACAAGGATGCTGGGGATGGACTCTTCATCAGGGACTGCAGGGATAGGACAAGGGGTGATGGGTTCAGACTGAAACAGGGGAAGTTTAGATTGGATCTAAGGAGGAAATTCTTTCCTGTGAGGGTGCTGAGGCACTGGAATGGGTTGCCCAGGGAGGTTGTGAGTGCTCCATCCCTGGCAGTGTTCAAGGCCAGGTTGGATGAAGCCTTGGGTGGGATGGTTTAGTGTGAGGTGTCCCTGCCCATGGCAGGGGGGTTGGAACTGGATGATCTTGAGGTCCTTTCCAACCCAAACCATTCTGTGATTCTGTGATTTCTGCCTGATGCCTGCTTTCCCCTGCTGAGGCTTTGATAGAAGACTCCTTTTTCCTTCCCCTCTCCCTCATTTTTAGGGCCCAAACGTCATTCCGGCTGACATCACCTTTGTTGTCCAGGAGAAAATCCACCCGCGGTTCAAACGAACCAATGACAACCTCATCTTTGTCGCCACCATTCCCCTGGGAAAGGTAAAGAGCTGAGCAAGGCCACGGAACCAGGCTCTGCTGGGGCAGCCGAGGCAGCTCCAGCTCCTGCTCCGTGCCCTGCAGGCACTGGTTGGCTGCACGGTGGATGTGAGGACGCTGGATGGGAGGCTGCTGAACATCCCCATCAATGACATCGTGGAGTAAGTGCCAAGGGGGTCAGGGGCCTTCCTGCTCAGTTCGGTGGCCAAGGAGGTGAACGGGCACCTGGGAGGAGCCTCGGCATCGGCACATTCCTGCTGCCTGGATTACTGGGGTGCTTCAGCAGCTTTCCAGGAGGGTTGGGGGGATCCTGCCTGCAGGAGGGTGCCCACAGTGGGCTCCCATCATCGTCCGGGGCTGTGCTGCTGGTAATGGAGAATCAGGGAATCCCTGGTTTGGGTTGAAGGGAGCTTAAAGCTCCTCCGGCTCCAACCCCTGCCCCGGGCAGGGACCCCTTCCACTGGAGCAGCTTGCTCCAAGCCCCTGTGTCCAACCTGGCCTTGAGCACTGCCAGGGATGGGGCAGCCACAGCTTCTCTGGGCACCCTGTGCCAGCGCCTCAGCACCCTCACAGGGAAGAGCTTCTGCCTAAGAGCTCAGCTCAGTCTCCCCTCGGGCAGGTTCAAGCCGTTGCTTGCAGGGTTTAGGGTGGGAGACACGGGTGAGAGGAGGGTTTGGGTGCTCAGGCTGCCCGCAGGGAACCTGCAGCCACGAGGCTGAAGAGGGCAGGGAGGTCCCGCAGGGAAGCAAAGGAAGGGGCTTCGCATGGGCACGCTGGGGCTTGGAGCCTGTGCTGGGATCATCCTGCAGCTCCTCAGCCCCTTCCTTTGCTCTGCAGCCCCACGTACTGCAAAGTGGTGCCAGGGGAGGGGATGCCTCTGCCTGGGGACACCCAGCGCAAGGGTGACCTCCTCATCTACTTCAACATCTGCTTTCCCAAGAAGCTCTCACCTAACAAGAAGATGCTCTTAAGAAGCGCCCTCCTGTCCTAGGGGACGATGCCCTTCTCCTTCTCCTCCCACCAATAAACCTCTGGAGCCCATAATGGGATGGGGTAGAGGTGGTTCCATGTACTGGGCACACTGAAACACAAGGATCATCCCCGAACCACAGCCCCGAGGCTGTTCCTGCTGCCCTCACTCAGCTTTGCTTTAGGGACTCTACCCCTTGGCTGCCACCCTGCAGCCATCCAGGGAGTGATGGAGGCTCTGGGGGGGTTGGAGTCCTCCCAGCTCCTGCTTTGGGGGTGACTGCACGGGGCAGTGCAGGAAGGACCAAAACCAAGGAGGAAAAGACCCCAGGATGTGCTCAGAGCCTCAGTGCTCAGTGCAGCTTTCTCCTTGCTGGGCAGGGGTGATCCCCTTCCCTATGGCAGAGACAGCCCCGGGCTCAGGGACCTCCTGCAAGTGGCCCCCAGGTCCCATTTCAGCTGCTTGTGATGATCCAGGAGAGGAGCCCCAGGACTGAGGTGCTGGAACAGTCGGGATCAGCACATCCCGTATGGAGCGTCCCGGATCAGCGGTCCTGGACCTTGTGTGTGAATCACATCTTGGAATCCCAAAGTGGTTTGGGTTGGAAGGGACCTAAAAGCTCCTCCAGTCCCAACCCCTGCCACGGGCAGGGACCCCTTCCACTGGAGCAGCTTGCTCCAAGCTCATTCCTGGCCCTACAGGCCCTTGTCCCAAGCCCCTCTCCAGGTTCCCTGCAGCCCCTTTAGGCACTGGAGCTGCTCTCAGGTCTCCCCTTCAGGAGCCTTCTCTTGTCCAGGCTGCCCCAGCCCAGCTCTCTCAGCCTGGCTCCAGAGCAGAGCTGCTCCAGCCCTCACAGCAGCTCCTCTGGACCCAAGTCCTCCTCAGGCTCCCTCCCCTCTCCCCCAGCCTGTGTCTGTGCTGGGATTGCCCCGACCCAGGGGCAGGACCTTGCCCTGGGTTCGCTCCATGAGGTTCTCACCTCGTCCCTGGGGCAGAGGCAGCAGACACAGCCCGGAAGGCAGCCCCGAGGCAGAGGTGAGGACCAGGGGAGGTCGTTGCTGTGCTGGGATCTGGGAGCCTGGATCCCTGTAGGGATGTGAGCACCAAATCCGTGATGTGATCGTGCAGCTCTAGGGGCTGAGCATGAGTGGATGAGGCCCCCTTGGCGCTGGGGGTGCAGCAGCTCTTTGCACCCACGGGTGCACCCATGGCCATGAGCCTACCCCGCTCCCGTGCTTGTTTTTCCCTTATCATGGAAATCTCTGCTCAAGCTGCCCCCTGACACTTGGATGAGCTTCTCCTTTTCCAGCAGCATCCTGGGGCTGAGAACAATCATAAACCTCCCCCCAGAGTGATGGATCAGACCCCATAGGGGCGGTTTATTGGGAGTGTCCATAAGGAATAACAGGAATGCCCCATCTCCGGGTCTTGTGGAGCACAAGAGGGATTTCAAGCTGGTTTCACACCCTGAAGCCACCTTTGCTTCTGCTGCTCACCTGCTCCTCACCACCATCAGGAAGTGATGCTCTTCCCAGCTGGAAAACCATCACCACTTCTTTCTTCCTCCCGAAACTCCACTCTGGAAGCTTCCGTTCTCCCACGTTCCTCCTGCAATCCCATTGTTTGTCCTTCCCTCCATCCATGCAGTTCCTCTCAGGGGTCCCTTTGGGCCGGGCGCCCATTGGCATCGCTGCTCCCCATGGCTTCAATTAACGGCAATTAATGTAATTGAGTGCAGGTCCTCGCCGAGGGGCGAGCGGGGCCGGGTCAGGAGCGGGCCAGCACCGCCGCGCGCTGCAGCTGCTCGTAGGAGACGAACATCACCACGTTCCAGGAGCCCAGGCGCAGGAAGGATGGGACAAACCTGCAGCGGGAGAAGTGGGACATGGGGAGGGCATCCCAGGGGTGCCCTGCCCGGTGCTGGGGGTGCGTGCATCACAGAGCCACACTCGTTCCGGTTGAAGGGACCTTAAAGCCCATCCAGCTCCAACCCCTGCCACGGGCAGGGACCCCTTCCACTGGAGCAGCTTGCTCCAAGCTCATTCTTATCCCTACAGGCCCTTGTCCCAAGCCCCTCTCCAGGTTTCCTGCAGCCCCTTTAGGCACTGGAGCTGCTCTCAGGGCTCCCCTTCAGGAGCCTTCTCTTGTCCAGGCTGCCCCAGCCCAGCTCTCTCAGCCTGGGTTTGTGCTGGGATTGCCCTGACCCAGGGCCTTGCTGAGCTCCATGAGGTTCCCCATGGTCCCACCTCTCCAGCCTGGCCAGGTCCCTCTGGATCCCATCCCTTCCCTCCGGTGTGCCACAGCTCAGTGCTGTTAGCAAACCTGCTCACAGCACCCTCAATCACTCCATGTCATTAAATCCTGGTCCCGTATCAGTGCCGGTCCCAGTACAGACCCCTGAGGGACACCACTTGTCACTGGTGCCCATCCAGACACTGAGCCATTGACCAAACCCCCTGATGCCACCATCCAGGCAGCTCCTCACCCACTCATCAACCCATTCGTCCCTCTCCAGTTTAGAGGGAAGGACGCGGTGGCTCCGGTGCCAAAGGCTTGCTCACAAGCACCGATTTGCTGGTGCTCAGCACCATCACCCCCAGCCTCACCCCTTGTAGAAGCCAGCGAGCCCGTCCTGCATGAGCAGCGCCAGCAGGCAGCTCAGCGCGTTGCGGTACTGCCCGGGCCCCGCGTTCATGTACCGCGTCTTCACCACGTCCACCGGCGATGCCACCACCGTGGCGCAGAACCCGGCCCCGAAGGCGGCCACGAAGTGACAGGGGACGTTGTCTGTGGGGCACAGCATGGGGTGAGGGCCACGGGGATGGCACCCACTGCATGTGCCCCCCCAGCTCAGCACCATCCTGACCTGTCATCAGCTGCGCCCGCAGCAGCGCGTCCTTAATGAGGTCGTAAGTGACGAGCTCCCCGCAGTTGATGATGGCGTTACGGGCGATGTTGGGCAGCGTCCCTGTGCGGGACAGGGGTGGCAATGGGGAAGTGTCACAGCCCTGAATGGAGCACCCTGCGTGGGTGCCCCGGCCCTGCTGTCCCCATCCCTGTTTCATCCATCCCCGTCTGCGTCCCCCAGCCCATTGTTAATCATGGAATGGTTTGGGTTGAAGGGACCTTAAAGCTCATCCAGCTCCAACCCCTGCCACGGGCAGGGACCCCTTCCACTGGAGCAGCTTGCTCCAAGCCCCTTCCAAGCCATTCCCCTTGGCCTGGCCCTACAGCCCCTTGTCCCAAGCCCCTCTCCAGCTTTCCTGCAGCCCCTTTAGGCACTGGAGCTGCTCTCAGGTCTCCCCTTCAGGAGCCTTCTCTTGTCCAGGCTGCCCCAGCCCAGCTCTCTCAGCCTGGCTCCAGAGCAGAGCTGCTCCAGCCCTCGCAGCAGCTCCGTGGCCTCCCCTGGCCCCGCTCCAGCAGCTCCACGTCCCTCGTGTGTCAGGGACACCGTAACTGCACACAGTCCTCATTGTCCCCTTCCTCATCCCCATTCTCACCCAGCCCCTGCCTCCATTCCCATCCCAGTCTCCATCCCCATCCCCTTCCTACCTCTCCATAGCCCGCGGACTCCCTCCTCCCTGGCGATGGTCCGATAGGCATCCACGGTGCCGCTGTACCTCCGGGCACCATCCAGCAGCGCCCCATTGGCCTGGAACCGCACCTTGACCACGTCGGTGGGCTGGGCACAGGCCACGGCCACCGCGCCCGTGGTGCAGCCCGCCAGCACCCGCGGGGCCAGCCCGGTGCCTGCAGAGCACAAGCACTGGGACCCCCGGCTCTGCGGGTGCCCCACCACACGGGGACCCCATTGAGTGCCCTGGGGCGCGGGGGAGCTGCATGGAGGGTGGGTGCTCGCCCCGGGCGCACACAGGGCCAAGGGGGGTGCAGGGATGGGGTGCTCCTGGCCACTCACTCTCAGCACCCTTGGGGGTGTAGAGCTGCTTGACGGAGTCGTAGAGGCCGATGCGGATGGAGGCGAAGCTCATCTGGCGCTGGAGCCCGGCCGCCAGCCCGCTGTACAGGCTGCGGGGCCCCTCCATCCGCACCATGGTGCTCAGCGTCCCAAACACCCCCCGGTATTCCACAGCGCCCATGGTCCGCGGGATGCGCACCTCGCCCTGGATCTGAGGGATACCCGCGTCACCCCAAGCACCCCCAGCTCCGAGGGGGACACCGGGGGCACCCATGGTGGGTGCTCGCAGGGATGTGGGGTGCAGCGGGTCCTACCTGCAGCCGCACTTTGGCAGTGTCCAAGGGGAAGGTGCAGAGGTCGGCGATGCACCCGGCCAGCCCCGCGCTCACGAACTTGACGCCGGCTGTTGGGGGCACCTCGGGGGGCTTCAGACCCACCATGGTGGCTGGAAAGGAAAAGGGGCTTCAAGCCGGGGTCCAGTTTGGGGGCAGGGGTGACAACATGGCCTCTCGCTGCCTTCAGACACCCCAAAAGCCAAACCCTGCCCTGATCCCTCGCCTGTATCCCTGGGGAAACTGAGGCAGGGGCTCCACGCTCAGCCCAGGGATGGCACTGGATGCACCCACCCCATCCCAGCCACAACAGGGGTGCTCTATGGGACCATCTCCCCCAGGGTGACCCCCTCCATAGCCTCACCGTTGGCAGCCCGGCTCCTCACACGGGCATTGCCTGGGTCCTTGGCTCCCCCTTATATAGCACCAGGACAGCATTCCAGCCACCGGGATCGGGTGACAGCGAAACCCAGTTCCCTCGCTGGCATTTGAACTGAGCAGAGTGGGGCCACCCGTGGCTGAGGTCCAACCCTTGGGTCCTGCCCAGACCCCCAGCACCCATCAGAGCAGAGCACCCCACAACAGGATCCTGCCCCTTTGGTGGCTGCTGGGATCTCAGATGGGGAATAATTTGGGATTAACCCTAAATGTGCTTTGGGAAGGCCGAGATGCAGCAAGCACCTGAAGGGTTAAAAAGCGACCGGCTCAGGGTCAGGTTGATCACCTCTGCCCCTGGCACGGACCACGGAGCTGGAACCCATTCCAGAGAGCTGGATTTCCGCGGCTTGGTGTAACGTGTCCCCCGAGCTCACGTGGAGCAGCAAAGAGGCTCCGAGATGAAGCCATGATGTAAACCAGGATGACCTTTAGAGTGTGGCTGAGGGGAAGGCGCCACGGGGAGGGATGAGGCTGGAGGCCAAGGGGGGATGAAGGATCAAGGAATGCCCCTTTTCCTCCAGTTCCTTAGGACTCCGTGTTTAACCCTGGGTGCTATTGAGCCCTACACCCACAAAGCCCAAAGGGCCGCCTGAGCTCACCCTGTGTGTGAGTACGGAGCAGGGATTTGGAGCGGGTTCAGCCCCAGAAGCCACCTTTGCTCCAGCGATGGGCTCCAGGCGGAAGCTCGTCACCAGTCTCCAGTGTCCATGGCCTTGTTGTCCCATCTGGCTGAGCCTCTCTCCACCACTGACCTAAATGCAAGAGGGAGAAGTTGTTTACCTCCTGCCTGAGCTATAACCCAGGAGTCAAAGTTGGCACCTCCTCTGCTGTGTTCCCAACCCAGCTGGCATCCAGCCCGGGCTGTGCTGGGATCAGCTTTAACTGGGATCAGCTGAACCTGCCCAAGGGGAGACTGAGCTGAGCTCTTAGGCAGAAGCTCTTCCCTGTGAGGGTGCTGAGGCGCTGGCACAGGGTGCCCAGAGAAGCTGTGGCTGCCCCATCCCTGGCAGTGCTCAAGGCCAGGTTGGACACAGGGGCTTGGAGCAAGCTGCTCCAGCAGAAGGGGTCCCTGCCTGTGGCAGGGATTGGAGCTGGAGGAGCTTTAAGGTCCCTTCAACCCAAACCATTCCATCATTCCATGGTGACTTCAGAGACGGGAGGAAAAGCGATGCTGATGCTTTGGTTCCTTACATCCTGAATACAAAGAGTGGTTTCAATTCAGCACCTCACTTGGAGCATTCCCTCGAGGCCCACTCACTCCAAGCTGATTTCCAGTTACTCTGCAGTGACCTTTCCATGTGCCCCTGTGGGAAACATTCCATGACATCCTCTCCCCTCTGGCACTGGAGGCTCCTGGCGGAAGGAATCCCATCCACCTGCCAGTGACGAGCTCCAGACCCAGCGGGACACTTCGCACTGGACAACAAGAAACCTTGGGAATTTTATTGACACACAAACAGCATGGAAAGAACTCGGCTCAGTTTATACCCAAACCCATTATCCAAAAGGTTCCTCGCCTAAAAACGTACAAAAATAATTTAGGATATAAAATTCCATATTTCTAGTAAAATCCTCCTGTACACATCCCAGTATTTTACAGTATCCTTGGCCTGGGCTTCCATACCCCCCTTGGGCACATCCATTGCTCCAAGAATGTGCTTCCCAGCACGTATTTCTGGAAGGTCCCTGGGGAGGGAGCTCATCTTCCCACTCCTTCCACAGCACCAGGTCTCTGCTTGCTGATTGGCATCGAAGTTCTCCATCCTCATTTCATCCTCCTTTGATGGATGCTTGATGGAGCATTGATGGATGCATGATGGAGCATTGATGGATGCATGGAGCATCCACTGATGGACGGTTGAAGGAGCTGTCTCAATGCGTTTACTCATTAAAATAAAAGGTTAATTAGAGAAATTCCATACGATTAAATCCCAGAAATGGAATAACTGGAGACCAGAGGACAGCTCCTTGCCTGAGAGGGTACCTCACTGGGGACCTGCCCTTGCGAGACACATGCTCTCAGCTCCTCCCGGGCATCAAGGGGATACCAAGACGGATTCCATGCGCTCTGCCCTGGTGGAGGTGGTGCATCAGGCCGTGGCTCTGGAAGCAGCGGCTCTGGACGGGCTCTCTCCAGCGTTATTCCTTCTTGGAAAGCCGAGCAGAGAAGATCCTGGCGATTCTCTGAGTCTCCTCTTCTGAGATCTCAGCCGCGGGCCGGGGCCGCTGGGGCCGTCGGTAGGGGATACCCTGCAGCAGGGCTGTGCTCTGCGGGGACAAGGGACAGGAGTTAGGAGCCAGTGTCCATGGGACACCCGTTCGGGGTCCTGCAGCAAAGGATACACAGGGAAAAGCCCTTGGGAAGTGGTTCCTGCTGCTCAACTGTTCTCCTTGAGGTGGTTTCTCTTGCTCCTCACACTGAAAAGCAACGGCTTGGATAAACCCATGTTTGTTCCAGGTGTTTGGATAAAAACCCTTCTTTGTTCCAAGTGTTTGGAAAGAGTCGTATTCACCATGGTGAAGTATTCTCCTGCCTAACACAGTATCAGCTGCTGCAGTGCTGGCTTTTCTCACCACCGCAGAAAGCAAAAGGTACAGACCTGTATTAGAAAGGTCTTTGGCACATAGAATCAAAGAATAGTTCGGGTTGGAAAGGACCTCAAGATCATCCAGTTCCAACCCCCCTGCCATGGGCAGGGACACCTCACACTAAACCATGGCACCCAAGGCTCTGTCCAACCTGGCCTTGAACACTGCCAGGGATGGAGCATTCACAACCTCCCTGGGCAACCCATTCCAGTGCCTCAGCACCCTCATGGTAAAGAACTTCCTCCTTAGATCCAATCTAAACTTCCCCTGTTTCAGTTTGAACCCGTTACCCCTTGTCCTGTCACTGCAGTCCCCGATGAAGAGTCCCTCCCGAGCATCCCTATAGGCCCCCTTCAGACACTGGAAGCTGCTTTGAGGTCCCCACGCAGCTTCTCTTCTCCAGGTTGAACAGCCCCAACTTCCTCAGCCTGTCTTCATACGGGAGGTGCTCGCCACGGAGAGGCCAGTCTGCAACACAACACATCCAAACATGCTGACCACAGGAAGCCACACAGGAGCAGGCACTGGAAAACCATCCTGGAGGAAAACTTGGCCTCTCCTGGTTTTCTCTGTTTGCAGAAACTGTAACTGCTGTTAAATCAGCTTTCGGTTAATGTCCTGTGCTGTGGCTGCAGCAAACACAAGGGCAGCCAGGATGTGCTGGGCACTGGTGAGGCCGCCCCTCGGATCCTGTGCTCAGCTCTGGGCCCCTCACTGCAAGAGAGACCTTGAGGGGCTGGAGCGGGGCCAGAGAAGGGAATGGAGCTGGGGCAGGGCCTGGAGCCCAAGTGTGCTGGGGAACGGCTGAGGGACCTGGGGGGTTCAGATGGAGAAGAGAAGGCTCAGGGGGGACCTGATGGCTCCCTACAAGTGCCTGCCAGGAGGATGGAGCCAGGAGGGGCTGGGCTCTGCTCCCAAGGAACAAGGGATGGGACAAGAGGAAGCGGCCTCAAGCTGCCCCAGGGCAGGTTTAGATGGAGCTGAGGAACAATTCCTGCCCCAGAGGGTGCTCAGGCATTGGAACAGGCTGCCCAGGGCAGGGCTGCAGGCACCGGCCCTGCAAGGGTTCACACCCCGTGGAGACGAGGCCTCAGTGCCATGGGGCAGGGGTGGATTGGGCAGTGCTGGAGAACACTTGGACTTAAAGCTCTTTTCCAACCTGGGTGATCCTGTGATTCTATGTAGACATCAGGGTGTGTTTCTTTTTATCTGCAGTGCTTCCCCTAAGGGTCATCCCCAGCGCTGTTGTCAGCGGTTAATACACATCTGAGCCTGTGGAACACAGGAAACCAAACACAAACATCTCCAAAAACACTTATTCCTGACCAAACCCCCCCCATTTCCCACCCCAAAGGGTGAGGTCAGAGCAGAAACAGGATCCTGGAGCTGCATCTCACAGGAGGGAGCCGATCACCTCAGGAGACCTTTCCACTGCTCCCAGTGAGGCTGAGCAAGGCTGGATGGAGCAGCAGCCCAGCAATGCAGGCGAAAGGCTGGAGCAAGGTATTGGCTTTCAAATCAGCCCTGGGCGCCAGGAGACCCAGTGAGCAGCATGGCCTGAAGTAGCTCCGCTTCTTTAACCCCCTGAGGGCAGCTGAGGTCAGATCTTTCCTCTCTCATCTCAGTCTCCCCTCGGGCCGGTTCAAGCCATTCGCCTAGGCCTGGCCCTACAGGCCCTTGTTCCAAGCCCCTCTCCAGGTTTCCTGCAGCCCCTTCAGGCACTGGAGCTGCTCTCAGGTCTCCCCTTCAGGAGCCTTCTCCTGTCCAGGCTGCCCCAGCCCAGCTCTCTCAGCCTGGCTCCAGAGCAGAGCTGCTCCAGCCCTCGCAGCAGCTCCATGGCCTCCTCTGGCCTCGCTCCAGCAGCTCCACGTCCCTCTTGTGCTGCTGCCCCAGAGCTGGATCAGGGCTGCAGGGGGGGTCTCCCCAGAGCACAGCAGAGGGGCAGGATCCCCTCCCTGAGCTGCTGCTCACGCTCTGGGGGTGCAGCCCAGCACACGGGGGGGTTCTGGGCTCAAGCGCTCACTGAAGCCAGGTCATGGGGAGCTTCTCCTCACCCAGCACCCCAAGTCCTTCTCCTCAGGGCTCCTGGTCTCCCCCATAGCAATGGTTCTCTATTAAATCCCTCAAATCATCCAATTAATACTATTTCAAAGGGCCGTGGAACTGCATTTCCTATCTCTCACCGCTGTCCTCTCCAATGTACTCGTGCTATACACGTCCTTGTGCAGCATGGGACCAGAGAAACAGCAACTCACATCTGTAGACATTAAATGAGCTTTCCTCCTTTGTCCTTACAGTGGACACTCCAGAGGTGTCACAGGACTTTTCCTCCCTGAGGGGAAGCCAGAGGCACATCGAAGTGGAGCTGTTATGGTCCGAGAGGCTGCTGCAGGAACCTGCCCCTCGCTCCCGTTTTGCCTCCCGTGCAATAACATACCCCAAAAGAACACTGAAAACATGACACAGGAGCAGGTGTCTGCTGCTGTTAGATGACACCAAGGGGATGGATTGCAGCTTGTGTGCTCCTGACTGCCAGTAAATGAGGTGTGCCTGGAAAACACAGCACGTCCAGCCTGTTTCAGATAGAAGTGGCTGAAATCCTCCTCCTCTTACCACTGGGTCTGGTTGCAGCACGCAGAGGTATTAAGATGTGTGTAACTACCCCAAGGACCTTCCTACAGATGAATTTCCAGCTCTAGGAAAGGTTTAGCAGCTCTTCCTGCTGCTCTTCTATGTGCAAAGGTGTGAAAAGCAATGGGAGAAGTTTAAAGGGGCAGTTAACACTTGAGCTCACACGTGAGCCTTGTTGGACTCCATGAGGTTCACACTTCTCCAGCCTGTCCAGGTCCCTCTGGATCCCATCCCTTCCCTCCAGCGTCACTGCACCACACAGCTCGGTGTCATCAGCAAACCTGCTGAGGGTGCTCGATCCCACTGTCCATGGCACCAACAAAGATGTTGAACAGGATCAGTCCCAACACCAACCCTGAGGACACCGCTCATCACTAGTCTCCATGCAGAAGAGCTACAATCCATACCTACCTCCATATAAAGCTACTCTGAAATATGCACACTCCTCACACAAAAAACATTTATCAAGACCTTCTATGCTGCATCTTTAAGATGCTTCTTTGATAGATCAAAGGGGCTATTTCAGAGCTTTAACCCTCTTGGGTTTCTCCTCCTCTGTCTCTAAGCCAACACTGTCAAAGCCTCCATATACCCAACACTCAGCCACGGTTGCACACATTAATCAGGAAGATCCAAGAGGAAAGAGACTCTGGATTATCGAATTGCTGAGTGCCAGAGGCTGGAGGAAAGCAAAGAGATTTATAAGCATTGCTCAGGTTTTGGGGGGTGAGTTATTTCAAGGTCAAAGAATCCTGGTACCGGAGCTGGGGAAGGTTTCAGCCCTGGGGCTCAGCAAGTCGAACGTCTGGATTTGTTTGGGCACAGGGCTGAAGGAGTGAAAACAGATCTGTGTTAATAGGCTACAGCCTCCCTCTGCCATGACCTTGTACCTACTTCTGCTTTCTGGACAGGAAAAGGTTCCTATCAAAGCATGGACCAGAGCCAGCGACTCCAAAAGGGACGTCAGGAATTCAGCCCTGCTGTTTGCTTTACTGCTTGTGAAAATGAAAGAGAACGTCAGCATTTCTGTTCCAGGGGACAGGAGGGTGACTTTAGAGACTAAAAACCTTAACTCTGCTCCCTGGGTAAGCTGAGGGAGGAAAGGGAAGAGCTTTAGTGGCTATGGCTGAAGTGGGAGCAGGTCAAGAGGAAACATTCCAACCAGTAAAGGCTGTTTGGACAGTTGGTGGCCATTTATAGAACAGAAAAAGCCCTTTTCTTCTGAATCTGTCAGGATCTGTGTTAGAAAAGTGTTGGTTCTAATTTACATTGAAGGTAAATCTATGTATATATAAATACGAATTATTCTATGTAAAACTGTTTTCCATATTTCTTATCCTTCTGGAATATTCATAGAGGTGGGGGGAATCAAGACATTTTAATGAATATTCTATTAACTCTCTAGTTCTTTAAATACTTCCTCCTGCTCCCCCAAACCAGCTCCATGACCATTAGACTGGGCTGACTCTGAAAGGCAGCAGCCTGGCTATGGGTATCCCCATACCCATATGTATGGTTTCAATGTGATTTCAATGTGATTCACTGGAATTACATTGAAATGTTTTCCCTCTAGAATGTGATTGTCCTGAACCTTCCCAGAACCAATGCTGTGGTGCTCTCTGAGGGAAATAACACACCCAGAAAGAGTAAATGTTGGTCCTGAAAGATCAGCCATACTATATAAAATAATATGGAACATATGAATGCAGTAAAGATGAAGAGGGAGAATGGAGGCTGGAGCAACAGTCAGAGATAAGATTTGGAGAGTAAGCATGGAATGGTTTGGATTGAAGGGAGCTTAAAGCTCCTCCAGTTCCAACCCCTGCCATGGGCAGGGACTCCTTCCACTAGAGCAGCTTGCTCCAGGCCCCATCCAGGGCTTGGAAAAGTGCAGACCTGCTGCTGAACCTGAACAGCAAGCAGGAGTCACCCCAGGGCAGGTGGATCAGGCAGGACAGTTGGTGTCCAGCGTGGAAGAGAACAGCTGGGAAGGAGCTAAAGAACCGGAAGCCTGAGTCTGATATAATGGAGATAAAAGGTCTCAAAAGGAAAGATTTCATGAGGCTCTGCAAAAGTGAGGTGCCCAGGTGACCACAGCATCCAGGCTGAGGCTGGAGCTGCTGTGGCACCTTCTCAGAACCTCATGTCCTTGCAGCCAGCTCCTTTGACATGAAGGCTTCCCCTTCTCACCATTTCTTTGTCCTTCTGAGGAGGAAGACAGGGAAAGCAGGGAGTCAGACAAGACAGGGGGAGCTGGCAGGAACACTGGGGAGGCCAGGAGAGAAGTTTGCCAGCTGCCACGTGAGCAAGAGGGGACTGCAGCCCTTCAGACAACAACAGCTCCTATTTCAGCCTTGCTGTCATGCTCATGTTTGCTGACCTGTGCAGAAACCAGCCCAGATTTAGAAACTGAGGTTCTTAGAGCTAAATCAGGACAAAACTATGAGAAAGCAGTTTTCCTGCACTCTGTTTTACTGTCAGCATAGGACACAAACTCATTCTTCATCCAGGGTGTTTGATGTTTGATGTGATGTGCTGTGCGCAACACAAGGCACAACTGAGTCCTGTCTCAGCAGACCCCTACAACTGCCACAGTGAAGGATTAGGTGTAGCCAAACCTGGAATGAAGCTGGATTAAGGTCAGCTGAATCCAAATAGTGCCAATAATATTCTCCCTCATTATTACTCACTTTCAGGAGGGTGTTTCAGCCATTAAGCTTAGCACTGCAGAGAGAGGGAATTCAAAGTAATGATGGTGTTAATATTAATCTGAGTGATGATTTGCAGATGCTCAGGAAGACCTGGAAGAACTGGAGCTAAGTCTGTGAAGAAAGCAAAACTCAGAAGCAGGGAGATGACAACAAGGCAGAGGAAAGGGAGAATCGGTGATGGATAGAGGCAAACACAGAGAATTTGAAGGACATTCCAAAGGAGAAACACAGCTGAGGTTCTGCTGCTGATTTCATCCAGAATATTTAGGCACAGCACGAAAAGCATGCGCTAAGACACGCTGCAGACTAGGTGTTAGCATCAAGATACATCTGAGGATCCTTGAAGCATACTGTACCCAAGTCTCCTCTGACAAAGGTTTCTACTTCCATAAGGAACTAGTTCCAAGAGCTTTAGGAAAACGTAATATAGGGTAAATCAGGAAAAAAAGCATTGTTACACCACCAATCAGCAACAAGTGAGGTATTTCACCTGAGCTGTAAACATGTTTATTGATCTAAAATAGTTTCCATTACTACAGAGCTATTAGATCCTGTCCGTTTCTGTGCTCTTTAATCAAGCAGGCTGTTCCCAGTGACATAAATGTTCCTTAAGGCACGTGCTTCATAGGTCATGAAGAGGGGAACCAACACATTATGTATTCTGGGAGTAGTAAACAGCCCAACTGCTGCAGCAGCCAGACCTGCACCAACACCCATCACAAAGCTGGGGCTGGAAATGAGTATTACGTAGACCCCAAAACAAGTGAGCACAACCCCCTTGCACTAAATACATGTTGATGCACAGCAAGCCAACAACAAAACAGGAAAAGCAATCAACAACTTTCCTGTATGAGAAACACTCACTCCAAGTATTCTACCACCCCCTCTGTTGAAGAAATGTTACTTGATGCCCCTCCCGGAGAGGCTTTTGCCACAAACTCCCTCATTTCATCCTGATCTAAAAGACACAAATTGGAGTTGTTGTTACAAGTTACAGACTGTGTCCTTGAAATGATAGAATCATGGAATGGTTTGGGTTGGAGGGACCTTAAAGCTCCTCCAGCTCCAACCCCTGCCACGGGCAGGGACCCCTTCCACTGGAGCAGCTTGCTCCAAGCCCCTGTGTCCAACCTGGCCTTGAGCACTGCCAGGGATGGGGCAGCCACAGCTTCTCTGGGCACCCTGTGCCAGCGCCTCAGCACCCTCACAGGGAACAGCTTCTGCCTAAGAGCTCATCTCAGTCTCCCCTCGGGCAGGTTCAAGCCATTCCCCTTGGCCTGGCCCTACAGGCTCTTACCAAAGTTCTTACCTCGCATTAAAGCCTGCAGAAGTGCAGGGTGAGCTCCAGTCCCTTTCACTGACCCCACTGCAGAGGAGCAATGTCCACTGAGTATTTAGACAAAGTGGTTTATGTAAACCCTTAAGTATCACAGATGCCGCAGCCATGAGCACTGAAAAATGATTCTCACAGAGAGAAAAGGTATCAGAAAGATTCTCCTTGACATGATTTGTGACCCTGAGTGCTGACAGGTACTTTTGCTCCTGCTTTAATGAATGGACTCTGCTGAACCAGGACAAGAAAGGAAAGGACGTCCCATACTTACTTCTGGAGCTGTGGAGGGACGAGAAGAAATGCTGAGCAGCCTCATGGTGGCTTCCATCTGCTGGGGCGGGAGGAAGAAGTTAGGAACAACAGGATCAGATCTGAACAGAACTGTTAAGGTACAACCTCCAGCATGGTGTAGCTGCACAGAGCCTCACTGGAGCTACAGATGTGGAATAAACCCCGCTGTAAAAGCTGTTAATGGCCTCCAGATGTTGAATCTCATTCATTTTAATCCATATTCTGTAATTCTCAACATCTAGTTCTCTCACCTGGCCTCACAGAGCATGGGCCACCAACCTGCTTTACAGTAATACCTCACATACGTGTAGAGTGCTTCACCCTGCAGAAATTCCAACACAACTTAGTGAAACGGAACGTGAGATCTGGGATCTGTGCAAGAAATGTGGGAAAGAGCAAAACAAACTACATGAATACAGAAGAAACACAAGAGCTGTAATCCATGGAGAAAAACAACATGGGGAAGAAATGCAAGAAGACAGGTTGACGCTACCCAAAATGAAATAACTCTCATGGATATTGGTGACAAATTGCAAGGAAGCCACAGTATCATGGAACGGTTTGGATTGGAAAGGACCTTAAAGCTCATCCAGTTCCCACCCCCTGCTTTGTACAGGGACACCTTCCACTATAGCAGGTTGCTCCAAGCACCGTCCAACCTGGCCTTGAACACTGCCATCACTACAGGGAGTGAAACGCAACGTAACAGGGTCTTCTGATACCTTCCCAGGTCACCAATTCTCACTTCCCAGGGAAGAGCTCCCTATAGCGTATTTCTCCTTGAATGCAATGTGTGTGTAAGAAAAGGATACAAAACAATCTTGGGTTTGACAGTCTTTTCTGACTCTTCCAGTGGGTCTTCACTACTGTCATCAGAAAAGCTTTCACTGTGTCCTTCCGAGCCTGCTTGGGCTGACACACTCTTAATATAGCTCTCACCAGAACCACTTTCTTCCTTGTCTTGACGATCTTCATTTACAACCTCACCCTTTTCCTCCTCTTCCTTTCTTTCTGTGCTTTTTGGGTTGGTCAAGTCAACATCTCCTGGAAATGCCAGTTGCTCTTTGGAGGCTGCTGGAAACTCTACAGTTTGATCTGGAGGTTTAGCATTAAATGCTTTATCCCAGTTACAGTTTCCATCTTCTCCAGGCCCACTGGCTGTTTGATGCAGCTCTGATAAGTGAGCAGCCTGAAACTGCTCCTTCTCAGTTGCTTCCGTGCCTCTATTCAAGTTTTGAATTCCTTCTGCTGCTGCCCAAGTACTGCTCCCATCTGCATGGGGGCTAATACACGAGCTAAAGGTGGTGAGCAAGCTGTGGTTGTCACCTTGGAGCATATTGGAGAAGGTACTGCTCCATCTGCTGTTTCCTCTTCGGAAACAATCAGTGTCCACTGAGCATTGGTCTTCAGGCCTCAAGTCTATGGATTGCAGGTCAGCCCCCTGCTCCCCATCAGACAGCACACTGGACCAGGGACTGGTTTTGTCTGTCATGGTTGTTATTTCATTGAGAGTTCGTGGTTCTATAACATCTTCTTCATACTCTTCTTCACTGTGTGGTTGGACAGTGAAAGCACCTTCATGTTCTTGGATAGAGCCCCTTGGCAAAGGATGCTCCTCGTCAGGGACAGCTTGGTCTAGAAGCTCATGCAACATGTGTCTATCAAACACAGGTCTCCCAAAAGAGCACGGCTGTTGTGTATCACTGCAAATGCTGGAGGAGTCCAACTCAAGTTGGCCTTGACACACTTCAGGTCCAGCTTCGTCATCCTTCTGGCTCGGTACACGTGTAACACCCAGCTTTCTGCTGCTGTCTTGATGCACATGAGATGATTCTTTACTGGTTTTAGTTATGGTCTGTAAGTCTGATGAACAGAAAACAGCATCAGTAAATGCACAGAGCCATGATTCACCTTTTATCTGATTTATTTGGGCTTTCTGCAGAAAATCACGTATGTAAGAATGGGTTTGAGTTAAATATGCACTGCTTTGTCAGACACTCTGCTGATGTGATCACATTCTGCTCTCTATCACTGACAAGGCCCAGAGAAGGGCAGAAATCTGAAGGGAAAAGGAAATGTTCAGGATTAAATTACTGGGAAATAACTGGAAATACCCACATCCATGTACAGGAAAAAACTGGACAGTGAAAATACTCTGATACTGAGTATCAGAGTGGATGGAAAGCCAATGGAAAAAGCCAATGGAAAAAACACCTATTGCTTGGAGTGGCTGAAACCAGACTGGACAGTTCAGACCACATAGGAAGAGGAGAGGAACAATCTACGCAGGAAAGATGGATAATCTTACCAGCTTTTCCTCTCACAGCTTCCCTAGTTTTATGCCCAGAAGAAACAGTTGCTACTGATATTCTTTATGCTCCATTTAACAACTTGAAACAAACTACAGACAACTGTTAATTGTTCAAGGCCAGGTTGGACACAGGGGCTTGGAGCAAGCTGCTCTAGTGGAAGGGGTCTCTGCCTGTGGCAGGGGTTGGGACTGGATGAGCTCTAAGGTCCCTTCCAATACAAACCACTCTACCATTCTATGATTCTATGACTGATGATCAGATGTGGTGGTAAAATTGTAAATGTCTGAGAAGAAGGAGCTGCCTGTGCTCCTAACACGAGTTCTGGAAAAATGTGAATGGAACAGTAGCCTAAACATTAAAAAAAATCTATGCAATCCTGGAAATCTCTGGGGATTTGACATTCCTTAAAAAGCCACAATCACCTATTATTGGTTCCTAGTTAGCAGATCTTAGTAATTTCTTAGATAATGCAGACTGGTTTGGGTTGGAAGGGACCTTAAAGCTCCTCCAGCTCCAACCCCTGCCCCGGGCAGGGACCCCTTCCACTGGAGCAGCTTGCTCCAAGCCCCTGTGTCCAACCTGGCCTTGAGCACTGCCAGGGATGGGGCAGCCACAGCTTCTCTGGGCACCCTGGGCCAGCGCCTCAGCACCCTCACAGGGAAGAGCTTCTGCCTAAGAGCTCAGCTCAGTCTCCCCTCGGGCAGGTTCAAGCCATTCCCCTTGGCCTGGCCCTACAGGCCCTTGTCCCAAGCCCCTCTCCAGGTTCCCTGCAGCCCCTTTAGGCACTGGAGCTGCTCTCAGGTCTCCCCTTCAGGAGCCTTCTCTTGTCCAGGCTGCCCCAGCCCAGCTCTCTCAGCCTGGCTCCCGAGCAGAGCCACTCCAGTCCTTGCAGCATCTCTGTGATGATCATTTTTCCATAGATCTCACTTTTCCCACTGAACAGATATTCTGATATCTGTTCTGATAGCGTTCTGGCTCTATGGAGAGGGCCTTAACTCCCACTGAATCTTCTTTCTCAATGCTTCAGTTCAACATTGTCATTTGTGAGAGGGGTTTGGAAGTCTCTACAAACCTTTCTCCCACTGGACCAACACACACTGATCACCAACACCAACAACTGGTCCTGAATACACAGAATATTTGCAGATCTTTTGAGGCAGCTTCTGACAACAAATTCTAAACCAGATGACAACTTACCACTGATGAGGCTGCTGACCTGAGACACCAACTGACTAGATCTTTCCAAAAGATGGCATCCATTGGGATCCACTTCTCTGCTCATTGAACCCCGATGATCACTCTCCTGCTCTTCATGACTTGGTCTGGATGTGTTCCCATAACCAAAGTCAGGAAAAGACTTGGTCAGCTTCTGATTGAAGTATCTTTGCACCTCATCCAGCTCACTCAAGTTTTTTCTGTAAGCAGAGGGAAGAAATTGGGTAAGAGGCAAAAAAAAAAGCTTGTGGCAGAGTGGTTCTGTTTGTATCATTCTAAAAAACAGCATGTAAATATGAGATTAAAGGTTATTACTGAAAAAGAGATCAGCAGGCAAGTGCTGAGGTTGACAGGATAACACGCAAGAGCAAATGCCCAATTAGCTATGAAACTTAGGCTGGAAGACACAAAAAAGAGCTTCTTTTAAACTTAGTCAAAGGAGTTGCATTTGAGATGATTTTCCAACTGAAATCATAAAGACAAGAATATTAATTGACAGAAGATTTCTACTTTATTAAGATCTAAGGACATTACTGATTTTCTGATCGATTTGGCATATACTTAATGATATTTGGGCTTGTTCAGCCTGGAGAAGAAAAGGCTCTGGAGAGATATTAGAGCAGCTCTCAGTGCTTAAAGGGGCTACAGGAAACCTGGAGAGCGGCTTTGCAAACCTACTGCTTTGATCACCATGTTGTTTGCAGATCTGCTTTACCTGAGAGCAGTCAGAAGAGAAGCACGTGAGGACAGTGACAATGAATCCATCTTCGCTGCCCGATGTGCATTCCCTTCTGCTTGCTGCAGGGATTCATGGAACCTGCGCACGTTCCGCATGTGCTCTTTGTGTCGAGGTGTGCGTGTCCCAGAGGGAATGGTTCTGTGAAAAACAGGCCTATGTGTAACAACAGAAAACAGGGTGAAATCTCTAACTGTGAGAAGTCTGACAGCTCTGGATATCCAACATCAGTGCAATGCATCCCCAGAGCATGAGCAGCAGGGTAAAGGGAGGGAATTCTGCCCCTCTGCTGTGCTCTGGGGAGACCGCCCCTGCAGTCTTGATCCAGCTCTGGGGCAGCAGCACAAGAGGGATGTGGAGCTGTTGGAGTGAGGCCAGAGGAGGCCATGGAGCTGCTGCGAGGGCTGGAGCAGCTCTGCTCTGGAGCCAGGCTGAGAGAGCTGGGCTGGGGCAGCCTGGACAAGAGAAGGCTCCTGAAGGGGAGACCTGAGAGCAGCTCCAGTGCCTAAAGGGGCTGCAGGAAAGCTGGAGAGGGGCTTGGGACAAGGGCCTGTAGGGACAGGAATGAGTTTGAAGCAACTTGGTCTAGTGGAAGGTGTCCCTGCCATTCCATTTATGGTTGACTTTGACAGCGGGGAAAGGGATAGAATGACTCAGAAAGTCTCTTTCAGTCCTATATTTCTGGAGATAATAAATATTATTCTCCTAAATATATACCTGACTTAAGCCTGGAACCTCATCCTGCTATAAACCACACTGACGGCTCTTAATCAGTTATTGTGCATTTTCCTTTTCAAACCCAAACCATTCTGTGATTCTGTGATTTAATGCTAAAGGCCTGGAGGAAGCACCTGACAGTTTCAGCAGTGGCACAGTGTGAATCCGTATGTAGAAGGGTCTAAATGAAAGAAACTGGGAAATAGTAATGAGAAGTAAAACGCACATCTGGGTTTAGTCCACAGGAACCTCTCTCAGGTAATCTCCTGAGCCACCCTCACACTGGTAAAGGGAATTTGGTATAATCTTTAAGCCTAAACACAAGGAAAGACCTTTGGCAGGGTTTGGTGCTTTTTCACTAGAGCCAACAGGCTTCAGATAGGTTGATTATTGAGCTCTTCAAGTAATCAAACCGTTGGATAGCCAGTGCACTTACCGCTCTCGAGTCGGAGCACTGACTTCCTTTGACAAGGTAGTCATCTGCTTGGAAATGCTTGTAGCATTAGTGGGGAACTTTGGAATGTTGGCCTTCACCTAGAATAAAGAGGAACATTGTGCATGAGTCTTCCACAGCAAGAAAATAGGGAAAAAAAGCAGTATCTTCTTGAGGTAAGAAACAAAACCTGAAGGTTTCTAAATAGCTTTAAAATTCCAAAGGATTTTCCAGCACTGAGCCAAAGCACCATTTCACAACACTCTCATTTCAGAAACATTGTTAATTCCATCCACACCACTGAGGAGTAAACTGATGGTAAATAGGATGTAGATGCTCCACTACATGTGTGCATCACTCCCCAGTGCAACTGGAAAGGCTAGAGAGTAAGACAATCCCATAAGAAATGGCAAATCTTCCCAAAACCAAAGATTTTTACCAAATTAGACATTTCCTAACCAATGAAAGGATGAATTTATAGTGTTTGGGGCTTCAGCTGCAACCCAAAGCAGCAAACAGAACAATGCCAGGCTCCCAGACATCCAAACCCACAGAATATTCCCCTAACAATAAAAAGAACACCACAAATACCCATGAAATGACAAGGGAATGAAGCCTTTGGAGATGTTCATGACCTAGGGTTGAATGAGTGCTCTAACTAGTGCTGGTCTGCAGCGACTATGGCAACATACAGCAGAATCCTTAATGAACTAAGTGTTTCCTAAGGTTTACACAGGCTGATGTCTGATGACAGTGCTTTTGCTGTTTGCTCATCAGCACAAAGTCATAGAATCACAGAATCATAGAATCACAGAATAGTTCAGGTCGGAAAGGACCTTAGGATCATCAGTTCCAACCCCCCTGCCATGGGCAGGGACACCTCACACTAAACCATGGCACCCAAGGCTCTGTCCAACCTGGCCTTGAACACTGCCAGGGATGGAGCATTCATAGCCTTCCTTGGGCAACTCATTCCAGTGCCTCACCACCCTTACAGTAAAGAATTTCCTCCTTATATCCAATCTAAACTTCCTCTGCTTAAGTTTTAGCCCATTATCCTTTGTCCCATCACTACAGTCCAAGTCAGTGCTGATTATGAGGAATCTGATCAGATATGCACTAGGATGAAAGTGAAGCACATACTGTAGAACTCGGCGGCTGGCTCCAGATCCTTGCCTGCCTTTCTTCTTTGAGATGAGTTAGCTTTTGAAGAGGGGACACTGCTACTTTGATCTGCCCTCGGCATTGTCCACTGAAGTCTGTGATATTGTACCACCCGCACACGAGCTGGAAGCCAGAAAGGAGAGGAGACAGGTCCACTGATGCAAACCCTATCATTCGCTCAGTCTCTGGGGAAGAACAACATAAACCATGTATTAATTCGAACTGCATGCAAACAAAACATCTTCAGGAATGCTAAACATCAGTTGTACAGCCCCTGAAATATGTCTAGACTTCACAGGGAAAGACACTGTACAGGTGTCAACATGCTGGAGGGAAGGGATGGGATCCAGAGGGACAGAGAGAAGGGACAGTGTAAACCCCATGGAGCTCAACAAGGCCAAGGGCAAGGTCCTGCCTCTGGATCAGGGCAATCCCCAGCACAGACACAGGCTGGGGGAGCCTGGATGGAGCAGCCTGAGGAGAAGGACTTGGGGTGCTGGGTGAGGAGAAGCTCCCCATGACCCAGCTTCAGTGAGTGCTTGAGCCCAGAACCCCGCCATGTGCTGGGCTGCACCCCCAGAGCGTGAGCAGCAGCTCAGGGAGGGGAAACCATTCCATGATTCCATGAAATACAAGTCAGGGGCACAGAAAGGACACTCCTCTCGATACTGCACTACAAACTGTACCTGCTTTATGCCACACTTTGAAGACCAAGGTTTGCTGTGGATCCAGCAGAAGCTCTTTGGATAACCTGTTAAGCACAAAACTCATTTTACACAAAGCAGGGAAAAGGACAAGCCCAGTAAAATGCCTCTGAAGTTTCAATGCCATTGTACCTATCCAGAGAAACCAGTTTCTTTCTGGGCTGATGGAGGAGGATGGAATACAACAAACCCCCAAACTATTGAGCCCTCAAAAGCGTAACCATCTTTACACGGCTTGGGCTTTTGCTTATTCAGGAAGTATTTCCCTCTTCTCACTCTTGTACATTTAAAAGATAGGACAATAAACCTATGGCGAAATGGAAAATCAGTTTATCTCATGACTCAATCATAGGGTGACAGCAAAGCTGCAATGTTTGAAGTTGATTTGTGGAAAGAAACCAACTGAAAATGCAGTGTCAAACATAGAACAGCTTTTAAGTTGCCTGAAGCAATTCAGAATTGGCTCTGAGCATAAGCAGACTCTGAAACAAAGCACTTAAACTTCAGCTCTCAGTGGCTTTCATGGTTTAATCATTATAGTATAAATTCCCTAAAGCCAAAATCCAGCTCAGCACTCTGGTAGAATATCCCACTCCTCTGCAGGCACTGCTACACATTTGTGGCTGTCAAAATGAATTCACTGTGCTTCTTGCTGCCTACAGACTTGTTCCACCTTGTTTAGGAAATGCCTTTGCCTACTGCTTTGGAATTAGTTTAAAATCTGGTGTAGGAACACAGGAGAAGGCACAAGATCACAAACACAGGGTCAGTACTGAGTATACCATGTATGACTTGATCTGATGAGGCTCCCTAGAAAGGTGAATTCATCTGCTCTAATTTAGGCTCAGATATCTAAGTCTGAGCTACGATTCCTACACTATTTTGGCAGTCACTGGCAAGAAGCAGGTATCCTTAAAGAATTTTGTCCAGAGCTGGGTCTCTAATACAGGTCAAGTCACTCACCATGTGGAGGTGCCTGCAGAGGAGGCTGAATCAGAAACCTAACTTCCCAATATATAAAGTTTCAGTAGGTGAATCCAAACTTAGACCTCTGCTCCCAAACCAGGGCATAATTTCTAAGTATGAAACAGAGTAAAACATACAGAAAAAGCTAAGAAATTGGATCAGGTCTAACTTAACCTTCCCATGAGCTCTGCAGCAATTAGCAGTATCTTGCTCTAGACAGGGAAACTGCAGATGGGTGGAAATACACTGAGACACCCAAAGGGTTAAACCAAAATACAACAGTCATTGGGACAAGCACTGTTCAACATCTTTGTTGGTGACGTGGACAGTGGGTTCGAGCACCCTCAGCACATTTGCTCATGACACCGAGCTGTGTGGTGCAGTGACACTGGAGGGAAGGGTTGGGATCCAGAGGGACCTGGACAGGCTGGAGAGGTGGGACCATGTGAACCTCATGGAGCTCAACAAGGCCAAGGGCAAGGTCCTGCCTCTGAGTTGAGGTAATCATCAGCAAAAACACAGGGGGAAGACAGGATGGAGCAACCTGAGGGGAAAGATTTGGAGGTGTTGGGGGAGGAGATTCTGCGAGGGCTGGAGCAGCTCTGCTCTGGAAGCTCTGTCCTTCCTCCTGTTAACTTGAAGACCAAACATTCTCAAACAACTTTTTGCCCAATATGGAAATGTGGTGACTGCAAAACATGGGAACAAGCATTTTTAGCTGAGAATACAAGCCACTAAGTAGAAGGCACTCCTAATGGCTATGTCCTTTTCACACCTAGCCTGGCTGTCACATCCAAAACGTGCCTGTGGGAGCACAAAGCACTTACCTTGCTTCTTGCTGAAAGTCCCAGACTGGTGAGTCTGTATTTTCTATTATTGAAGTGGTTACTGGAGCATCTGCATCAGCAACAGCAAATGAGACACAGCTACTGGGGGCTGTCACTTCACGTTCTGTCAAAGGACTCCCTAAAATCATACAGAATTACACACAAATTTGTTAGTAATATTTAAAATAAATACCTAAGTTCAGAAATTAAAAGGACACAATTAACGAAGAAATCCACCATATAGAAAACACTGCTTTTCATTGATAGAGCTGAAAATACTTTGTATTTACAATGGGAGCAAACATTGCACGAACCTTTTACAGAGCAGAAACTGGAATATTAGAGGGAAAAACAGGAAAACCATTTGATCATATGAGGAGTCAGAAGCAAGGCTAAGGAATAAAACCCCAGTCCACAAGACCTTGTTCCAGTGCTTGATCTAACCTTCATGGTGAGCCATAGAATTTGGCAATCCTAGCTGCAAAACCAGAAAATACCCAGTGTGACAAAAAGCATTTTGACTTAATAGTTGACCTAATCCCAACATAAGAAGGACATGGAGCTGGTAAGGCTCCGACAGAGGAGGCCATGGAGCTGCTGCGAGGGCTGGAGCAGCTCTGCTCTGGAGCCAGGCTGAGAGAGCTGGGCTGGGGCAGCCTGGACAAGAGAAGGCTCCTGAAGGGGAGACCTGAGAGCAGCTCCAGTGCCTAAAGGGGCTGCAGGAAAGCTGGAGAGGGGCTTGGGACAAGGGCCTGTAGGGCCAGGCCAAGGGGAATGGCTTGAACCTGCCTGAGGGGAGACTGAGCTGAGCTCTTAGGCAGAAGCTCTTCTCTGTGAGGGTGCTGAGGCGCTGGCACAGGGTGCCCAGAGAAGCTGTGGCTGCCCCATCCCTGGCAGTGTTCAAGGCCAGGTTGGACACAGGGGCTTGGAGCAAGCTGCTCCAGTGGAAGGTGTCCCTGCCCGTGGCAGGGGTTGGAGCTGGAGGAGCTTTAAGATCCCTTCCAACACAAACCACTCTGTGATTCTATGACCCTCTCACACCATAAGCTGCTGAGTGTTCCTTTCCTGTGTATCACCTGGACTGTGAAACAATTAATCTCAAGAGATATTTCCAGTAATCTTACCTCCGGTCAGTTCCTTTTTCCTGTTGGCATTTAGGCAGTGTGCAATGGCCCAAACAAGATCAGATCACTCCAACTGCTGAGCAGACCTAAAATGCAGTGCTGGAGGTGCTCAAGGTGAAGGAGAGAGCCCCTGATATATTAAAGGCTTCAACTCATCTTAAACAAAGAGATTAATCCCCAGAGAGCAAATTGAGGGGAAAACCAAAGGGCTTCAAACCCCTGCAAATTCACCAAGTGTGTCACATCACTGCACATCCAGAACCAAACATCCTCCTAGGATGGAATATTTTAATACATTTAGCATAACTTAAAAGCAGAAACCAATTTTTTGGTGCCCCTCAGCAAAGTGATGAGCCTCCCAACTGTAACTCCTGCTCTGCAGAGCAGGAAGCAGTGTGTCAAGCCTGGCTGAGCTCAGACTGCTCTGCACTTACGCTGCCTTTCCTCACTGCCTTGTCTGACAGTCTCCAGATAGCACAAGCAATGCAGCTTTACACACTGATTACATGCTAGGAATGCAAATTGGGAAGAGCCTTGGAGATATGAGTGTCTGCGGGTGAAGTTATCCACACAAAGCCCCATTTCAGAAGTCAGCCGTCATCTGCAACAGTGAGCACTGCATTATTTATAATTTGGATTTTCTTAGGACCATAGAATAGTTTGGCTTGGAAGGGACCTTAAAGCTCCTCCATCTCCAACCCCTGCCACGGGCAGGGACACCTTCCACTACAGCAGCTTGCTCCAAGCCCCTGTGTCCAATCTGGCCTTGAGCACTGCCAGGGATGGGGCAGCCACAGCTTCTCTGGGCACCCTGTGCCAGCGCCTCAGCATCCTCACAGGGAAGAGCTTCTGCCTAAGAGCTCAGCTCAGTCTCCCCTCGGGCAGGTTCAAGCCATTCCCCTTGGCCTGGCCCTACAGGCCCTTGTCCCAAGCCCCTCTCCAGCTTTCCTGCAGCCCCTTTAGGCACTGGAGCTGCTCTCAGGTCTCCCCTTCAGGAGCCTTCTCTTGTCCAGGCTGCCCCAGCCCAGCTCTCTCAGCCTGGCTCCAGAGCAGAGCTGCTCCAGCCCTCACAGCATCATTTTATTAATAGAGGCTGAACAGTTTAACCTCCTGCTTCTCCTATACTTCACACGATGCAAACAATGCTCTTGGGGTTGCAGCACTATGAATCCAAGTTCAAACCAATCACATCCCTTCAGTGAGCTGGAGTAAGTTTGAGGATTAGTTTTTAACTTGGTCCATGCAGCTGTACCTGTTCTGAACAGATCCCAGGAAGAAAAAAGGGAAATACGCCTTCGTAAGTGGTGACATTACCTTTTAAACTCAGATGCATTGCTCTTTCCACAAGGATATTCACAGCAACTGTGTTTTCCAGTAACATCACGTCATCTTCTTCTTCTTGTGGTTTGCCATTGGTGGTTTCTGAACTTACAACATCCAGTTTGTGATTCTGATCTTCAGAGACCTGTTGGCTCAGAGCAGGTGCCTTCTCTGTGCCTTCGTCTTCACTGCTGCTGTATTCCTCAGCATAGTGAAGTCTGCTGGGCAGAGCAGAAGTGGTAGAAAGGATGATGTGAACACGTAGAGCAGCTCCTGCTAGGTTTGCAGCGTTGCATCTGAACAATGGATAAACCCCTGCAAGTGAATACACAAAGAATCAGCTAAGCAAGCCAAAGGACAAAGAAGATCTTGGCAAACTTGCTAGAGTTCATTACAGGAGAGACCCCATCCCTAGCAGTGCTCAAGGCCAGGCTGGATGGGGCTTGGAGTAACCTGCTCCAGTGGAAGGGGACCCTGCCCGTGGCAGGGGTTGGAACTGGATGAGCTTTAAGGTCCCTTCCAACCCAAACCATTCTATCATTCTATGGTGCATACAGGACAAAACAAAACTGAACATGTTTTTCTTGAAGCGCTTAGAGAAGTAACTGAACTAAAACATCAATAAAGAGGGATGAAACATGACAATGTTCTTTAGAACTTACCACCGACACTTATAGTTTTCCTTGACCTTTCTGCTAATGCTGCAAGGTCAACATAGGCAGATCCAATGAGACGATCTGTATCAAGTGGTCTTTCCACATCATTTTCTTTCCCATATGCCCACCACACCTGGATTTCTAATTTCTCCTCTCTGAGGAACCAATGCAGCCCATGGCTCCTTCTGAGCATCACTTTGTTTGGTTTCTTGAAGTTTACTGTAACATTCTTGGTGTCATCACTCAGTTTTGGCCTTTTAAGCACAGTCCAAGTGGCTTCTTGGTTATACAGTTTATACCTGAGGTAGCAATAAGTGCTTTTGTTTAGGTGTGTCTGGCCTGCAAGCAGCAAGCAATGGATGGGCAGCCATACTCTTGGGGTTGAGATGGTCACAGTCACTGGCTGGGCACTCTGCTCCCACTCATCACTGTCATCCGTGCTATCCTTATGGATCTCCTCACTGTTCCATCCCAAGAGCTTAGCAGCTTCCAAAACACGCTCCCTGTCATCCTGATGAGCAAAGGTGACAGAGAGTTCCAGTCCTCCCACAATGGCCTGCATGATGCTTGTGCAGTGAGGAGGCATGACATCTTCTGGCAGGGTAACTGGGTACCAGCCTGAAATACCTTCAGGAAAAAGAGATCAGAATTAGACTTATCCATCCTTTTGGAAAGTATCAGTAAAGATTTTTCCACTCTCTGCTCATTGGTCAAGGACCAGTCCTTGAGCTGCATATTTCTTGTGAAATACGGATTTTGGCCAGCAAATTCTAACCTGAAACAGCAGCACACAGACCTCAGAAAACCTCAGCAGTAGTTGTGATCCCAAAGGCATTTTCCTCTCCACTTCAGTAATGATACTCAGTTTGTAATGAAACTATATCCCATGAATCTCCAGCTATAAAATTAGACATTTTCATTGCTTTCCTCCTCTACTTACCACTAAAAATAAACCCCAAATTTCATGTTGAAGAAAACAATGACTACGCTGAAATTAAAGCAGAAATAACCAAGGTGGTAACGAAAACATCATTATTACAAGACATAATCATCACAAACTAACACTACACAGAGAAGCTATTTTAAATTTAGTTTAAAAATATTAATCCTGCTGCTTCCTAACTGATCTAATTCTCTGTTTCCAGCTTGGACATCGGAAAAGCAATTACAAGTCCTCCATTGAACACTACAACTCTTGGACTGCTCATCTTAAGGTAGAAAATAAACAGCACTGAATAAAGAAATAAGGTGTTGGGCTGGGTTTAGCTGGGATGGAGTTAAATTTCTTCATGGCAGCTTCAGAATATTCATTCTCCTATAGAGCAAGGCTGAGAGAGCTGGGCTGGGTCAGCCTGGACAAGAGAAGGCTCCTGAAGGGGAGACCTGAGAGCAGCTCCAGTGCCTAAAGGGGCTGCAGGAAACCTGGAGAGGGGCTTTGGACAAGGGCCTGTAGGGACAGGCCAAGGGGAATGGCTTGAACCTGCCCGAGGGGAGACTGAGATGAGCTCTTAGGCAGAAGCTCTTCCCTGGGAGGGTGCTGAGGCGCTGGCCCAGGGTGCCCAGAGAAGCTGTGGCTGCCCCATCCCTGGCAGTGCTCAAGGCCAGGTTGGACACAGGGGCTTGGAGCAAGCTGCTCCAGTGGAAGGTGTCCCTGCCCGTAGCAGGGGTTGGAACTGGATGAGCTTTAAGGTCCTTTCCAACATAAAGCAGTCTGGGATTCTGTGATTCAGCTACTATACATCATATACCCTAAAACCAGATCTTCAAGCAACAACCTTTATGTAAAACTTCTAACACAGGGTTTTAAAAGAATATACGTGCAATGTCTGAAAGAACTCTAAAAACCAAACAAACCCACAGAAAACCTGAAATGGGAATGAAAATTGTTTTAAGGAGTTATAGTAGCATTTATGCAGTGTCAGCAGGGTAATACTGCTGTGTTACCTGATCTTCTCCTCAGCAGGCCCCTGGTTGGAATTGTGACTGTTCCAAGAAGACAATCTCTTGATGTCCGAGGTGCCAATCTGTCAGTGGCTGGAAAAGAAATAGTTATGCAAATGCATCAAACTGGAAGACAAGATTCTGAAGTACTGCCTTAACAGCAAAACCTCAGCTGCCATTCTGGAAACACTTTTAACCCATGAGAAAAGGACAAAAGCCAACACAAATTGCTCAGAACATATCAGACTAAAATCAGTAAGAAACAGGGGTATGAACAAAACTTGCCTGTTGGCACTGTCAGTGGACATTCAGGACATGCTGCAGCGCCACTGAAAATGGAGAAACTTTAAAGGAATATTTCCATCATAGAATCCCAGAGTGGTTTGGGTTGGAAGGGACCTTACAGCTCATCCAGTCCCAGCCCCTGCCACAGGCAGGGACCCCTTCCACTGGAGCAGCTTGCTCCAAGCCCCTGTGTCCAACCAGGCCTTGAGCACTGCCAGGGATGGGGCAGCCACAGCTTCTCTGGGCACCCTGTGCCAGCGCCTCAGCACCCTCACAGGGAAGAGCTTCTGCCTAAGAGCTCAGCTCAGTCTCCCCTCGGGCAGGTTCAAGCCATTCCCCTTGGCCTGTCCCTACAGGATCTTATAAAAATTTCTTGTAAGACCCCTTTAGGTATTGGAAGGTGTGATCCAGTCTCCTTCATTTTAGTTTGGAATAGAGACTATCTATAGAAACAGAATGATTTGTGTTGGAAAGGACCTTAAAGATCCTGGCAGGCGGCTGGAACTGGATGAGCTTTAAGGTCCCTTCCAACCCAAACCATTCTATGGTTCTTTGATTCTGCAACAATATTCAGTCCTTGCAATCAAAGTAAGGTTCTCCTTACCTGACCTGGTGCTCTGATGATAGATAGAGAAGGTGATATCAGCAGACTGCAAGAGTTCCCCCAGACAAGAGGCTTCTCCACTGCTCTTCTGAATGATGAGGTTACAGGGAATCTCCATGCGATGCTCAAACGCAGGGCAGAAGGAACAAGCCACAGCTCGTGTGTGGCGCCTCTCTGCCTCAGGCAGGAAGGAGAGGTGCACAGAGACATAAGCATTGACTCCCACACCTGCATAGTGCTGGAGGGAAGGGTTCTTTTGTGCCACAGCTCTTCATTTAGGATATAAAGAGGAAAGAAGAAAGGGAATTAATATTATGTACAAGGAATCTAGGAACCAACAGAATTAAAGCAAAAGTTGCAAGTCTTTATGGTGAAGACATGGAACAAACCAGTGAATATTTTAAGTCAAAACAGATGTGGGTTCTCACTGTATATTATATTTTACCATTTTTTTTGTCATCTGAACATCCTAGAAACAGATATTAAATGGTGAGAGTAACGATCACAAGGTTTATCACTGGTGGCTGAGCTCTTATCACTGTCAGGATATGAGACCAAAGTGGTTGAGAAAGTAGTCAGCATCTTAAAACATACTCTCTCTGCAGAAAAAGCTGTAGGGTAACTGTAGGAGAATCTGCTTTAGAAGGAGGCAAAGGCAAAGCCAAATTATTTTTAGAGACCAGTACTGCCAAGCAAAAGGAGGCGAAATCAGCAGATGGAATTATTTACAAGTAACACAGACACAGGTATTTCTCAGGTCACAGAATCCCAGCCTGGTTTGTGTTGGAAGCGACCTTAAAGCTCATCCAGTTCCAACCCCTGCCACAGGCAGGGACACCTTCCACTGGAGCAGCTTGCTCCAAGCCCCTGTGTCCAACCTGGCCTTGAGCACTGCCAGGGATGGGGCAGCCACAGCTTCTCTGGGCACCCTGGGCCAGCGCCTCAGCACCCTCCCAGGGAAGAGCTTCTGCCTAAGAGCTCATCTCAGTCTCCCCTCGGGCAGGTTAAAGCCATTCCCCTTGGCCTGTCCCTACAGGCCCTTGTCCCAAGCCCCTCTCCAGCTTTCCTGCAGCCCCTTTAGGCACTGGAGCTGCTCTAAGGTCTCCCCTTCAGGAGCCTTCTCTTGTCCAGGCTGCCCTAGCCCAGCTCTCTCAGCCTGGCTCCAGAGCAGAGCTGCTCCAGCCCTTGCAGCATCTTCCACTTTCTTTACTGCTCCAAGCACCATATGGCAGTGATTCTCAACCAGCCTACTGGAATTAAGATGGATCAGGAGCTCAGCAACATGGAGAAAGGGTCAGTGAGCACTACTCTAGAATGACAGGAGCCACTCATCTCTTATGGAATTGACTCCCTCTCTTCTAGCCCTTTCTTAATTCTTGAAAATCACCTATTGGAACTCAATTCAGGTCATACCATGCACTTAGAGCAGCAGCCTTCTGGTGAAATGGAACATGTTTCATTTACTAGATAATTTATTGATGTTTCCACAGTGAAATTCAAGGAAACCAATCTCAGCTAGCTCTTACATCAGTAACACCCAGATTCAGTGCCCAAACAGGTACCACTTTGTATCTGTCAGTTTTTACATCAGCCTTTGGTATAGGAAAATGTGCCCTTCCAATCTCCATCCTTCTGCAGAACAAGTGCTATCACACTGTACTGCAGCTTCAGGGACAAAAATAACCACTGATGATCTTTATAAAGCTATTTTCACTTCTGATGAGAAGCCAGTTTGAGTCCCTGACTCTGCAGAGGGGAAGTTGGCCAATTCCAATTTGTTCTTATGTCTCAGCCTGCTGCCTCCTGATAAAGCTATTTTAAGAGAAAAAACCCTTCCTTTTTGACTCAGGCTTTACCTCGCTGCTGCTTGCAAACCAGCTGCTCTGTGTATCTGTACAGCAAGAGAAACAGCTCGGGCAGCTCCTCCTGCTACTGTCCTCATGGATCGCTGGTATCGCACACTCACATCCAGCAAGCCTGGATGAAATGAAAGAAAGAAAGGAAATGGTCAGCTTTTGACAGTTACACCCTATATAATCAAGGCTTATTTTGTATCTCCTAACACAGAACTTACTCTATTAACACAAAAAAAGAAAGCCAACTATGTCCTGGGCTGCATCCCCAGAATGTGAGCAGCAGCTCTTTGGGGAGACCCCACTTGCAGCACTGTGTGCAGTTCTGGTGGACATAAGAAGGATGGGTTAAAACTTAAACAGGGGAAGTTTAGATTGGATATAAGGAGGAAATTCTTTCCTGTTAGGGTGCCCAGGGAGGTTGTGAGTGCTCCATCACTGGCAGTGTTCAAGGCCAGGTTGGATGAAGCCTTGTGTTGGACGGTTTAGTGAGAGGTGTCCCTGTCCATGGCAGGGGGGTTAGAACTAGATGATCTTGAGGTCCTTTCCAACCCTAACCATTCTATGATTCTATGATTCTGTGTGGAGCTGTTGGAGCAATTCTACAGGAGGCCACAAGGACGAGCAGGGACTGGTGCAGCTCCTGCATGGAGCCAGGCTGAGAACACTGGGGCTGTTCAGCCTGGAGAAGAGAAGCTGCGTGGAGACCTCAGAGCAGCTTCCAGTGTGTGAAGGGGGCTACGAGGATGCTGGAGAGGGACTCTTCGTCAGGGACTGCAGTGATAGGAAAAGGAGTGATGGGTTCAAACTGAAACGGGAAATTTAGGTTGGATATAAGGATAAAGGTCTTTACTGTGGGAGTGGTGAGACCCTGGCACAGGTTTTTTTGGGATGTGCTTTAAACAAGAAGAGGGCAGATTCAGATGCTTTTCTAGTTTCTAATACATCAACAACCTTTGTGTCTTTGCTGCTGATCACCTTCCTTTACCTCCACCAAGAGAGCAGACTGAGGGACCTCTCTATCACACTGTTGCTCAAACATTGGGATGCCAACCCCAGGCTTGGCCCTAGTGAGCCTGGTTTTATTATATAGGGTGAAAACCCAAAAGTCTTCCTTACCTGAAGACCTCAGATGAAATTCCTCTGAGGAATCAGTCCGGGGGACCAATGGAAGATTAAAAGTCTGTATCCCTATTTCTTCTCTATGCTGCATAGTGACCATGGCACAGAGCCGTGACAAAGGCAAGGTTCCTTTGGCAACCACCTGGTCTCTGACATTTGGGTAATAATACCTGGTAAAACATAAAAAAAGCAGCATCAATCATGGTGTTCTGATGATGACAAAATTATCATAATTTCTGTCACAACTGCATACAAGTCACCTTTGAGTGTCTTCAGACACTAGCTGGGCTCCTGATGGCTAAGGGATAGCTCAAGTAAATGCACTTACACAAAATGAAACAACAAATTAGGGGGAATGGCTTTAACCTGCCAGAGGGGAGATTGAGCTGAGCTCTTAGGCAGAAGCTCTTCCCTGGGAGGGTGCTGAGGCGCTGGCACAGGGTGCCCAGAGAAGCTGTGGCTGCCCCATCCCTGGCAGTGCTCAAGGCCAGGTTGGATACAGGGGCTTGGAGCAAGCTGCTCCAGTGGAAGGGGTCCCTGCCCTGGCAGGGGTTGGAGCTGGATGGGCTTTAAGGTTCCTTCCAACCCAAACCAGTCTGGGATTCTATTTTATTTGATTCTATTCTATTTGATTTGATTTCCTATTTTATTTGATTCTATTCTATGATTCCAAATTCATAGTGTTTCTTTTTTGTAATCAGTAACTTGTATTAGGGAATAAAACCCCAACCCAAAACAATGAAATTATACTGCCAGGGTGCTATTAAGTGAAGTTTAGATGTGCCAAGCATTGAAAGATGACTTCTAGGTCCCTATCCTGATAACAAAGTGGAAGAAAGCAAACTAAGAGCACACATCCCTTAAAGAAGCTGTAAGAAGAGCAATTAGCACTCTCAGGGGCAGGGAAAAAGGCTCGCATGTCTTTAATGCAATCTTAAATGCAGATACCCATCACTAAATGTTGATGAGCTCACCATTTCTTCACATATTATTGCATATCCACCCCAAAACTAGAGATTTTTCGATATCATATATGTCTCTCTCTGTATGGCTGAAAGAATGGGATGCTATTCTGTACCTGCACCAGACTTCAAACTGGATTCCTCCTACAGTCACTCCTGGTGCTGTAAATGCATTGACCAGAAGCCTCTGGACTGGGACATCAGCAGGAACCAACAAAGAATGATGATGCTCATCATTAAAGACAGGATCAGGGACACACAAAGTGGTTGCTGTGCGGAACGGCTTCAACTTGATGCCTACAAGTCAAGCGGAGGTGGTTAAAAATGGTTGTATTTGGGGGTTTCAACCTTTTTCTGTTTGTAACCTTTGCTATTCTGAGTTTTTACAAGCAATCCCATGAGCCTGTGAGCCACAGGTGGAAAACCACAGTTCAATGTGGCTTGAAGTTGACACAGTCCAGAAGAGCTGCTATAGAACCATGTTACTGACTGTATTTTCCACAGGAAATACATGTTAGTGATTCAAAGCCCTCCAGATCAACACTAAGTCCTTTTCTCCAATTCAGTTATTTAAATACTCCTTTGTAGTCCTAACCATCTAAACCAGCACGTCTTCTCTTGGTGTATCCACGAAAATGTGCATTTTGAGAGGCTTTGTATGGAAAGCCTTCATTGAATTTAGCTTTACACAGTGTCAGTACTCCCTGTATATCTGTTCTTTGTAGGATGAATTGGGGAAGCCCTCTGGGATCTTTAACAAAAAGATGCCATGTGAAGAGACTCAAAACCAGGAATCCTTTTTTGTTGGGAACTTCATCACCTGCCTCAATCAAAGCAGGCTTTTCATTTACTGATGCATCCCAAGTACAGCTGTGTGCAGATCTGAGGACAGCAAGCTCTGGCTGCATGAAAGCTCTGAAATCGCACACCCTTTTAAGTAGAAGTATCATATGTAAAACAAGATTTAACTGAAGCAATGCTCTAAATTAGGATTGTAAGAGAAACTTACCATCCTCCTGCAATTCAGCTCCTTGAAGTGCACCATAACCAGCCTCTTGAACTGGGAAGTAGTACTGTATGTAGCAGTCGGCCTCTCCCCAGACAGTGGACTGTAATGGTGTGAGTCCTTTCACACTCTCCACGTGGATCTCAAACACATGCTCCAGCAGGTCTTCCCCTTCTTGGTCTAACTGCTAATAAAACAAAGGGAATCCACATGGAAAGGATGATTCTAGGAAACAGCATACAAGAGGATGTTAGGGGGCTGATAAGAAACCTGGAGAGGGGCTTTGAACAAGAGCCTGTAGGGACAGGACAAGGGGAATGGCTTGAACCTGCCCGAGGGGAGACTGAGATGAGCTCTTAGGCAGAAGCTCTTCCCTGTGAGGGTGCTGAGGCGCTGGCACAGGGTGCCCAGAGAATCCCTGGCAGTGCTCAAGGCCAGGTTGGACACAGGGGCTTGGAGCAAGCTGCTCCAGTGGAAGGTGTCCCTGCCTGTGGCAGGGGTTGGAACTGGAGGAGCTTTAAGGTCTCCTCAACTCAAACCAGTCTGGGATTCTATGATATAGAATAAAATGGGCATCAGAAGAGACTGGGGATCACTGCTCCATTAAGGAGCCCACTGGTAAAATCCTTTTCACTTATCCGTAACAGCAAGAATGGGAATTTACTGAACAATACCATGACAGGCTTTGTAGGAGGAGGATCCAGAGAGTGGGAAGGTCGCTGTGTGATGGGAGGTACCATCCCTTCTTCCGTTTTTAGCCTTTGCAGTGCCACGATTTGATCCGCTGATCCCATTGCCAGAATGACCCTCAGGCTTCCACTTCTGCTGCCAGTGAAAATATCCACCACAGGCATGTAGCTGTCCACAGCCACCACGGGATACTGAGCTTGAAGCAGCAGGTGGGAAATCTTTGGATCTCTAGAATAGATTAAAACAAGAAACGCACAACAAACAAGTAAGTGAGGATGAGCCATTGGAACATGAACACGATCATACAAAGCTCATTTGAGGTGGGACTTTCAGTGCAGTTAGAGATAAATCTGTCTCAATTCCTCCAAAACTTGGCTCAAGTGCATGAAGTCTTCACACAGCCCGGATCCATGAGCTGCCAAATGGAAAAGGCTATTTTCAGCACTGACAAAATACAGCTTTCCAAAAGCTAACATAGTTATAAGTCAGTCTAGAGATCCGTGAGCAAGGGGATGAACTGGAACAAGACTCCTATTAATATCCTGTAGCCATATTATACTTTTATGAGGCTGTTACACACTTTTGGGGATGGATTTGGGCAGGAAGAAAAGGAACAGTATCCCAGAGAAATGCGAAAACTTTTAATAACTGAAGTTAATCCCAAGTAAAATACAGTGGATTACTGAAAAATTATACAAACTATTATAAATTATTAAATAGCAAAGTAGTGGCAAGTGAGCCCCAGCACCATCTGATTTGCACCCATCATTAGTGATACCAAAATATACCCCATCCCTGGCAGTGTTCAAGGCCAGCTTGGACACAGGGGCTTTAAGCAAGCTGCTCTAGTGGAAGGTGTCCCTGTCCAAGGCAGGGGCTGGAACTGGATGAGCTTTAAGGTCCCTTCCAACACAAACCAGGCTGGGATTCTATGAGTCTATGAATTAATCTTTTAGAATCATAGAATCATAGAATAGAATCGTAGAATAGAATAGTTAGGGCTGGAAAGGACCTTAAGATCATCTAGTTCCAACCCCCCTGCCATGGGCAGGGACACATCACACTAAACCATCCCACACAAGGCTTCATCCAACCTGGCCTTGAGCACTGCCAGGGATGGAGCATTCACAACCTCCCTGGGCAACCCATTCCAGTGCCTCACCACCCTCACAGTAAAGAATTTCCTCCTTAGATTCAATCTAAACTTCCCCTGTTTCAGTTTGAACCCGTTACCCCTTGTCCTGTCACTACAGTCCCTGATGAAGAGTCCCTTCCCAGCATTCCTATAGGCCCCCTTCAGGTACTGGAAGGCTGCTCTGAGGTCTGCATGCAGCCTTCTCTTCTCCAGGCTCAACAGCCCCAACTTCCTCAGCCTATCTTCATACAGGAGGTGTTCCAGTCCCCTGATCATCCTCGTGGCCTCCTCTGGACTTGTTCCAGCAGTTCCATGTCCTTTTTATGTTGAGGACACCAGAACTGCACACAATGCTCCAGGTGAGGTCTCACCAGAGCAGAGCAGAGGGGCAGGATCACCTCCTTTGCCCTGCTGGTCACGCTCCTTTGGATGCAGCCCAGGATACGGTTGCTTTCTGGGCTGCGAGCGCACACTGCAGCCGGCTCATGCTCATTTTCTCATCGACCAGCACCCCCAAGTCCTTCTCCGCAGGGCCGCTCTGAATCTCTTCTCTGCCCAACCTGTAGCTGTGCCTGGGATTGCTCCGACCCAGGTGTAGGACCTTGCACTTGGCATGGTTGAACTTCATGAGGCTGGCATCAGCCCACCTTGCAAGCGTGTCAAGGTCCCTCTGGATGGCATCCCTTCCCTCCAGCGTATCAACCGGACCACACAGCTTGCTGTCATCGGCAAACTTGCTGAGGGCGCACTCAATCCCGCTGTCCATGTCAGCGATGAAGATGTTAAACAAGACCGGTCCCAACACCGACCCCTGAGGGACACCACTCGTTACTGGTCTCCAGCAGGACATAGAGCCATTGACCACAACTCTTTGTGTGCGGCCATCCAGCCAGTTCTTTATCCACCGAGTGGTCCATCCATCAAATTGGTATCTCTCCAATTTAGAGACAAGGATGTTGTGTGGGAGTGTCAAACACTTTGCACAAGTCCAGGTAGATGACATCAACTGCTCTACCCCTGTCCATCAGTTCTGTAGCCCCATCATAGAAGGTCACCGAATTGATTAGGCAGGATTTCCCCTTAGTGAAGCCATGCTGGCTTTGCATTAGAAAGAATCAGTCCTGTCCAGTGTTTCCTTTAATTTACATAGTTTTAAGCAGTTATATTACTTGAGTGAACAAGAAGCCAAAATACTGAATCAAAAAGGTCAGAGAGCTCTGAAGAGACTCACTGGATAAGAAGACAATTAAAACATGAAGTATTTACGCCCTTTTCAGTACAAGCATTATCCTGTACTGTGCACACTGACAGCATCCCTAGCAATGGGATCCATTGCAGAGCATAACCAGGAAGAAAATCACTCTGTCAGTCACAAGCTTGGAAAATCACCAATGGAATGCCATGCTTCATTTTCACTTTTATCTCTGACAGTCATTATGCGTCATAGGGCCACAAGTTAAACTGGCACCAAACCTCATGCAGTAGTGTCTTTATTTCTCAGAGTACTTGTATTTCTGTATGAGGACAGTGTGACTCACACTCACAGTGGGAGAGGAGAGGAGAGGAGAGGAAAAGGAAGAAGAGAGAAGAAGAGAGAAGAGAGAAGAAGAGAGAAGAAGAGAGGAGGAGAGAGAAGAGAGGAGGAGAGAGAAGAGAGGAGGAGAGAGAAGAGAGGAGAGAAGAGAGGAGAAGAGAGGAGAAGAGAGGAGAAGAGAGGAGAAGAGAGGAGAAGAGAGGAGGAGAGAGGAGAAGAGAGGAGAAGAGAGGAGAAGAGAGGAGAAGAGAGGAGAAGAGAGGAGAAGAGAGGAGAAGAGAGGAGAAGAGAGGAGAAGAGAGGAGAAGAGAGGAGAAGAAAGAAGAGAGGAGAAGAGAGGAGAGAAGAGGGGGAAGAGAGAAGAGAGGAGAAGAGAGAAGAGAGGAGAAGAGAGAGGAGAGGTGAAGGAAGAAGAGAGAAGGGGAGTGGAGGGGAAGGGAAGGGAAAGAAGAGAAGGGAAGAGAAAGAAGAGAAGGGAAGAGAAAGAAGAGAAGAGAAAGGAGAGAAGGGAAGGGAAGAGAAGGGAAGAGAAAAGAGAGAAGGGAAGGGAAGAGAAGGGAAGAGAAAAGAGAGAAGAGAAGAGGAGAGGAGAGGAGAGGAGAGGAGAGGAGAGGAGAGGAGAGGAGAGGAGAGGAGAGGAGAGGAGAGGAGAGGAGAGGAGAGGAGAGGAGAGGAGGAGAGAAGGGAGAAGAGAGGAGAAAGGAGAAGACAGAAGAGCTTATTTCCCTGAGCATGTCAGGCTATTTCCCAACTCACTAAACTACAGAACAAGGATGTTTACCTGAATGAGATGTAGAACTGATGCAGAGGCAGTTTCACTAATCCCAGCAGCCTGTCACAGCCAGGGCTTCCCATCTTGTTCCATGCTTCAATAATCATGACATTGTTTTTCAGACGCTCCAAGTGTTTGGAAGTCAAGGAAAAAGGCATCACCTGTAAAGGTTTAATGCAGAATTAGTACACAGACTACACTGGAAGCTATTTGTTAAGTACAGAGCATTCTGGTAACTCTTCATTATTCCAGTCTACAGAATTGTGCTCCATAGAAACTGAAATTAAGAATTAAATGCACACTTGTCAAAGGAGTTTCAGAGAACTGGTAAGCTTGGGAAACAGCTAGCCAGGAAAATCTATGTGATTTGTATAAATATAAAATAAGATCCTAAACTATCATAAAATATTGCTTTATCTTTAAATGTCTGCTTAGTGAAAAACAGATAAATCATTTCACACAGCTGAGCCAGATGTCTTCTGCTACCCTTTCATGTTTCACTCTTTCAGCTGAAGACTAACAAGTCTCACAAATCCCCAAGTATTGTTAAAACAAACACAATATGAGCCTGTGTGAATCTCATGAAGTTCAACAAGGCCAAGTGCAAGGTCCTGCCCCTCAGTTGGGGCAATTCCAGCACAAACCCAGGCTGGGAGAGACTGGATGGAGCAGCCTGAGGAGAAGGACTTGGGCTGTTGGGTGAGGAGAAGCTCCCCATGACCCGGCCTCAGTGAGCGCTTGAGCCCAGAACCCCCCTGTGTGCTGGGCTGCACCCCTAGAGTGTGAGCAGCAGCTCAGGGAGGGGATCCTGCCTCTCTGCTGTGCTCTGGGGAGACCCCCCCTGCAGCCCTGATCCAGCTCTGGGGCAGCAGCACAAGAGGGACGTGGAGCTGTTGGAGCGAGGCCAGAGGAGGCCATGGAGCTGCTGCAAGGGCTGGAGCAGCTCTGCTCTGGAGCAAGGCTGAGAGAGCTGGGCTGGGGCAGCCTGGACAAGAGAAGGCTCCTGAAGGGGAGACCTGAGAGCAGCTCCAGTGCCTAAAGGGGCTGCAGGAAAGCTGGAGAGGGGCTTTGGCCAAGGGCCTGTAGGGCCAGGCCAAGGGGAATGGCTTGAACCTGCCCGAGGGGAGACTGAGATGAGCTCTTAGGCAGAAGCTCTTCCCTGTGAGGATGCTGAGGCGCTGGCACAGGGTGCCCAGAGAAGCTGTGGCTGCCCCATCCCTGGCAGTGCTCAAGGCCAAGTTGGACACAGGGGCTTGGAGCAAGCTGCTCCAGTGGAAGGGGTCCCTGCCCGTGGCAGGGGTTGGAACTGGATGAGCTTTAAGGTTCCTTCCAACCCAAACTAGTCTGGGATTCTATGATTCAATGGAACAAAAAATCTATTAGGATGACATCAACAACATATTTTCTTGCCAAAATGTCAGAACAGTCAGCAGTTCCAACCTAAACTTAACTATTTCTTTCATTCTTCAAATATCTTACTTATTACTTAGATGACTCAAGGAGCTTCATTTCACACTGTGCCATCTAGCCAAAACGATAGTGAATAGTTTTAATACTCTGGATAGAGCCAAGAAGAGAAGTTCCTCCATGTATAAGAGGAACTTATCTTTGACATGTTTGTCCGTGTGGAATAACTCACTTCAATCAGTGTTAAATAGCAAACATGTGACTTGCCTGAGAAAAATTGAAGGCAGGTTGAGTTGTGCCCCATACAACAGCAGATCTCGTTGCCTCGTCAGTGCTGAGCAGCTTGCAGTTTAAATACACATTACAAGAGCTGGGGAACCCTTGGTCTTCAGCAACAAAATCCTTTCCATCAGGCACCATCAGCAGCACATGCAGCAGTAACCCATCTTCTTCAGACGTGGCTATTTGTGTCAGCAGATGATGGGCTACAGAGGTTGGTGCAGCCTGTGGTGGCTGCACCATGTTCATGGTGGCTGCTCCTGTCTTCTGTGAGTCAATATGGCTAAGTTTCAAGCAGTGAGGGCTTCCTGGACTTAAACTCTTCCTGTTGGGCTCCTGGACTTGCCGCCCAGGACTTCTCACAGCATGCACTGGGGCTTGCTGCGCAGCCATAGGTGACCGGGCAGTGGTGAGGGTGAAGTCTTTGTTGTTGGCTGCGAGCTCTAGGGACACCTGCATTGTGCAAGAATCAAAATCAGGAATAGGCATTGCATGTTTTGCTCAAGAACTGTATTAGATATCACCCAGAAGGCTTTAGCTTCAGCCACGTGCTGGTTACAAGCTACAACTGTCACTGCAAAATAAGTTACACATGGTTTTATCAAATAAAGCCATACCTGAAGTACAAACCCACAGTTACAGCTGAATAAAGGCAAAAATGAAAAGCAATCACAAAGCTGACTGAAAACTGAACACCTACCCAGCCATGGTGAAAAGTACTGTGACAAAAAAGATCTGGACAGACTGGAGAGGGTCCAGAGAGGGCCACAAAGATGATCCAAGGACTGGGCAGCAGTGAGGAAAGACAGAGAGCTGGGACTGTTCAGCCTGGAGAAGAGAATGCTCAAGGAGACCTTAACCCTATGTGCCAGTAGTTAAAGGGTGGCTACAAAGAAGATGGAGACTCTGTTTTCACAAGGAATCCCATGGAGAAGATGAGGGGTGATGGGCACAAGTTACTCCTGGGGAGTAACCTCACAGAGAAGAACTTCTGCCTAAGATCTCAACTCCATCTTCCCTCTGGCAGGTTAAAGCCATTCCCCTTGGCCTGTCTCTACAGGCCCTTGCCCAAAGCTCCTCTTCAGGTTTCCTGCAGCCCCTTTAGGCACTGGAGCTGCTCTAAGGTCTCCCCTTAAGGAGCCTTCTCTTCTCCAGGCTGCCCCAGCCCAGCTCTCTCAGACTGGCTCCAGAGCAGAGCTGCTCCAGCCCTTGCAGCAGCTCCATGGCCTCCTCTGGACTTGCTCCAGGAGGTCCACAAGGACTTAGGAGGATTTAGGAGGGATGAGACAAGATACTGCAGCAAGAGATCCCAAAGGTACTCCTAACAGGTACAGAGAACACATCCAAAGATGAGAAGTTCAAGGCCATCTGTTGGAAAGAACCCAAGAAACACAAAGTGGATCCAGTGGCTGACATCCCCGGTCCTAAGTATCAGTTTCCCCTTTCTCAAGTCCTTGCATCGAACTTCATTTCATTAATTCCCCACACCACTTCCTACCACTTTTCTCCTCTCACAACTTGTCCCATTCCATCTTCTCCGGTACAATACAAATTTCTCCTCCTGCTTTCACTTTACTCCTCCCACATCCAACCTCTGCATTTCATATTTCATCCTCCTGCAACCCCTCTACTGGCAACTCTGCTGAATGGCTTCTCTGGAAGAAGTTTCATAGCCCCTAATACTCTCTTAACCCTTCATTTCTAATCATAAAATCTCCTCAGATCCAGCAGGCCTCTCACACTGTGCTGTGCAGGACTGTTACTCCTAATCCTAAACTGAGTAAACTGGTAGAAACTGGGGCTGGAGAAGGCAACTCCTGAAGTGACAAGGTGGTACCAATGACAGGGAGCATCAGGTCTCTGCACCAGGACAGACCTCAGCTCATGTCATATGTGGAGCAGGAGCCAAATCTCCCAGCGCTGAGGATGTGCTGCTCAAAATCTGCCTGTAGAGTGGTTTCTGTATCCAAGCCCTAGATACTGAAACTTGGTTTAGCCTGCAGCCAGGGGAACATCACACAGCAGCAGCATTAGACACGCAGGAGGTTCACAGTATCTCTCCAAAAACCTAAGGAAAAGAAAAGGTTCATGATATCCTGTATTGGTCTTATGAACCTTCATCCCTGAGATCTCCAAATTAAAACAAAGAGATGAAAGAAAGAGGGAAACATTAAAAAAAGAGAAAATATGCAGCCAAAATTGGTGCTTAACTCCAACTCTACCTGGTAAAACACATACCTTTAGTGGCCCAACTTGTGTCTGATCTCCCTCTTTGTCCACAGGTATTTCACAGCTGACAGTGAGCAGCTCTGACTGAACAACCTGGCGCAACTGAAGCGCAGCTGAGCCAATGGCCACTGGCTGAGGGCAGAAAAAGAATCCACTTTGTAAGCTCTCTGTCAGGTTTAAAGAACTAAGGGCACACTGTGAAAGGAAAGTCTTCTGAGAAGTCATGCTCAGCCACTCACCCTCCCCACTACTCTACCATTAGTTGTTCCAACAAGGATTTGCAGGAAAGTTTCCCTTAGTTCCATTTTCAAGCCTCATCAGGACAACAGGAAGGAAAATTCTTCCATTACCTACTGCAAACAGTTCCAGACAAATGCAAAAATGAACATCCCAAATCCTAACACTGAGCCAAATATCCATACTTAGAGGTGATTTATTCACCCATTAAAAGAAAAGTTCCTGTAACAGATGGGTAGATATCCTTGGTGTTGGTTACAACAAAACATGAGTTAACACCTCTCACTGTCTTCACCACATGCAGATGATCAAGCAAATATTTTTAGAGAAAAGGAAGGTATTTCTTTTTCCCCCTAAATGGACAAGCTACACAGGATCCCACATCTCATGGTACTTACTCTGGGCAGAGTAATGGTATCAGCTGCATCCACATTATTCTGTATCATATGATTCTATATCATCATTCTACATTGCTGAATGAGCTGTATTTGATTTGGACTAATGATTATAATTGATTCACTATGCTTAAAAAGCAGGAGATAAGTTTTAAATCACGGAATTATAGAATCCCAGGCTGGTTTGGGTTGGAAGGGATCTTAAAGCTAATCCAGTCCCAGTCTTCCACTAGAGCAGGTTGCTCCAAGCCCCTGTGTCCAACCTGGCCTTGAACACTGCCAGGGATGGGGCAGCCACAGCTTCTCTGGGCACCCTGTGCCAGTGCATCAGCACCCTCACAAGGAAAAGCTTCTGCCTAAGAGCTCATCGCAATCTCCCCCTCTGGCAGGTTAAAGCCATTCCCCTTGGTCTGTCCCTACAGGCCCTTGTCCAAAGCCCCTCTCCAGTTTCCTTACAACCCCTTTAGCTACTAGAAGGCTGAAAGATGAAGGATAAAGATGAAGGACAATTTCTTTTTGCCTGTCTGTCTCAAACTCGGACAACCCTTTAGATGGGTGACAAGACTGAGCAGCAATCAGTCCAACTTACAGGATCTGCACATTATGTCATTTCCCTTCATAATACCTAGCGATGGTTGATTAAGAAGTGGCTTGGTCAAGCGACACCACATAGTTTTGTCTCTGACAGTCAAGCTGTCAGCAATTACAATGAAGCATTGCAGAAGACTTAGAAAAGCCACTGCTGCCTGTGTAAGTGTTTGGAGGAAATAGAAATGTGAAGAATTTCTTTGTTTTTCATAACAGAAAACAGACATAACTTTTATTAAGTACCTTTTTCTGTGTGCTTTTTCTCATGTAGATTTTAAAAGCAAGAGCAGAGCTCCACCAGTGCTCTATCATCACTCCACCAAAGCGGACAGGGAACACAAACCGCTGCTGGAATGTCACCACTGCAAGGAAGAGAGAGTTGTGTGAGCTCCCAGCTGGGTTTGGAGCTAACCTGTCTGTTGAGCTGGATCAGCAACAGATAAAACTTCAGTCTCTGCAGAGGGAATGCAGGGCGAGAAGAGAGACACGAGGATCAGAAGGCGTAAAGGAAAGCAATGGCACGTCTGAGGACTGTCAAACACACAGTGAGCATGTGCACAGAGATTAAGCAAGGCTAGGAGCTGAAGGAGGAAGAGCTGAAACCCTCAATGTGAATCTCGTAAGGTTTCAACCTATTAAATTATAGAATCATAGAATCCCAGACTGGTTTGGGTTGGAAGGGACCTTAAAGCTCATCCAGTTTCAACCCCTGCGACGGGCAGGGACACCTTCCACTGGAGCAGCTTGCTCCAAGCCCCTGTGTCCAACCTGGCCTTCAACACTGCCAGGGATGGGGCAGCCACAGCTTCTCTGGGCACCCTGTGCCAGCGCCTCAGCACCCTCACAGGGAAGAGCTTCTGCCTAAGAGCTCAGCTCAGTCTTCCCTCGGGCACGTTAAAGCCATTCCCCTTGGTCTGTCCCTACAGGCTCTTGTCCCAAGCCCCTCTCCAGGTTCTTGTCAGCCCCTCTGCTGAGCAGCACAACAAAATTAGTATTATAGCAGCATCTGAAGTGTGAAGTTGATACCAAGTTTCTGTCATCCCAGCACACAGCAAAACATTTCCTTCTTCGCCTGGAGAGCCCTGTCTTATTTTAAGCAATATATTCCAAGACCTATCTTGAGATAGTCAAAGCTGAGTTATAAGAATCCTCAGAGGTTCAGGAGAAAAGTAATATTTACAAGAAAAGACTCAATGAATTGGTGTTTAGCCTAGAAAATAGAAGAGCAAGAAGTACAAGAACAATTTTTCCTTGTTCAGATGGATAAAGTATTCCTTTGATGTCAAAAATCTCCGGTTAGACATGAGGAAACTTCACCAACAGGAAGCACAGCACTTTTACACCTTGCCTGGAACAGCTATGGAATCTTTCCCATTGGGCATCTTAATAACTGAGATAGAGAGCAATCAGAAAAGAGAGTATCACAGTGGATGGACTTAATGGCTTCTTCAAGTTACTTTCAGCCATATCTGTTTTTCAGGGTTCCAAAAAGCTGGAATCTAGTGCAGGAGGCTGTGCTATTTCTTTAGTACAAAGAGCTGAGGTTCAGAAGTATTAGATGCTTTGGCTGGACACAAATAGAGGAGTCAGAATTCCCCCCAGATCTCTCAGAGCCACCTACAAAGATACAAAGCCAATGAATGACCCTATGGGAGAGGCATTAGAAAGTAACCCCAGAATTCCAGTTGCTTGGAAGACAGGGAAAAAAGGATCTTGTTCATCCAGCATTCTCTGCTCACTGAGGAAACATAATGTCAGTTGTTCTCAGAGACAGAAACACTGGTGACTCAAAGGAGAGAGATTAACATTGATTGAGCACTTCAGATCTCTCAGAGCCAGCACTGTGAGCTCTTGCAGATGTTACATCACATACCAAAACATCTGGAAAAATGATTTATTTGAGATATAAGTATCTCTGATATTTCTGAAAGTACTTTATCATCCTCATACTACAGCAGAAAGGATATTTGGTTTCTATTGACATGAAGGAATGGGCTCATTGACCTGCACTCTGTTGGCAGAGGTGCCACGAATCATACAGCAGCAAAGAGAAGACATAGAAAAAGCTACTAGACAATTTGTAAGAGATGAAAGATTCAACAAAACTAATCTAAAGGGGGAAAAGAATGTTCTTACCATCACCCGTGATTTTACTTGAAGCTACTCGAGTTACTTCTGTTGTTATAGAGATCTGTCCTTTTTCATCCCTGGAGGCTCCCACTGGAAAGTGGTACTCAACAAAGAAAGTACTGTAAGTTAAAAAGGGAATGGATGATCAGAATCCATCAGAAACCTACTGGACATAACTGAAGTGAGCACAGAGGCAAGAGGCATACTCACAATCTACTATTATTCTTTAGAATAACTGAAGCACCTATTTCATTAATTACTTCCATAGATTGCGTAAATGTTAGATTCTGCTCAAAAAAATACCCCTTTTGTTTCAATGATTTGTCATGCACAAACCATGTTCGTACCTCCCCAAAATCCCTAATAAAGCACAACCTGAGGTGAACCCATGACAGGATAAATTATCCACATCTCTAATTTTCCAAAGCCTATGGTATGCTATGTTCTGAGAGAACCACAGAATCATGGAATGGTTTGGGTTGGATGGGACCTTGAGCTCATCCAGTCCCAACCCCTGCCACGGGCAGGGACCCCTTCCACTGGAGCAGCTTGCTCCAAGCCCCGGTGTCCAACCTGGCCTTGAGCACTGCCAGGGATGGGGCAGCCACAGCTTCTCTGGGCACCCTGTGCCAGCGCCTCAGCACCCTCACAGAGAATCATAGAATCATAGAATAGTTAGGGTTGGAAAGGACCTCAAGATCATCCAGTTCCAACCTCCCTGCCATGGACAGGGACACCTCACACTAAACTATCCCACACAAGGCTTCATCCAACCTGGCCTTGAACACCGCCAGGGATGGAGCACTCACAACCTCCCTGGGCAGCCCATTCCAGTGTTTCACCACCCTAACAGGAAAGAATTTCCTCCTTATATCCAATTTAAACTTCCCCTGTTTAAGTTTTAACCCGTTACCCCTTGTCCTGTCACTACAACCCCTTGTCCTGTCACTACAACCCCTTGTCCTGTCACTACAAAGAGAAGAGCTTCTGCCTAAGAGCTCATCTCAGTCTCCCCTCTGGCAGTTTAAAGCCATTCCCCCTTGTCCTGTGCCTACAAGCCCTTGTTGAACACCCCTTTCCAGCTTTCTTGTCAGCCACTTTAGGTACTCAAAGGCAGAGCAGAGAAATGGGAAGACCTGAGAACCCTGGAGTACTGGACTACACACATATACATATACACTACATACATATATATCTCTGAGATAGATTCTCAGAGGAATCTATCTTGAAGGCACAAGTATCCAGCTGGTGAGAAACAATCTTCCTTACCACTTGTTAACTGATGCAGGCCTTGGAGGCTTCCCCATAACACCTTTCTTTCTTGGTGAGACCTGGATGCTCTCAGGAAGGATTTTCAAGCTTTCAATGATCACTCTGGCCAGGTGGATTCGCTCCAGCAATGCCAACCTGTCTGCACTCAAGGATGTGATGTGAGCAGCTTCTGTGAGATCTTCTGGAGGAGCAAGTGGTCTGATAGCAGAGTGGCTGAAGAGAAAAAACAGAGAATCAGCACTACAGGAACGACCACCTGAAAGGAATATTGTAGCTTGGTGGGATATTAGTTAAATACTGCTCATGGTTCAGTAAAATGAACGGTTTTAAATGGGTTTTACAACAAATCTGGTGGTGTCTGTAACAGAAATCTTACATTATACAATAGCTGAGGTACATAAGTGAGAAAAGAAGAAATAAAAAGCCCATGTTCCGCACTGTTGAAGTTTTGGATAAATCTTAAGCAGTCGAACTCTTCAAAAAGAAAAGCCTCATTTAATGTCAAATACAAAGAAAAGAAGATGATAAAGTGACACACAGAGGCAAGTTACTGCTGCAGAGGAAGAGCAATTCACTTGCAATTATTTATAAGATTTGACTTGTAAATGGGTTTGTGTTGGTACTTCTGGAGAGAGGAACTTTATCTGTAAAAATAGGAGTAGTTGTAAGAAAAGTTGCAGAAAAAAATGTCTGGAGCTGAATTAGGAAAAAAAAAAAAGTCATAAAACCTTAATACTACATGTTATTGAATCAGTAAAGCTCAATAACTGGAGTTATAGGGACATGTTTATTGGTTCTGTCATAGAGAAAAGTGAATATAATTTAGATCAGGTCAGAAGAGAGGCTTATTTACGACAGCTATAGGAGAGAACACAAATCAGCAGAGAAAAAGACTGCTGATGCAAATTCTGTCGATGGAAAGCAGATACAGATTTTATACGCAGAGAGACCTTGTGCAAAGGCAGATAACAGGATGGGAGTTATTTTGTATCTGGTACCTACACAAGGCCAGAGAAATACACAAAGCTGGTCTGGAGTTTTGTGTTTTTCAGCACAGGGATTAATTTATCATGGTCACACAGTATTATTTCAGGAGAAAGAAAAGAGCAGCTCCAAGTGCCTAAAGGGAATCCAGGAAACCTGGAGAGGGGATTTGGACAAGGGCCTGTAGGGACAGGAGAAGGGGAATGGCTTTAACCTGCCCGAGGGGAGACTGAGCTGAGCTCTTAGGCAGAAGCTTTTCCCTGTGAGGGTGCTGAGGCGCTGGCACAGGGTGCCCAGAGAAGCTGTGGCTGCCCCATCCCTGGCAGTGCTCAAGGCCAGGTTGGACACGGGGGCTTGGAGCAAGCTGCTCCAGTGGAAGGTGTCCCTGTCCGTGGCAAGGGCTGGAACTGGATGAGCTTTAAGGTCCCTTCCAACCCAAACCATTCTACGATTACATTTTTTTGTAAACTCATGATTTTAAGTAACTGCATCTCAGTTGCTTCTTTAACAAACAGCAATTCCTGGGTGATGCTGATGCTCCAGCATTCCCAGTGATGCTAAGAAACATTCCAAGCCAAAAAGGTTATTCAATGAATTGTGTGACCACGACAGAGCATGATAACATCATGTGATTATCGTAAATACTAACTTACAAGGAGCAAAATGCTGCAAAACAAGTCACTAAATTACCTGGGTACAATTTCTGTCACTTTCTGATCCTGATCAAAGGCATTACAATCCTTCTGAGGATTCCTTGGATCAGTGTTCTTGCCAGTTTGTGCCTTGGTCACTTTCTTGGAGGAGTTTACATCATCATCATCACTGAGCAAATCACTTAAACTGGAATCAGATTTCTGCAACAGAAATAATGCACATAAAGTAAGAAGTCAACGCTGGTTGTCAAGAAAGGTACATAATGGTCATGACACATAAAATAAAACCAACCTGTGGACTGAATCAGTTGAAACAATTAAAATTGGATCAAAAGTTTTTAGAGGTTTAAAAGAAAAAAGCCTTCACGGACAGCCTCAATCCCAGCAACTTCCACACTCCATGTTTGATTTTGTAGCCTTAAATAGTATTCCTTTAATAATAGTAATTTTAAGCAATGTTCTCACAAGCTTCTGCATGATATTTAATGCTTATTAAGCCTTATAATATTGATTTTTCATTGGTTTTATGAAGATTTCTGGTTTTCTTCCCCTTAGGGACTCCATATCAAGCACCTGCCTTTAGATCTCTACTTACATGAGCTGTGTAAAAAAGACTCTCCAGCAGACTCTGGTCGTAATGGGGATCATTGAGTTCACTGTCATACACCTCACTGCCAAGAGACAGAGAATCCCAAAGGGAACCCGTCCGATCCCAGAAAGGCACAGTGGAGAAATCAGCACTGTGGAGACAAGAAACACAACTTAGTGTTGCAAACTCTGCAGTCAGTATTTCATGAATACTGACAATCCTGATGTATTTTAGATGGGATTCGTGCTATATTGGCCCAGAGAAGCTGTGGCTGCCCCATCCCTGGCAGTGTTCAAGGCCAGGTTGGACTCAGGGGCTTGGAGCAAGCTGCTCTAGTGGAAGGTGTCCCTGCCCGTGGCAGGGTTTGGAACGGGATGAGCTTTAAGGTCCCTTCCAACACAAACCCTGTAGTGCTTCTTTCATATCCCTGACTGGGACACAGTACAAGCATCTTTTATGCTCCTGCTACACAAAATGAGAAGAAAAGGTCAATTTTGTATTTGGAGAAAGATTAAAGATAACTATTGGCTCTCTCAATTTTTAATTTAAAGACTGCAGGTTCTTCAAAGAAACACTGTATTTGTTTTATGCACTTTTAAACATTTTAGGACACAACAGTTTCAACCATCAAATAACTAAATTTTATCAAATATCATGGTTAATCTTTCTAGCATTACTTTTATATCAAGGGACTTCGAGGTTTCGAGGTTATCGAGTTTAGTGCAAGCCAAGGTATAAAACACCCCACCACTTGCACATGTTTACATCACTGCTTCGTTTCCACGAATGTGGAGAATTTGAAGAGTCAAGAGACATGTTTCAGTACAAAGTGATCAAATAAGGCCCATTTTGGAGTAACCTTCAGTGCATCCCACTCACCTGCCCAAGAGTAGCTCGATTGCTGTCTCTTCAGAGTTAAGATCAAGTTGCTGACCAGAAACTTCAGAAGGAAGGGGATGGGGATCTTCTGGAGTGGGCAGAAAACTTAAGTTCAAGCCTTTGGAGCTCCTGGTTAACAGTGATTGCAGCAGAGAGTAAAAGGACAAATAAAGATATTAAGGCATGTTCAAGATTAATCCATCCAGGATAAAAACGAAAGGTTATGGACAACCTTCCCCAGTTTGTATCTAAATCTCTAGATACACAAAACGCTTCTGTGGCCCTGCAGTCTGCTGCAAGTGACATCCAAATCTTATACTTTGCAATGTCTCATAGAACCATGGAATCTAGCTTGGAAATCATTGAGTCCAACCACAAGCAGAGCTCCTGCAACCAAGAAGACAAAGAGCAGGAGAAAGACAAGTGAAATGTTTCTAAATGATGATCTATCCATTTTTCCTGGAAAGACCAAAATCCTCTATTTTCAAACAAACTGGAGTAGCTAGAGCAGAAATAATTCAAACTGTGTTTGCAACAGCATCAGTGACTCTTAAGGCAATGACATGATTTTCCGGTTTATAGAGGAACAAAAGCCGATATTCCTGTTTTTCCCAAAAATAATGAAGTTTCTCCTGTAGAACCCAGGCATTTGTCTTAATGCTTCTAAATTCCACTGGATTGAGAACTTTTACTAAGCCCGGTACTAAACAAAGGTGTATTTAGGGTTGAAAAGGCACAAACACTTTAGCAATCAGCTGAGAAATGTTGTAAAGAGGATAATGTAATTCTGAGAATACAGAGATTCAACTTCTCATGTGCACTTTGGCACCAAGAGATGCAAACCAGAATACACAGAAGTACTCAATTTATGCCACTAGTGTCTTTGAAAACCTCTCTGCTAAAGTACCGTTTCATTTGCTATGTCCCTTCCAATGCTCTTATTCCTTATCAACATCTAATATTTTCTTATCAACATCTAATATTTCCTTATCAAATAATTCTGTACTAAATACAAATATACTGGGAAGCGAAATTCAAATCAATGAGTTAAATCAAGGCTTTACTACATGATGATTAAAATCAATTCACAAAATCAGGCTTTTATTCACAAGTAGAAATTAAATGAACATTTGAATGAGAATCCTAAAATACATCACCAAAAGTTTTCCTGATAAGGCATCAAAATTTATGGTTTGGAACTTAATCTCACTTCCCCCTTTCCAAACTCACTTGGCTGGTACTTTGAAATCATCTCTCTCTATAAAAGGAGACACTTCAGTCAGTTCAATCTCCATGTCTGGGCTTGACTTCATTGCAGACACAACCATGGCATCACGGAGTTTATTGCCTTGATCCAAAAGAGCTGAGAGATGAACAGAAGGATTAAATCTTAGTATTCAAATGCAATTTAAAAGCAATATCAATAAACACAATATATCATAGAATCACAGAATTGTTTAGGTAGGAAGGGCCTGGAGAAGAGAAGGCTCCTGAAGGGGAGACCTTAGAGCAGCTCCAGTGGCTAAAGGGGCTACAGGGAACCTGGAGAGGGGTTTTGGACAAGGGCCTGTAGGGCCAGGCCAAGGGGAATGGCTTGAACCTGCCTGAGGGGAGACTGAGATGAGCTCTTAGGCAGAAGCTCTTCCCTGGGAGGGTGCTGAGGCGCTGGCACAGGGTGCCCAGAGAAGCTGTGGCTGCCCCATCCCTGGCAGTGTTCAAAGCCAGGTTGGACACAGGGGCTTGGAGCAAGCTGCTCTAGTGGAAGGTGTCTCTAACCATGGCAGGGGGTTGGAGCTGGATGAGCTTTAATGTCTCTTCCAAGCCAAAGCATTCCATGATTCTGTGATTCCAACTGACAGGTGATGGAAAAGAGAACATTTTCCATTCGAAAAAGTTACAGGCACAGAAACCCTTCCATGTTTTGTTTTTCTTTTTTTCACGAGTGGCACCTTCAATGGCCATCTCAGCAGATGGGTCCATGAATAAACAGCCTGTGAAGCTGAGCTTCCTTTTCTTTTACCCCTCCTGGTCAGAGCAGCATACTGCCAGGACAGCACATTCTGCCTCAGCTGAATACCCAAACCATCTTCCAACAAGACTAAATCAGTATTTCCTAAGTAAAGACATTTGTGTTATAATTAACTGTTTGAAATAATGTGGTGAGAGCATGAAAAGAATCACTTTTCCTTAAGACTTTATCTCCAAATAGGCACCCGAAATATCAAGAGCTATTGGTAGTGAAATCTAAAAGATGATGCTGACTATATAGTAACCTGAAAGCAGGTCTTTTGTAGCTGGGTTATGTAAAGAGAGCACCCGAGTGTTTGTTCTGGCAGGTCCTTCAGGATCAGCACTGGTGGGAAATGACGCTTCTTCATTTGAAGGATTCACTTTCAAACATTCATCTGGTAAAATCAGAGGGTGACGAGAAACAGGAAAAGCGTCCTTTATGTTTTCAGAGTTCTCTTGAAAAAGAAAATGGTCCTTTCCTCTGCTGAAATAGAAAAACGTTATTTCAGTCAAGTGGATCGGTGAAAGGGATGCATGGAATCATCACAGGATTATGAAATGGTTTGGCTTGGAAGGGACCTTAAAGCTCACCCAGCTCCAACCCCTGCCACAGGCAGGGACACCTTCCACTGGAGCAGCTTGCTCCAAGCCCCTGTGTCCAACCTGGCCTTGAACACTGCCAGGGATGGGGCAGCCACAGCTTCTCTGGGCACCCTGTACCAGCGCCTCAGCACCCTCACAGGGAAAAGCTTCTGCCTAAGAGCTCATCTCAGTCTCCCCTCGGGCAGGTTCAAGCCATTCCCCTTCTCCTGTCCCTACAGGCCCTTGTCCAAAGCACCTTTCAAGGTTCCCTGTGGCCCCTTTAGGCACTGGGAGCTGTTCTAAGGTCTCCCCTTAAAGAGCCTTTTCTTCTGCAGGCTGAACAACCTCTGACTCAAACCTCTTTGAATTCTCCCCAGTTCTGCAGCTGCCCCCCTTCAGTATATGCTACAAAAAGAAACATGATGCACTATTTTAATTTAGAATCTTAGAATCATAGAATAGTTTGGGTTGGAAAGGACCTCAAGATCATTCAGTTCCAACCCCCCTCCCATGGACAGGGACACCTCGCACTAGACCATGTCACCCAAGACTCCATCCAACCTGGCCTTGAACACTGCCAGGGATGGAGCACTCACAGCTTCCTTGAGCAACCTATTTCAGTGCCTCACACCCTCACAGTAAAGAACTTTTTTCTTATATCCAATCTAAACTTCCCCTGTTTAAGTCTGAAGCCATGACCCCTTGTCCTATCACTACAGTCCCTAATGAAGAGTCCCTCTCCAGCATCCCTATAGGCCCCCTTCAGATACTGGAAGGCTGCTATGAGGTCTCCATGCAGCTTCTCTTCTCCAGGCTGAACAGCCCCAACTTTCTCAGCCTAAACTTATACCCATTATTTCCACTTATACCATCAGAGAAACCGACTCAAGCTGCCCATAAAAGATTTGTGGCACCTCTTGTGTCAACTACCATTGCTCAAACTAAGTCAACACAAGATGTAGATTTGTATCAGATGAGAAACTGTCCCTGCAAGCTGTGAAACACTGGGTGTTCTGGATTTTATCTGAAATGCACATTCAGAAAGATGAAGTATTCTATAACTCACAAGTGTATAGCCTTAAAAAATGTGTGAACGGCAAAATAAAGCAGCATTTTGGAACAAAAAGGTACCTGCAAGTTGAGGCTCTGCCATTGTTAACAGCCTCCTGGTCAGCAACAGTCACTCGTGTTTGCCTGGACTGCTGTGATGGAGCAAGGATTTGAGGTTTGCTGCTTCCAGAAGCAGTATCCAAACTCCCATCTGTGGTTGGGATAGAGCTGCTGGTGTCGTACCGTCCTGGCAAAGGTTCTAGAACCAGTGAGACCTAAGGGACAGAATATGAAATAGTATTTTGTTCTTTTCTTCCTTAAGCCCTACACACATTGCATTCAACTTTACTTGCCATGCCATGGAAAACTGTTGCTGTTCTATGCAAAGTAGTATTTATGTCAAGCAGTGATGTAACATCAGAAAACTGACATATTTTAACTAATAACTACTTATTTTATATTCCCTGTTTTCAAACCACAGGCATCTTACAGCATAAACTGCCCAGATTTGGGGCTGTAAAGGACAACTCCACCTTCTTAATCCCAGATTTCAAAACCTTCTGTAACTTCAGCCCAGTGAGGCTCTGGGGAACCGTTAGAACTGAGTATCTGGTTTGAAATCTGCTGTTAAAACTCACTCAACTTTGTAAAGTTGGAACTACACAATCCTAATGAAAACAAAGTCAACGCTGTTCAGTATTCATATTCCTTTTGCTACCTGAGTTCATGAATGCCTTGGATAGGGACCAGCTCTAGAGTGCACCTACTACAGCTTGATCCAGGCACCTGATTATATAGATGTTACAGCAGTACAACTTATAATTACAAAGAGCAAAGCCATAAGGAGTACCTGCAGCTCTCCAAGTTTATCAGATGTTGGTGAAATGATGGGGAAAACCCCACTGATGGGATGACTGGGAGAAAGCTGGGACAGGCTGGTGATTTGTGTTCTGCCAATGGGAAGATGGTCCAGTTTGGTCATTACCTCCAGGACAAGCACACCCATATCTGTGAAATTAGGAACAGCTTCAATTCAGTCTCCCACAATGCGATCACAATTAAACACAAAACTTTTTGTTAAGATGACAGAGATATGAGCAGTTAACAAAGAATCATAGAATCATGGAATGGTTTGGCTTGGAAGGGACCTTAATGCTGATTCAGTTCCAACCCCTGCCATGGGCATGGACACCTTCCACCAGAGCAGGCTGCTCCAAGTCCCTGTGTCCAACCTGGCCTTGAGCACTGCCAGGGATGGGGCAGCCACAGCTTCTCTGGGCACCCTGTGCCAGCGCCTCAGCACCCTCACAGGGAAAAACTTCTGCGTAAAATCTCATCTCAATCTCTCAGACATATTCTAGACAGGCTCTATGAGGCTTGCATTAATGTCCTGCAGAGCTTTCACTAAATTAAGTACATTAACAACCTCAGAAGCTCTTCTGGATATCTTCTTATTCTTTACAACCTTCTTCACACCTTCAAAAACTTAAATGCCTATTTAATATGATATGGATAACAATAAAAATCACCAAATCTTGACACTAGGGGACTACAGGAGCTTTCAATAGTTTGCAGATCTAAAGTGCTAAAGCTGACACTACAGAGATTGATGCCAGCAATTTCAAGCTGAGACTAAAAGCCTTCCAAATCAGGAAACCAACCTAAAAAGCCATAAGTGAGACCAGGACAAGGGTTACTTGGTGGGTAAATGACTGCTTGGCTCTTTCAGGGCTCCATGTAGCTCTGGCCCTGACCAGGGTGGAGCATCTTTACCTGTCAGGTAGGCAGTGAACTGCCTGGGCCCGCAGCGGACTGGGTAGCGAGCGGTGGTTCTCCCTCCTGGCTGCCCTGGTCGGGAGGTGGGCTGGAAGACGGTGCCATCAGAGGTCTCTCCCCACCACCTCAGGCGCACAAGAGTGGCAGCAGAGGGTGGCTTTGGGATCGTCCAGAGGGCTCGGGCCACGGTGCAGCGGAGGAAGCAGCGCAGGGGTCCCTCCACGAGCGGTGGCAGACTGGTAGAAGCAGGGATGTCATCAAGACCTGTGGAGACAAGGGACCAAGTGGTCAGTGGCTGCGGTGGTGAATCCACCCCTATCCTCTGGGCTGCTCCATTATCTTGGGAGTTGAAGGCCAGGTTGGATGAAGCTTGAAGCAACCTGCTCTAGTGGAAGGTGTCCCTGCCCATGGCAAGAGGTTGGAACTCAATGAGCTTTAAGGTCCCTTCAACCCAAACCAGTCTCCATGATAGACATGACTTCATGCCTGCATGTGCATGTGTGTATAGATCATTATAACAATTGTATAGTAAATTCTATTGACTCAGTTTACAAGATCCACTTTAAAACTGCAAACTGCTGCTAAATGACACTTGTAACCCTTTAGATGAAAAGCACTGATCAAGTCTGAGACTCGGACTAAACCTGGCTGCAACAATGAACCAACAGGGCTTAAGAAAGCGAACCCTGTGACTCAACAGGACAGTCTCCCTTTGTGCCTTTGATTTCTGTATCAATAAATTTTAGCTCGGTTTTACCTTGAGTCCCCTTTCTATGCTTCATCCATGTAATAAGTAAGAGAGCGAACCTTGCTATCGAATCCCGTTAAGTTGTGCCTTTAATGCAGTATCTCCCCTCACTGCAAGAGAGACATTGAGGGGCTGGAGCGGGGCCAGAGAAGGGAATGGAGCTGGTGCAGGGCCTGGAGCCCAAGTGTGATGGGGAACGGCTGAGGGACCTGGGGGGGTTCAGATGGAGAAGAGAAGGCTCAGGGGGGACCTGATGGCTCCCTACAAGTGCCTGCCAGGAGGATGGAGCCAGGAGGGGCTGGGCTCTGCTCCCAAGGAACAAGGGATGGGACAAGAGGAAGCGGCCTCAAGCTGCCCCAGGGCAGGTTTAGATGGAGCTGAGGAACAATTCCTGCCCCAGAGGGTGCTCAGGCATTGGAACAGGCTGCCCAGGGCAGGGCTGCAGGCACCGGCCCTGCAAGGGTTCACAGCCCGTGGAGACGAGGCCTCAGTGCCATGGGGCAGGGGTGGCCTGGGCAGTGCTGGGAACGGTTGGCCTGGATGAGCTTAAAGGGCTTTTCCAACCCAGCTGATTCTATGACTCATTATGAACCATGTTAAAGCCGCTCGTACCAACACCTCTGACAGCCACGCTTCGAGCCCCTCGCTTCTCGACTACAGCCCCGCACGACTCCGCGCTGCCCCCCTGCTGCCCCCCTGCTGCCCCCCGCCGCCCCCCGGCCCACGCCACTGCCCTTCCACCCCCCGGGGCCCGTCCCACCTCCCCTCCGCCGGCCGCCCCCCGCCGCCGGGCCGATCGCCCTCGGCCTCTTCTGCCGCATCCCGGCTCGCCTCAGGCCGCCCGGCAACCGCCGCTCGGGCGGGAGCGGGACGCGCCTCCTCAGAGCAGCACTTCCTGAACTACAACTCCCGTCATGCACCGCGCCCCGCAGGACTTTATGGAGGGGCGGACTACATTTCCCACAATGCCCAGGGAGAGCGCTACGGGAGCCGGCGGGGGCGGCCTGCGCGCCCCGTGGTGCCGCGCGGCGGCGCTGTGGGGGGAGCCCGTTTCCGGTGGTGCTGGAGCGGGGGCTGGCGGCGGCCGCCGAGCTCCTGGGGGGGGTCCGCGGTGTGTCCTTGTGTCTCGTACCGCCTCCTGCGCCCTCATGTCGGCTCTGGAGAAGCAGCTGCACCTCGGCCGCCTCCCGCCGCGGCCCCCGCTGCCCGGTGGCGGCGGTCAGTCCGGCTCCAAGATGCGCATGGGGTAGGTGGGGGAAGGGAGGCGGCGGCTGAGGGGATGGGGGGGGGGACGGGACAGAGGCGGGTAGCAACGGGGGAGGGATGCTCGGTACTGTGGGCCTGTGGGCTCGCTGGCAGTTGGGGCTGGGGGCTCGTTACCGGGGAGTCTGGAGAGAGGGGAGGTCGTTTTGGGGGGTCTGGAGGGAGGGGTGCTCGTTTTGGGGGGTCTCGGGGGGGGGCTACTCTTTATTGGGGGTTCTGGTGGGAATGGTGCTTGTTATTAGGGGCTGTGGAGGGTCTGGAGAGAGGGGTGCTCGTTATTGGGGGTCTGGAGAGGGGGGTGCTGGTTATTGGGGTGTCCGGAGGGAGGGGAGGTAGTTTTGGGGGGGTTTGGAGGGAGGGGTTGCCCATCTTATAGGATCTGGAGGGAATGGTGCTCATTCCTGGCTGTCTGGAGGGGTGTGTGCTTGTTATTGGGGGGTCTGGAGAGACGGGAGGTCATTTTGGGGGAGGGTCTGAAGAGGAGGGTGCTCATTGTTGGGGATGCTTTAGGAGCAGGGGATCCTCTTTGGTGGAGGGTGGCAGCTGAGGGGAGAGGGTCCTCCTTGTGTGGGCAGGTTGGGGGGTTCTTAGCAGAGCTATGGGGTGCTTTAGGGGGGTGGGTTACACATTGCTGGGAAGGATCAGGGGCTGTGGTGCTGATTGCCTGGGGGGCGGGGGGGGGGGGTTAGAGTGGCAGCATGGTGGGTGTCCCTGGATGCTGACATGATGGGAAAGACCAGTCTGACCCTGCACCCCCAGAATGGCACCAGGACCCGGCTTCTCCAGCCCCTTCTCCTTGGTGATGGAGCAGGCAAAGGTGTCACTGCATGAAGAGTGCTGGGGGGGGGGGGGGGGTGTGTGCTTTGGTTGCTCTTCAGCAGCTCTTTTCCCCGAGTCCTTTTACCATCTGTATTTGAAGGAAGGGTCCAACGTGTTGTGAATTGGCTGGGTGGTACCTGAAGAGTTGCTGAAAGCAGGGCTGAGGGAGAGGGGTGTATTTAAGTGTTACTCCTCAGCAGCATACACTTCCATGAAGCTGTACAGGAGGTGAACTCTGCCAAGTGACTTAAGTCCCTGCTTCCAATGATGGGAAATCTGGGATACTCCAATACAGCTGTCAAATGCTTTAAGCAAGAGAATATGTTTTGGAAACTCTGAGAGCAGATTGACCAGTGTCTAGTCCTAGAAAGGGCTGACTGGAGAAGAACAGCTTTAACACTGAGTCAGAGGGGTTGGAAATGGGATGGCTTTGAAGGAATGTAGTGACTTCACTTCCAAAGGTGTGAGGAGAGCCTTGTCTTCCAAGCAGGTGCCTGGTTGTGGTAGAAGGAGAGCAGGATAATCATTGAATGGTTTGGGTTGAAGGGACCTTAAAGCTCATCCAGTTCCAACCCCTGCCACGGGCAGGGACCCCTTCCACTGGAGCAGCTTGCTCCAAGCCCCTGTGTCCAACCTGGCCTTGAGCACTGCCAGGGATGGGGCAGCCACAGCTTCTCTGGGCACCCTGGGCCAGCGCCTCAGCACCCTTATAGTAAAGAATTCCTTGCAGCAGGGTTATGGCTTGGTTGCAGAGATGGAAGTTGCGGTTTCAAAGTGAAGGAAGCTGGTAGTAATCGTGGGGAGCTGAGCTCAGGAGAGCTGTGACAGAACACATTGAGGGCCCTGTGCCAAAGTGTAGATTTAAGCAAAATGGCAGAGACGTGGAGGTTTTATTACACCTAAAGAAAAGGTGTTTTCAGGACTGGGTGACTTTTTGATCAAGGCTCATTGTTACAGCACGGAATCTGAGGTCTGGATTGTCCCGAAGACCAGGGGTTGATCTGGAGGAGCAGCAGCCTGAGTGCTACCCTCTGTGAGGTCCGTGCGTGAGCTGCACGACACAAAGTGCTCCATTTGGAGGATAAAAATACCCTCCAATTCCTACAGGAAATCTCCTTTGCCTTGGTGCATGAAATCAGATAACTGAAAGAACTGATGGAAAAGGCAGCTACAGGGCTGGGACTGAAATAAGCTGTTTAGTATTTATGGATGGGAGAGGACTGTTTCTCCTCTCCTTAAAACATAGCTTTAAAACCTTTATTTCACACCTTATTGCTTGCATGATACTTGGAGAGATGTAATGCAATTGATGTACTAGGTATATGAGCTAATACTAACACATTCATCAAATACTCCTTTTAATATGAATTATTTTATAGCTAAGCTTCATGGGGTTAATGACATGGCTTTGAGGCTGAGCAATAAGGTTGTATTTAAGGATTAATATGTACTGTTAGTAGAGAAATAGGCATAGAGAGTAGGAAGAAGAGGGTTTTGGATGGCTTTTGGAAGGGTTTCCCCTCTCAGGGCTGCTGTGTCCTCTCCTGTACCTCTTGGTTGTCTGAAACTGAGAGCTGGGACCTGAGGGCTCCATTTCCTGATGTTGTATCAAACCAAGGGGTTAAAACCAAGCCACTAAACCACTCATTCACCCATTTGTGTTGTGGAGAGTCTTGGGTTTCACAGGACTGCGCTGAAAGTTACATGGTGCGTACAAGGCTAGATTTAATGTTCAATACAGTATTTAATTCTGCTGGCTCTGTTCAGAGTTAACCAAACCAACCCCTTATGCTGTGCACAGTCAGCAAACCCACGGTATTTCTAAGGGAAGAAATAAAGTTCTTGTTTCTTCCTCTCGTTTCATCCCATTTAACTTTAGAGTCTCATTCCTTGTGGTTATTTTGTTCAGTTTTGAATGTACTTTTTACTAGTTCCATCCACTGTAAACTATGTCAGCACCCATCTAATTCTTTCCATACAGCGTGCGTACACCTGTGGCACCATAAATGCACACCGTGACACGTGGCTTGTTGAGTGAAATATTCCTAAATAATAATAAATATAAACCCATTCAACACTGGTGCTAAGGTGGCCTTAAACAGGATGAAAATCTTGTTGCAGCCCTGAGGAGAAGGACTTGGGCTGTTGGGTGAGGGGAAGCTCCCCATGACCCAGCTTCAGTGAGCGCTTGAGCCCAGAACCCCCCTGTGTGCTGGGCTGCACCCCCAGAGCGTGAGCAGCAGCTCAGGGAGGGGATCCTGCCCCTCTGCTGTGTGAAGAGGAGACCCCCCCCTGCAGCCCTGATCCAGCTCTGTGGCAGCAGCACAAGAGGGACGTGGAGCTGTTGGAGCGAGGCCAGAGGAGGCCATGGAGCTGCTGCGAGGGCTGGAGCAGCTCTGCTCTGGAGCCAGGCTGAGAGAGCTGGGCTGGGGCAGCCTGGAGAAGAGAAGGCTCCTGAAGGGGAGACCTGAGAGCAGCTCCAGTGCCTAAAGGGGCTGCAGGGAACCTGGAGAGGGGCTTGGGACAAGGGCCTGTGGTGCAGGGGGATCCATGCTATGCTGCAAGACCTCAAGAGTCAGGAAAGTTGAAGGAGGTGATGGGTTTTTCATGTGCCTCTAATTGGCTGTGTCCCTGCCAAGTGCTGCCCTGCTGCGGGCTGTGTTTTCATGTCAGTTTTGTCAGTAGTGAAAATCCATCCTGGTGCTAATTCTTATATGAAATAAGACAAAAGTAAAGGCTATTAAATTCCTGCCTGAATGAGGCGCTGGCAAAGCCCTCATGATATTTGTTGCTTCACTTACTCAGCACAGGTAAACAAACAACTTCTAATTGAGCACTTCCAGGGATTTTAGGATGGGTTTGATGATGGACATCTGTCATTGTACACCTGTAGGGTATTTCTGCTCGTGCAGTGCTTGTTAGTGCTAATCCTATACAGGAATTTATATAAAGCTTCCTATCTTGCCCATGTTTGAGGGGTTTTGAAGACTTTCTGTTAGAGAAATGATCATGAAATAGGTTTGTTTCCTACAGTTCTTCTTCCTTTCAGTACGTTTGAAAGCATTGGTATGAAATCCAGTGTTGTGGTGAAGGAACAAGAATTCCCATGTCCTTCCCCTTCAAAGCTGCAGGGTTCGTGAGCGCATTGTAGTCGTGTAGTGCAGTTGTATTTTTGGTTTAGTGCTCTGACATTTAGTAAATTCCCTTATGGGTGATGTTGCAGTTGTGTGAGGCACTGCATGTGTGACATGAGAACACCCGCATCCAGAGAGACTTATCATGGAATCATAGAATCATAGAATAGTTAGGGTTGGAAAGGACCTCAAGATCATCCAGTTCCAACCCCCCTCCCATGGACAGGGACACCTCTCACTAAACCATCCCACCCAAGGCTTCATCCAGCCTGGCCTTGAACACCGCCAGTGATGGAGCACTCACAACCTCCCTGGGCAACCGATTCCAGTGTCTCACCACCCTAACAGGAAAGAATTTCCTCCTTATATTCAATTTAAACTTCCCCTGTTTCAGTTTTAACGCATTACCCCTTGTCCTGTCACTACAGAGTGGTTTGTGATGGAAGGGACCTTAAAGCTTCTCCAGTTCCAGCCCCTGCCACAGGCAGGGACACCTTCCACTAGAGCAGCTTGCTCCAAGCCCCTGTGTCCAACCTGGCTTTGTGACTTGTGTGAAAAGGTGACAGGGACTGGATGGAATACAGGAACAGCAAAGTGCAAATAATGGGTGAAGTTTTGCTGTTTCGTGGCTGTTGTTGCAAAGCAAGGATGGAAGAGAGTTCTGCAGGGTGCTGAGGTGGCTTTTTAAATGGTATTGACCATCCCTCCCAAATGGGTAGAGTAGTGTGTAGAAGAGCTCCAGTATTTGTCTGCAGATCAACATGGGTGATGGATGCCGGTGTGGCAGAAGCTTTGCCTCTGATACTTAATCAATGCAGTTGTATGCCAGGAGTGCAGGCGACTGAACCATCAACCTGCCTTTGTGTAGTTGCCTCATTTACTTCTCTCTGGTGAAGAGTCTCACAGGAGACACCTGTGGTTGGATGTCAGCATCATCCAGACCCTTGCTTCTGAACCCAACCAGCCTGCAGACTCGGTACTTTGTTCCTTTACTTTTTATTCTCCCTCTAACATCTCTGATCTCTGCTGTTGATCTCATCCTAAGCTGTGATTTATTGTTGGACAGCAGTGCCCAAACCTGGATGTGCAGCTTCAACAGAGGCTTTCACACAGCTGTGAGCTGGAAAGACTATTTCATCTACGTTTGTAGAGGAGAACTTCATTCATACATCTCCGCAGGGCTGTAGTATTTTGGCGGTGGTGCTCTGACCCTCTGTTCAGCTTGTGGGCTGGAGTTCTGTGTGGCTGCTTGTGTGTGCTCTGCATTCAAGTTACTTCTACCTAGGTTTACCTTAGGCTTAGTTAAGTTTAGCCTTATTAAGATTCACTTGAATACAATCAAGTGCAAGATTCCATAGTCAGGCCACCACAAGAGCAAGTGATTTGTTGTACAGAGGAAAATGAGTGTGATTTATGGCGTTACAAATACAAAAGCCTATAGTGAAATAGTCCTTAAAATTCACACTTTTACAGGCAATAATTATAAACTTAAAAATCCTCTTTATTTTGCTGTGTTGAGCATTTCATGTTTATGAATCTGTTTTATTTCTACACCTTGAATTTCTGGAATTGAAGGAAAGGCCATTCAAATGGGTTTAAACTTAATATCCAACAGTGCTGGCAAGCTGATTTTTCCATGGCTAAATGCTTTGCATGCAATGCAATGCAAGCATTTAAATGCAGTGCACCTCTGAGTACCATGTTGGACGCTCTTTTTATTCTTTCCTTCTTTATCAACCAGGCAGATCATGTTATCATGACTGCGCTGTGGTTGAAAGCAGATCATAAGAAGCAGAGAGTGGGGCAAATAAGATTGCTATAGGGAAATAGGAAAATCATTTACTGCAGCGCTGAGATTTCTCAGGCTTCAGTCATACTCGACCAGAAAGACAAGTTACAGGTCAGGATGCTCTTTTAAAACCATTGTTTGAGATTACTCTTGAGATTATTCGTTCTGAAAATGACCTTTTGCCGTTTATACTGAGGATTCTCAGCCATAATAAAGTCTTAAGTCTTTTTGGTAATTCACTGCTAAAAGGCTAACACATGTTTCAGTAGTTTGGAATAAAATGGCACCTATTACTGCGTTGAAATGGGTGAAAAGAGACTTATCTGTTCTTCTGTAGGTGTCCATGCCTGTGACAAGGACCCCTTCCACTGGAGCAGCTTGCTCCAAGCCCCTGTGTCCAACCTGGCCTTGAGCACTGCCAGGGATGGGGCAGCCACAGCTTCTCTGGGCACCCTGTGCCAGCGCCTCAGCACCCTCACAGGGAAGAGCTTCTGCCTAAGAGCTCAGCTCAGTCTCCCCTCAGGCAGGTTCAAGCCATTCCCCTTGGCCTGGCCCTACAGGCCCTTGTCCCAAGCCCCTCTCCAGGTTCCCTGCAGCCCCTTTAGGCACTGGAGCTGCTCTCAGGTCTCCCCTTCAGGAGCCTTCTCTTGTCCAGGCTGCCCCAGCCCAGCTCTCTCAGCCTGGCTCCAGAGCAGAGCTGCTCCAGCCCTCGCAGCAGCTCCATAGCCTCCTTTGGACTCACTTCTTCATGCGTCTGTACTGGAGAATCTCATTTGAGCAAAGTGGCCACATCAAAGAGCTTTGTCCACTTTGCTGTGCCTGTGGGACTGCAACACGAGGCTGAGTGCTCTGATCCATCAATCTTCATCTTAGCTCTGCTTTCCGCTGCTGTTCTTTCCACACTTCCAAAGTAATGGTACACATGAAAACGCAAACAGCAGGATGTTGGATCCTTGACTGTGTGAAACACTGATGTTAATATCTAAGTAAAACCCCTGTCTAGTTAAAATGGCTGTTGCAGAAGTGTTTGGACTGGCTTTTTGTGATAGCACAAGATGTGTGCTTAGGATTCCATCATACTTCATAGCACGTCACATTGATTTCTGCTACCTTGCTTCCCCTAAACTGCAGCCCACTGCTCCCTGCAGCTACATGTGTGTGTGCACCATCCAGCAATATCCTCCCTTGATGCTACAGCACTCTCCTGCCTGTATTAAGTGCTCTCCAAGAGAATTATCCAGCTGAATCATGTGTTATGCTTCTCTTTGACTTGAGCAGGACGTGAAAATCACACCGAGAGGAACTTGAGCTTCGTTTTTCAATGTTCATTTATTTTAAGGCGCAAATTCATCTGAGGTTGTGTTTGAAATTGTCAGCATCTTGAAAGTGATTGGTTTGAATCGCTTGGTTGCAATGGAGATAAAATCGAACTTTATGGTCAGAGTTTGGTGGAGAAATCAAATAAAGGAGCTTGCAAAGTCACTGGTGAAGCCAAAGAGTTGAGACCCTCCCCTCAGCAGCTCCTGAAGGCTGCAGCAGCTGCTGCTTTTGCTGTCTGATTTTGTGTCTTGAGTTTAGCACGTTTGCTTACAGAACCAGCAATGAGAGTTAAGGATCTGGATGGGATTTGAATATGAAAGACTGTTTGCTGTTCACTTCCAATATGTGAATAAAAATGATGTATGATCATAGAATCCCAGCCTGGTTTGTGTTGGAAGGGACCTTAAAGCTCCTCCAGTTCCAACCCCCTGCACGGGTAGGGACCCCTTCCACTGGAGCAGCTTGCTCCGAGCCCCTGTGTCCAACCTGGCCTTGAACACTGCCAGACCTCTAGGATCTCCCAAGATCTTTTAATTATCTAGAAGGGCTTGATGGGATCAGTCTGTGCCATTCAATCATGACAATTCCAAATGATTACTCCCTTTTTAATCCATTTTTATCCCTGAAACTTTCTTAGTGTCTCTGCCTGTGGCAGGGGGTTGGAACTGGCTGATCTTTAAGTCCTTTCCAACCCAAACCAGTCTGGGATGCTACAGTTTTATGTAATCGGCATCTTTAAGGCAGAACTTACAATATTGGCCTTGTCAACTTAATATTTCTAAATATCTATGGCACTTCTTACATACAGATTATGTTTGATTTGCTTTGGTCAGGTTCAAATATAGACTCATAGAATGATTTAGGTTGGAAAGGACCTTAAACCTCATCCGGTTCCAACCCCTTGCCATGGGCAGGGACACCTTCCACTAGAGCAGCTTGCTCCAAGCCCCTGTGTCCAACCTGGCCTTGAACACTTCAGTAGCTTTAAATACAGACTTTCAGTAAGCAAGAAGAAAAAGGGATTACTAAAAATACTTCCCCTGCTTGGTGCAATCTCTTCAGTTTTTTTCAGTTCAGATTGATGAGAGGTTTGAGGTTTGTTGAGCCATGTGGGCTCCTACTGCTCCAGGATCTCTTGCAGTGTGTGTTCAAGGCCAGGTTGGACAGAGCCTTGGGTGACATGATCTAGAGTCAGTCATCCCTACTCATGGCAGGGGGCTGGAACTGGATGATTTTAAGGTCCTTTCCAACCAAAACTATTCTATGATTCTGTGTGCGCGTATTCCCTACACGGCAAAGACGACAAACAGCACAATAGGGTAAAACGAGCTGTAGATGGTGCCCAGAATTTGCTTTGTGATTCCAGTTTCCTAGGCTGGCTTGGAGCATAAGGAGCATTCTAGAGAAGCGCTTATGTTGGATCCATTCGTGGCTTGGTCTGATGGAGACTTTCAAAAGCAGTGATTAGTCCTCTCCGTTTAAATATCTGGTCAGCAAAATATTGCTCCAGCAAAGGAAGGTGCAAAATCACAGCTGCTGTTGATGGGGTTTGCTTCTAATTTTGGGTGTGTTGCTGTATCACTAACAAAAAAGAAGCTCTAGAAAAGGAACAAATCAAAGATATTAATTCTTTTCTTCAGAAAAGAAGAATTCTTTCCTCTGAATTCAGCTACTGCCTGACTTTCTGCTGTCACCAGGTGATTTGTGGGCAGCTACACATTTATTCTGCCTTAAATCCAGGGTCAAATCAGAGATTTTTAACTTTTCGCAGCATTATTTGGAGGGGAATCATAGAATCATAGAATAGTTAGGGTTGGAAAGGACCTCAAGATATTTTGCTTTAAATTAGAATCTACAGATATTTGCATCAGAGGTGACAAAGGTTTTTAATTGCCAGCTCCTCTTTGCTTTCTGCTCTAACTGCCCTGCGAACCTTGGAGTTCTGGTGTATATTATTCCCAGATATTCGCATACAACACACAAATAATAACTTCTCTGGGGGTGTTAACTCTTGTTAAACTGAATTTGAAGCATTGGCTGATGATGCTAAATCAATTGGTACATAAAGCAGTGGCAAGTTCCCAGGTTGTCATGGGTTCCTCTTGCAATCCATGAGATAATCTTCATGGATCTGTCTTGGTACTGGCATCTTCCTGCCTCTTGCGTGAACTGTTTAGCTGTGGTCCTTGTGTTGGACCTCTGCTGTCAGGAATGGTGTTGGAATGGGATACAGAAATGCTCATAAGTCTTTTGATTGTGCTCTTGTTGGGTTTATTTGTTGGTTTTATTTCCCCTTCATGTTTTCCCCAAGCCAAAGATGTGGAACATTGACCAATCTAATTCACTTCTTAGGAATTAGGGATGGCAATGTGGAACCGAGCAAAGTTTACCCTTTTCAATAGTTGCCTCACAGACTACGGCAGTGTGATCAGGCCAGCCCTGTCTGGGTTTGTGCTGCTACTGAGAGGAGCAGTCTGTCTCCTAATGTTCTGCTACTTCATCTTCTCCATTGTCCTGTGCTTGAGTGGCTTTGCAGTTAGTCAGGTAGGGGATAGGTCTGAAAGATCAGAGCAGTTGTGGCTGCCCCATCCTTGGCAGTGTTCAAGGCCAGGTTGGATGGGGTTTGGAACAACCTGGTCCAGTGGAAGATCTAGTTGCTGCCATGGGGTGGAACTCTTCAAGCTCTTTCCACCCCAAACCATTTTATGATTCTGTGTGTCAGTGCTGTTGATGACTGCAGGGTCACGTTTTCTGTTTGTTTGCCAGTTCCAGGAGAAAGAGCTGCCAGAGGTTAACCTAAGGGCTTGAGACTGATACCAGCTGCTCCAGGTTATCTGAGCTCATGACAACATCTCTTTGAGAAAATGAGCTAAAGAGCTTCACTCTGAGCAATGGAGATGGAGTCAACTGAACTTACTCCTTTACTTCTCCTCTGCCTCCCTGTCCCACACAGTCCTGGCGTTGTATTTCTTAGAATCCTAGCCTGGTTTGTGTTGGAAGGGATCTTAAAGCTCATCCAGTTCAAACCCCCTGCCACGGGCAGGGACACCTTCCACTAGAGCAGCTTGCTCAAGATCTGACCAGATGAGGCTCTGTAAAGCTTCTTGCTCTACATCCTCTTCTCCACTCCTGATTATTTCTACTCTTCTTTGAATCCTCTTCACTTCTATCCTGCAATTATTGATGCAGCTGCAGGTACAGTATTCCAGACATGGTGGCACCGGTGCCTTGTGCAGCAGATGTACAGTCTGTGCTCCAGGCTGAGGTTGTCCTTTGATGCCTGAGAATCACACCACAACCAAGGTCACCATGCTCTTGCTGTCCATCACAGGACCGCGTGTCCTGTCCTATTAATGTGGTTTCTTGCCTTGATCCTGGGTATGTGACTTCACTTTGTTAGCTCTGAGATCTGTTCATCTCTCAGAAAAGGAACAGTTCCAAGTCCTTCTATACCTGCTCTTGCCTGTGCAGGATGATGAATATTTTCTGTGTGGCTTGGCTATTGGTACCTGATTTTGGTGAGTGTTGTGCTTAATATTCCCTCTGTAAGTCCTGAATGCTTAAAAATCTGGTAGAAACTGTAACATGCAATTTGCTGTTTGGGATAGATCCTAAGCCCAATATTATCACGAACAGCTGAAGCTGCTTCACATTATTGCACTTTGGGCTTGTAGCATTGGTGTGCAACTGCAAGAAATTCAGTTCTTGCATTTTGTTATGAGGAATTTTGATGCTAAATATCCCAGACTTGTGCCTACTTGTGATTCATGTGATTTTGTACCTCTCCTACACAATATGGGTTTAATGTCGACAGGCTTCTGTGTTCCCTTCACTTGTGTAATAGTGACTGTCCATGCACTAACCTCATTTCACAAATGTGATTGACTTCGTAGAATCCCAGCCTGGTTTGGGTTGGAAGGGACCTTAAAGCCTATCCAGTCCCAACCCCTGCCACGGGCAGGGACCCCTTCCACTGGAGCAGCTTGCTCCAAGCCCTTGTGTCCAACCTGGCCTTGAGCACTGCCAGGGATGGGGCAGCCACAGCTTCTCTGGGCACCCTGTGCCAGCGCCTCAGCACCCTCCCAGGGAAGAGCTTCTGCCTAAGAGCTCAGCTCAGTCTCCCCTCGGGCAGGTTCAAGCCATTCCCCTTGGCCTGGCCCTACAGGCCCTTGTCCCAAGCCCCTCTCCAGCTTTCCTCCAGCCCCTTTAGGCACTGGAGCTGCTCTCAGGTCTCCCCTTCAGGAGCCTTCTCTTGTCCAGGCTGCCCCAGCCCAGCTCTCTCAGCCTGGCCCCAGAGCAGAGCTGCTCCAGCCCTCGCAGCCGCTCCATGGCCTCCTCTGGACTCACTCCCACCACCACAACTCTTCATCTCCCATGATACAATTACCCAGCAGCTTGCTTGAGGATTTCCCATGTTCTGCCTCCCTTAAAGAGAGTCCACTTATAAACTTCCTGGTCTCACAGTCCCAGGTTACCAGGGAGCTCCTGATGTTTACCAGATTTATGGATCATGTTGGAAGGGCTGTAGCCAGGATGATGACAATATTTCCTAATCACCTGCAATTACTCAGGACAGTCCAGCCTAAACCAGCTGTAACATGCTGCAGCAAAGTCTGCCTGCAGTGAAACACCGCATCTGTAATGGTGATGAAATTTGTTGTTGCTAACTGCACATCCTGCCTATTCAAACTGGAGAAGGGAAATGATCCAAGCTGTGGGCAGCTCTCTCCATCTCCAGAAAGAACCAGAAATGGTACGGAGGGAGCGCATGATCGGTGCTGGGATGGCTTCCAGGCAAGGGGACAATCGATAGAGTAGGAATCTCAGCTTGAAAACTACATGGACCAGGCAAGATGGGTTTATACAGTCATGAATATTGTAGAGAACAGGCAAATGTTACCTTACTGTGGGCTTCAAAGCAAACAGGACTGATCCTTTGTACTCAAAGCCCAATTGAATCATGGCACTGTTGTCACAGAGGCTGTGGAAGGAGCTCTGGAAGTGGCTTCTGTTCTATGTGATGAGCTAGTGGAAGCTGCCTGTCCTGAATATAACAGTGCTGAGGATGCAGCCTCTAGAGATGCCAATCCTCTAATAGTGAAAATTTGGAAGCAGGATGTAACCTGTTCACTGCTTAACCCTTTCCAGAGCATTGCTGTGCTGGCATCTTTGGACAAGGGCCTGTAGGGACAGGCCAAGGGGAATGGCTTGAACCTGCCCGAGGGGAGACTGAGCTGAGCTCTTAGGCAGAAGCTCTTCCCTGGGAGGGTGCTGAGGCGCTGGCACAGGGTGCCCAGAGAAGCTGTGGCTGCCCCATCCCTGGCAGTGCTCAAGGCCAGGTTGGACACAGGGGCTTGGAGCAAGCTGCTCCAGTGAAAGGGGTCCCTGCCCGTGGCAGGGGTTGGGACTGGATGGGCATTAAGGTCCCTTCCAACCCAAACCATTCCATAGTTCTATGGAGCATTTCTACGTGGAGAGGTTTCTTCCTTTTGTACAAGCTGGTACCTTCCTGCCGGAGCTCTGCACGCCCAGGGAATAACCCCTGAACAGAGGCAGTAAAAACTAAGCCTGGTTTTCCCAGTAGCACATTTCCAACATGTGAATCACATCGTTCCTCCCCAAGCAGTGAGGCTCAGCTCCTCTTTATCTATCATAAGGCTGATTTCTACTGCAGTTTGTTGACAGGCACATCACAAAGTGCTGCAACAAATTACACTTTAAATTAGCTGCTCCTGTAGTACTAATGGCAGGTTGTATCCAGTGCCCTAGGGAATGTGAATTATTGGGTGAATGCAGAAGACCTGTTCTGTGGACATTGTATAAACCAGCACTCTCAAAGGTGCCCATGTGACAAAGCAATTGAAAGGCTCCCCATGACCCGGCTTCAGTGAGCGCTTGAGCCCAGAACCCCCCCGTGTGCTGAGCTGCACCCCCAGAGCGTGAGCAGCAGCTCAGGGAGGGGATCCTGCCCCTCTGCTGTGTGAAAGGGAGACCTGAGAGCAGCTCCAGTGCCTAAAGGGGCTGCAGGAAACATGGAGAGGGGCTTGGGACAAGGGCCTGTAGGGCCAGGCCAAGGGGAATGGCTTGAACCTGCCCGAGGGGAGACTGAGCTGAGCTCTTAGGCAGAAGCTCTTCCCTGTGAGGGTGCTGAGGCGCTGGCACAGGGTGCCCAGAGAAGCTGTGGCTGCCCCATCCCTGGCAGTGCTCAAGGCCAGGCTGGACACAGGGGCTTGGAGCAAGCTGCTCCAGTGGAAGGGGTCCCTGCCCGTGGCAGGGGTTGGAACTGGATGGGCTTTAAGGTCCCTTCCAACCCAACCCATTCTGTGACTCTCTGAAAGGTGCAGCTGTGCCCTCTCCTTGTATCCCCATTGCCAACAAAAGGCTCTGCAATCAGAATTTTCCTGATGACTCAGTTGCTGCAGAAGCTGTTTCTCAGGCTCGCAGTCACTCAGCGAGGCTAAAAGAGTAGTGCTTAATTTTGGCAGTAACATAATTAGGCTACATTGGAGCCCAGGATACAGGATGAGTAACAGAGCACTGTTTTAACAGCCTTTTTGCACTTCATCTCTTCTGGGGGAGGCAGTCAGCAGAGAATATTGAAATCAAGCCTCGGCGTGGGGGTGAAAGACCTTCACAGAGGAACAATCCCTGTTGAAGGAAGTTTCTCCTGAATTCCTGGCTTCCTAAAGAAGTAGCAAAGAACAGGCAAAGCTCTTCAGTTGTGTAGAAACAAAGCTCCTGTTTCCCCTCATATTTCTAGAGTATGAAACATGAACCAACCGCCCCCTGAATGGTCCAGATTCACTTCTGTGGGTTTCCAGACCTCAGTGCTGTTCCTGTCGAATTGCAGTTAAAAGAGATGTCGCACACCTACATCAAGCCAGAGAACGTTAACCTCTGTTAGTGCCTCAGCCTAATCTCATTCTCAGATTAAAGCAAAAGTATCACATTCCAACCTCAGCCTTTCAAGGAATGCTGTAGATCCAGGAAGAGCATCCCTGGCAGTGTTCAAGACCAGGTGGGACACGGGCTTGGAGCACGCTGCTCTAGTGGAAGGTGTCCCTGCCTGTGGCAGGGGTTGGGACTGGATGATCTTAATGTGCTTTCCAGTCCAAACCGTTCTATGAGTGTATATTTTCTGAGCCACAGGCAGTTGCCTATGTAGCTCTAAGAACACAGAATCATAGAATCAGCCAGGTTGGAAAAGCCCTTTCAGCTCATCCAGTCCAACCATTCCCAGCCCTGCCAAGGCCACCCCTGCCCCATGGCACTAAGGCCTCGTCTCCACGGGCTGTGAACCCTTGCAGGGCCGGTGCCTGCAGCCCTGCCCTGGGCAGCCTGTTCCAATGCCTGAGCACCCTCTGGGGCAGGAATTGTTCCTCAGCTCCATCTAAACCTGCCCTGGGGCAGCTTGAGGCCGGTTCCTCTTGTCCCATCCCTTTTTCCTTGGGAGCAGAGCCCAGCCCCTCCTGGCTCCATCCTCCTGTCAGGCACTTGTAGGGAGCCATCAGGTCCCCCCTGAGCCTTCTCTTCTCCATCTGAACCCCCCAGGTCCCTCAGCCATTCCAGGCCCTGCACCAGCTGCGGTGCCTTTCTCTTGACCCAAAGCGTCTTTTTTTTTGTGATGCTGTTCTCATGGTCCTTATAGTTAAAGGATAGATCCAGGAGCGCAGCCTGAGTTAACTTAACCCTGTTCTTTTCCTTCACAATCCTGATGTTGCCCTGCATACAACATCAAAATAGAAATCTGCTTACAAATATGGTAGTTTTAACCATTGCAATAAATTCCAGGAATACTGAGCTGTGATTAGAACATGCTGCTGCTGCTACCTTCAACCTGGTGGCTTTCATGTGTTCTGCTCCCACCGGTGTTCCTAAGTTTCTTCTATATAACACACTGCTCTGTTCTCTCCATAGCTGTTCTGCAGGCACTCAGCCTTCGGAACAGGTTGCTTCTCCAGTTGAGTGATATTGCTTTTATAACTAAGAGGAGATTTCTAGGAAAGCTGTAATCTCACAACAAGTAATACACGGAAGGTAATAGTAATCAGCAAATAGGTGGCACTCTGCTTTTCAGTGCTGTGGTGTCAAGGTGACTTCTGAGTGAGACTTACTCTTTTTCCTTTAATTATGATTCATGGGGTAAGTCATACATTTAGGATGGTTTCCTGAGTTCCTGAGCACTCCCAAGTCGTGCCAGTATCAGGCTTGCTGTAAGGCTAGAGCAAGACCATTAGATAGAAGGGTATTTTCTTTATCTGAGCTTGGAGAAGCGAAGGCTCCTAAAGGGGAGACCATAGAGCAGCTCCAGTGCCTAAAGGGGCTGCAGGAAACCTGGAGAGGGGCTTGGGACAAGGGCCTGTAGGGACAGGCCAAGGGGAGACTGAGCTGAGCTCTTAGGCAGAAGCTCTTCCCTGTGAGGGTGCTGAGGCGCTGGCACAGGGTGCCCAGAGAAGCTGTGGCTGCCCCATCCCTGGCAGTGCTCAAGGCCAGGTTGGACACAGGGGCTTGGAGCAAGCTGCTCTAGTGGAAGGGGTCCCTGCCCATGGCAGGGGTTTGGAACTGTGGATGAGCTTTAAGGTCCCTTCGATCGAAACCAGTCTGTGACTCTGATTTAATGACTTTTAGCTCTCTTTTGGAGCACCTGATGTGTGGATGCAGATGGGGACGTTGTACAGGAACAGCATCACTATGTGCCTTGTTATTTTCCTTTGGGTGAGGTCTGTGTAGTCTAAAACACCATGGTCTAGTCTTCCTTGGTATTAGTTTACAAGAAAAATACACTTCCCTCTGTGTCTTCACTAGTTACCCTGAGCATCTTTGCGATCTTCTTGGTAGGCGTAACAGGCAGGAAAGAAAGGGAGGATTTCCTTAGTGATAATAAAATCACTGATTTTGTATGGGAATTTCAGTAACATCATTCGCTTCTAGTCAACTGGTGTGTAAATCTGCTGTGTTCTCTTCGGTGAATCTAATGACACCTATATTTAGATGAGTGACTTTAAAAATACCTCTTTCTTACTGATGTTCTTTTGTCTTGCAGCCCTGGAAGGAAACGTGACTTTTCACCAGTGCTTTGGAGCCAGTACTTTGAATCTATGGAGGATGTCGTGGTAGAAAACGAGACTGGCAAGGATATATCCTTTTTTTCCAGATGGAATTGTTCTTACTCTGAGTGACTGGAGCAGTTTTATGTGTTATTTAGTTTATCGGGGTTCTTTTCAACTTTTTAATGTACCACTACTCTTCTTTCATTTCTTCTTTTGCAGCAATCAGTATCAGTAATTAGAGCTATCCCTTCTAAACTGACAGTGAGGATGTTGTGGCTGCCCCATCCCTGACAGTGTTCAAGGCCAGGTTGGACACAGGGGCTTGGAGCAAGCTGCTCTAGTGGAAGGTGTCCCTGCCTGTGGCAGGGGTTGGAGCTGGATGAGCTTTAAGGTCCCTTCCAACACAAACCATTCGATGGTGATTCTATGATCTGATTGTATGGGAACCACTCATGCTGCTCCCACTAACACAAATGACACAGAGGAAGCAGGATGTGAGTTCCCATATATACACACCGGAGCTGTGGGTCCCTCCTTCTTGCACCTCAAATTACCAGTCCACTGGCTTGTGTGCAGACTGGGAAACTTCTTGCTCTGACCAAGGTGGAGGAGTTAATGCCATAATAGAGTCTTCCGGCAGCATCAAACCCATTATGTCTGCAGTGGTTTCATCTCCAAGGTCTCTGCTTCCTTTGCAAACATTCATATTTCTTCTGTACTTCTTCTCAAACTGACTCTTCGCTACTCTTCCGTTGTAGTTTAATCCAGTTAATAGCAGTCATCCTCTTTTAGGTGCTCAAATTGCTGTTGTGTCCATCCCATTTGCTACCTGGGAGCTTCCCAACAAGCGTAGTGTGTGCAGGTGCTGGGACAAAGCTTCCCATCAGTCTTACCTTTGCCTACAGCTCTGGCAAAAGCAGGTTTGAGAGGTACTTCAAGGTCTCTGACCTAATTACAACATGAAACCATTATAATCTGTGTTTAAATAACACAGCCTTGTAGTTTTAATAGTTACATCCTTTTTAAGCATGCATATTCTAGCTTGGCCATTAGGAAGAGTAAACTTCCAAGCTATTTTCCTCCAAATGCCAGCCCATTTAGAATTGATTCTCTAATGCCAGCAGCATATTTGAAACGAGACAATTCTCTCTCCATGTTGTTTTGCTCAGCTTGTCATTATTTTCTGTTAACAAGAGGCATTTTTCCAGTTAATCCCATTAATTCTCCATGTTTTGCACCATGTCTGCTTTTGATGTAAATGCTGTGCACACGCCTGAGGCTTCATAAGTAGTAAAATGAAAAGGATAATGGACCTATTTGCATAGGTGATGTCCATAAACATCCTATGTTTAAGCAAATCTTAGTTGTTTGGGATCTATTCAGCTCCCTTTAACAGAAGCTTGAGCTCCTGTATGAAAGGTTGTGGACAGATGTGTACTGAATTCATGAGTGGAGCTGGTGCCCACTGGTCTGCCCCAGCTACCTGCTACCCTTCCATCAGATCTCATATGGACAGACCCCAGCTGACGAAACTGCTTAAGCTGACACAGCGTAACTCAAATGCCATAGGGAGCACCTGCATGAAGTGTTTGCCAACAGCAGATCCAAAGGGAGCTGCAGAAAACCAATGAACAGGCTCATCAGTAACAGCAGCAAGCAGGGTTGGGTTCAGCAGAATGCTTTTGTTCACCCCAAGAACAGGAGAACAGTGGAGGGAGGTGAAGTGTCTTGTCTGATCTCTTGGTCACAGTCCTGGGCACTGAACACACATCTCATGACTTCCAGTTCTGCGCCTTTCCCTAGGTGACATTGGTTTTAGTGATGGTTCAACTGATTTTTCTCCATCTAAATATATACTGTAAAGGATTTTAGCTGTTCTGGTGAAGCATCTTTGCTGTGTGTGTTCCAGAGAGTAATTATATTGCCTTAAAAATCTCATTTCCTGGCTTATCTGGCAGTTTTCCCTGGGAGTAATAAGGAATTACACCAAATCAAAACATACTCCAAAGTTCTGATACTGGTTTGCTTTTTCTTTTAGTTTTTCATGGAGGCACAGAATGGTTTGGTTTGGAAGAGACGTTAAAGATCATTCAGTGAGGATTACATGGAAGAGGAGACCTGGGCAGCAGGAAAACAACTCTTAAAGCTTAAATCAAGTTACATTTTGTCCAGGTTATGCTTGCACATGCCTGTTGATAAGAGGAAAAATCATAGAAACATAGAATGAACTGGGTTGGAAAAGCCCTTTCAGCTCATCCAGTCCAACCGTTCCCAGCACTGCCCATGCCACCCCTGCCCCATGGCACTGAGGCCTCGTCTCCATGGGGTGTGAACACTTGCAGGGCCGGTGCCTGCAGCCCTGCCCTGGGCAGCCTGTTCCAATGCCTGAGCACCCTCTGGGGCAGGAATTGTTCCTCAGCTCCATCTAAACCTGCCCTGGTGCAGCTTGAGGCTGTTTCCTCTTGTCATATCAGGCCTTGGGTGCACAAGGGTGGAAACAAACCCCTGTTGGGTACTGGGGACTCTAAAATAGACTCAGCCAAGTAACTTCAAGTAACTCTGTGGAATGTCCTTAACTGTTCATACACTTTTCGAATTTACAAGAGTGGATTGGAGGGGCCTGTCCTGCTGCTTTTACATGGTGGAGGCCATTCTGCTCTTTCCTGGGCTGTATTTACTGTAAGTAACCTGCTGCTTTATGCAAGTATGTATCTACATGAATATAGTCATGTTAATGTGGAAGGCAACTCACCTCTCAGCTATGTTAAACACAGGAGAATCAGTTCAGAAGCTGTCTTATGATCTGTTTTGCACCTGATTCAGGTCTTCTAAATAGCTCCTGTGAAGTGCCAAGGCATTTCTCTTCATACTATACCCATTTATTTTCCAGAAGGCTGCTTTTTCATGACTGCCAGTGAAATTCCAGCAGCTTTATCTCATCATAATATTATCTTTGCATGTTGAAGCCCTGTTTGGCATGTCAAGGAGTCCTTTGGTGCTCAAGCACCTCTGAGGTGGTGTCAGTAGGGGAGCGAATGTGAGGACTGGCCAAACAAACATCCGTCTCACCCCATTCCCTTTGGAAAATGAAGGGAGTTAAGGAAGAAAACCTCTAAAGGATGACAAGTAAAGTAAAAGCACTTGCAGGGTATGATTTTTATTTGGGACCTTATTAATACAGGGACTCTGAGCATACAGCATGATGCTCTAGGGTGACTTCTATGGAGGAGAGGCTGAAGTCTCTGCATCTACCCCATGCTTTTAGCTGGGTCAGATATGTTCCCTTTGGCCACTGGGCTGGACCTGACTTTGTGTTTAAGCAGAGATTCAAATGAGTTACAAGCATGAGCATTTCACAAGGGTCACCAATGACTGCTCTTGATTTCTCCACGTGATTCCTGAGTAATCCTCGTGTAATCATAAACCACCTTATAATATAAGACACATTAGAAAAATCCTTTGTGAACTGGGCTGTAATTCTGGTCTTGAATAGTACCCAAATTACAGTTCATTTTTAACTTTACCTGAACTGGAGACTGGTGCAGATCTGTGTCTCCTGAAACTGTTGGACTTCTAGTAAACTGGAGATTTAAGGCTTAAGCCTGTGGGTACTTGCTTGTAGCTCACTAGTTGATTCGATGCATTTTACTCTTCTACTTCAGTGCTTTTGTTATGCAGTGAACGTCATTGCTCTTAGAGGCAGAGGCATGAAATCACATATTCCTTAGTTAAAGAAGAGGCTTCTTAGAAGTCACTTCCAGCCTTTGTAGAGCTCTATTTGCAATAGCAACACCAATACTACGTTTGCATTTTAAACCTCCTAGCATTGAATTTAGCAGAGTGATTGCAGTCATCACACTGTATTGGCTTTATATGTTCCTATATGTTGTTATAGCAATTAACAGAGATTCACAAGATTCACATAGATTTACACCTCACACTTGAGACTGCATCTGCAGGAGGAAGCTGCCACAATGAACTCATGCCTTTGCGTGGCTGCTATAGAATTATTTCCTTTGTGCATCTTGAAATGAAAGCTTGACCCAAGCAATCAAGTGTTAAATGTTTGGGATGAGCCAAATGTTAAACCCCCCCCAGTCAAACCTTTCCCCTAAAAAACCAAGAAGAAATCCAAATTGGGGAATATTGTAACTATTGATAAATAAAATAACAGCCTGCAGGAGCAATGTGCTCCTTCCTGCTTTTGCTTACTGGCCTGGTAACATCCTGCATGGTGTTGGAGTGAGTCCAGAGGAGGTGACAGAGCTGCTGCGAGGGCTGGAGCAGCCCTGTTCTGGAGGCAGGCTGAGAGAGCTGGGCTGGGGCAGCCTGGACAAGAGAAGGCTCCTGAAGGGGAGACCTGAGAGCAGCTCCAGTGCCTAAAGGGGCTGCAGGGAACCTGGAGAGGGGCTTGGGCCAAGGGCCTGTAGGGCCAGGCCAAGGGGAATGGCTTGAACCTGCCCGAGGGGAGACTGAGCTGAGCTCTTAGGCAGAAGCTCTTCCCTGTGAGGGTGCTGAGGCGCTGGCCCAGGGTGCCCAGAGAAGCTGTGGCTGCCCCATCCCTGGCAGTGCTCAAGGCCAGGTTGGACACAGGGGGTTGGAGCAAGCTGCTCCAGTGGAAGGGGTCCCTGCCCGTGGCAGGTGTTGGAGCTGGGTGAGCTTTAAGGTCCCTTCCAGCCCAAACTTGGTTTGTTCTATGGAATTCCCCCACTCCTGCAGGGCTGTTATTTAAATAATCAATGATTCCTTAACACAGAAACCTTCTTTTCAACACTTAATCACTGTGATGCCTGTAATAAGTTACAGAACTGGAGCTGTCAGGGACAAATAGAGCATAATCTGATTGCAGCCCTCCCTTACTTTAAAAGGATCCCTCACTTGTCCCCCCTGGCCCCTTTGGACCGATCAGTTTTTGTGCATTTCAACCTCACTGTAAAATTCTGTTCTTTGAGAGCAAATGGAATCTTCGCTGCTTCATCTTCATCCCTGCTGTATAGCCAAGACTTAGCTTTGTCAGGTGTGGGGAAGGGGAGGCATTACTTTGGTGTCTGATCCCACTGCTGCACTTCAGTTTGCAGAGGTGCCACAGAACTTGAATCCATTACCCCAGGAAACACTCATAATGTCTTATGCACCATGGAATAAATGTCCTCAGATAGAAAGGATGGAGCTTTGGTTAATTAAGGCTAGTTCATACGGAATGTTCTGGCTTGCTTCTTGTGACACCTTGTGCAATCCAGGTTCAGCCACCTGGACAGTAGAAGGGGTTTTGTCACCTTTGGTGCTGTTTCAGGCTGTGCTTGCTGTTGTTAAGCCTGTTGTAGCTGAGGGGTGGCACTTTGCAAATGACATCCTCTTTGTCCACTCTTGCAGGCTGCAATCATTAACAGGATTCAGTGCAGGATTGTGGCTTTAGATCTCCGAGGGCATGGTAAGTGAAAGAAATCAAACCAAAATCACAAAAAGCATGTTCCACACTCTCATATTTTAAAGAAGATGTAACAAATCCCTGCTAAAAGGACTATAAAGGCATCCTTAAGGCATCCCAATGTTTATGTCAAAGCAGGGATGGAAAAGAGAGCTCTCCAGCTATCCATCTTCGCGTGCCAGAAGCTGAGGCTCCCTGTGCCTTTGTGTGAGGCAGTGATGGACTTGTTCCTTCTCACATACTGCTACCAAGCCCTTCCTTCATGTTTCATAACCCATAGCTGGTGTTTACCATCAGAAATAAGCTTTGTTCTTTAGTTTTAAGATACTGTGCAAATATGGAACATTATGGGGAGTGTTTCCTATGATAAAGTACCAACTGTTCCTATTAACTCTGGAGTTCTTCATTATTCATGTTAACTGTAGTAGCCTTGCTCTTAATAACTGTGCCAAAAAGCTTTGTGCAGTTGCTGCTCTAAATCCTGAGGGGTTCAGAAGGTTTTCAGCTTGTGTGAGCTTTTGCTTGTTCTTTCAGGAGAAACCAAAGTGAGGAATCCTGAAGATCTGTCTGCAGAGACTATGTCAAAGTAAGGATGCTGATGCTCTCTTTAGTGCTTCTCTGTTCACAAACCTTTGTCTACTGAGCAATAAACTATTTGAGACACACAGCCTCTGTTCAGGGAGCTGGAAGGTGGTTTCATTTCACATGAGCCTGGTAGTTATCCCTTCTCCTTCCATTTTGGGACAGTTTAAATCTGTTTGGAATTAGATCTCTTCCAGTTAAGTCGGATTCCCAACTGAGTTGTTCTTCAGCCTTTAAACTCACTTTAAAGATTAGTGGCTTCATTGCAGTGAACACTTTAAACCTGCAAGATGCTGTAACACCAGCAGAAGGGGATTTCTTTCCTTGGGCATAGCCAATTGGGGCATTTTAGCTTGAAATCACCAGTTTGGTGTCACCCCCAAAGTATGGGGCACAGACTGAGACTTTAAAGCATGGAGGGAGTTGCTCTTTCAGACTGCCATGACCTGCTTTGGGATGCAAATCTCCCTCTTGACAAAGCTGTAAGAAAAGCAAATCCCCACTGTTAAACACATCGTTATGTCCATAGTTGGTACAAAGAGACTCTTTGCTAAGAAACAATTAAATCATGAAGGATTTTGTAACCTTCCTATGAGCAGATCCACTTGGTTTGTTGAGGGGAGGCCATGTGTGAAATGAATTCTGACTTCCATTGTGTACCTTATTGCTACTGCTTGTGGCTTGTCAGATCCTGATGTGGTGTTGTCCCAAGGAAACACTGCATGGAATGATGAGAATTTTTTAGATCTGAAGCAAAACTACTTGGGGGAGAACAAGTTCCTTTTGGTTTTAAACCATTCTCTCCTTTTAGCAATGATCTTGAGAGTTATCTCTGACTTTAAATAGGAGCCTTAAATTATAGTTGGGTTTTGTTTTTCTTCTCAAATCCTCAAGGAATTTTCTCTGACAAAGCAAACAAACTGGTCATCCTTGGGTTTTTGACTCGTTTCCCATTTTCCAGTTCCAATACTGCTCAGCTCTCCTGTCTCTGAATGCTTTTAGGCAGGATAGCAAATTTGGGTGTCTTAAACCACAGTGCTCTTCAGTAAATGTCAATCACAGAATCATAGAATAGTTAGGGTTGGAAAGGACCTTAAGCTCATCCAGTTCCAAACCCCTTGCCATGGACAGGGATACTTCACACTAAACCATGGCACCCAAGGCTCTGTCCAACCTGGCCTTGAACACCGCCAGGGATGGAGCATTCACAGCTTCCCTGGGCAACCGATTCCAGGGCTTCACCACCCTTACAATAAAGAACTTCTTCCTTATCTCCAACCTGAACTTCCCCTGTTTCAGTCTGAACCCATCACCCCTTGTCCTATCACTGCAGTCCCTGATGAAGAGTCCCTCCCCAGCATCCTTGTAGCCCCTTCAGACACTGGAAGCTGCTCTGAGGTCTCCACGCAGCTTCTCTTCTCCAGGCTCAACAGCCCCAATGTTCTCAGCCTGGCTCCATACAGGAGGTGCTCCAGCCCCTGCTCATCCCCATAGCCTCCTCTGGACTTGCTCCAACAGCTCCATGTCCTTCTGATGCTGAGGACCCCAGAACTTCACACAGTGCTGCAAGTGGGGTCTCGTGAGAGCAGAGTAGAGGGGCAGGATCACCTCCCTTGACCTGCTGCTCATACTGCTGGGGATGCACCCCAGCACATAGCGAGGTTCTGGGCCCAGTTCTTCCTCCTCAGGGCTTCTGTAAATCACTTCTCTGCCCAGCCTGTAGCTCTGCCTGGGATTGCCCCAACCCAGGGGCAGGATCTTGCTCTTTCTTTTATTAAAAGGCACTTAAATGAGCATTTTCCTTTAGTAAAAGCAGAAATGATGTGCTTGTTCAGGACAGTATTGGCTTGAATGATTTCCTGTACTGGTACCTAGATTAAATCATAGACTCATGGAACGGTTGGGGTTGGAAAGGACTTTAAAGCTCATCTAGTGATCAGAGAATAAATTTGTCTCAGTTACCTGTGGGTTATTGCATACAGACAGGATTGAGAGCTGGAAAACGGGTCTTGGATCTGTACTGTCTCCTCCTACCATACAAATCTTCAGGAATACCTCAGGATACAGATGCCAACTAATCTGTGGTCTCATTTGGCAGAGATGTTGGCAACGTGGTGGAAGCTCTGTATGGGGACCTCCCGCCTCCCATCATGCTCATTGGGCACAGCATGGGGGGGGCCATCGCGGTGCACACGGCAGTTGCAAACCTGGTGCCAAGTTTACTGGGGCTCTGCATGATTGATGTGGTGGAAGGTGAGTGTGTGTCCCCTGGGATAGGGTTCTGTCCCATTGGATGGCGTTCGGTGCCCTGGGATGGGGTTCTGCCCCTTTGGATGAGGTTCTGTCTTCCATGTAGGTCTTTTATGCCCAAATCCAGAAGGTTTTGCCCAGTTTTAATCCAATGCTGATTCCACCCTACACAAAAGTGTTTCTGCTGTCACCCCTCCGTTTGCTTTTCCCAGACGGACTCAGTTCGCTGTTTTCCCTGTAATTTCTTTGCAATACTTTCTTGTTAGAGGGGAGGAGGGTGGCTTTTTATAGGATGCATGGTGTATGGTTAGTGATTATTGCCTTCTCTTATTATCTGAATGTCCTATCTCTTCAAATATTAATTTCCTAATGTGGGAGCAGGTATGACTTTAGGCTTAGGATTACTGAGTTATGCTTTCCTTAACAGCATTAAATCCCCAGTGAGTTCCAGCTATCTCTGAGGGTGTTCCCTGAGAGCCAGTTCTCTGTAAAGGGATGTGGCAATAATTTCATCAGATGTCATGAAGTTACAATACTTGGTTTTAGGTACAGCCATGGATGCACTGAACAGCATGCAGAACTTCTTAAGGAGTCGTCCCAAGACATTCAAGTCACTGGAGAATGCCATTGAGTGGAGGTAATGCATGAGCTTACGTAGTCTCCAAAATCATGGAATCCCAGACTGGTTTGTGTTGGAAGGGACCTTAAAGCTCCTCCAGCCCTAATCACTGCCACGGGCAGGGACCCCTTCCACTGGAGCAGCTTGCTCCAAGCCCCTGTGTCCAACCTGGCCTTGAGCACTGCCAGGGATGGGGCAGCCACAGCTTCTCTGGGCACCCTGTGCCAGCGCCTCAGCACCCTCCCAGGGAAGAGCTTCTGCCTAAGAGCTCAGCTCAGTCTCCCCTCGGGCAGGTTCAAGCCATTCCCCTTGGCCTGTCCCTACAGGCCCTTGTCCCAGGCCCCTCTCCAGCTTTCCTGCAGCCCCTTTAGGCACTGGAGCTGCTCTCAGGTCTCCCCTTTAGGAGCCTTCTCTTGTCCAGGCTGCCCCAGCCCAGCTCTCTCAGCCTGTCATTAATTTCCCAAGAGAGTTGGCTGGGTATTGGAGAAGGATCCTCTAAGAGTTTCAGCTAATGAAAAGCCTCATATGAATGGCAGCTTCCTCGTAAGTGCCCCAGCTCTTACAGAAGAAGCTTGCGACATCGTTCCCATGTGTAAAAACAGGATTCAGCAAGAATTACTTTCACATTTGGCAGCTGAGTGTGAAAGGGAGAGGTTTTATGGTTACATTTGTAAGTTGGCCTACAGCAAGCCCATGTCTGCCCCCAAATACCCACATTGTTTCTGACTTCTCCCTGTCCTCTGCAATGAAATGGGTACAGCCCTGTTTCAGTGTTATCCCACCAGTGCTTTTAAATCCACAGTTACAGTGCCAGTGGGGGTTCAGGTAGGTCAGTGTGTAGCATGAGCCACTCTGAATGTCTGAGAATGGGATTTTTGGGGTAATAATGAGCTGTAGAAGGGTTTTACTCCTGTTTCTGAGCCTGAGAGTGCCTATTTAGTAATTATTTGTGCCCTTCTTCTGATTTTAGTTTTATTTCTTCCCTAGTGTAAAAAGTGGACAGATAAGAAACCTTGAATCTGCCCGGGTGTCTATGGTCGGTCAAGTGAAACAGTAGGTGGTTTTTGGTTTTAAAGCTCTTAAAATCATCTTTTCTGGTTTACAATGCCACAAATGCACTTGAAAGGGGAGATTTCTTCTAGCAAATACAGATTTCTTACCATTTGATCGCAGCTGATGCCAACAGCAGCAAAAATCCACTAAGAACCATGTTATAACTGCTGCTGGTTGTACATTCCTTGGCTTGTCTGGGTTTCTGCACACATTAAGAAACAAGTGTCAGTCTGATGCCTCCTCAGAAATCATGTCCTAAATCAAGCTGACCATCTGGGTATGGACTCTTTTGCTCCCTTTTAGTAATGCTTTGTTTATCTGTTGCATTTAGGGAGTGATCTGGGGTGGGTTGTGAGGATCAGAGTAACCTGGTTGTACCACTCTAATCCTTGATATATCCAAAGCCTTTACAAATACCTCATACTCCATGAAGTAAAGCTGTTGTTGATTGTTTGACCACTTTCTGCCTGTTTGCATTCATATTTGCTCTGGGATACACATGCTGCACAGGCACTTGGTCCCATGGCTGCTCATGACTGTTTCTTTCATCCAAAGCTACTTTTAAGCTTGAAAACACTTTTTCAGCCACTATCTGAGAAATTGCTGAACACTTCAGGTTAAAACCTGCTCTGTTTGGCAGGGAATCATTTTCTGGTTTTATTTCCCAGGTGTGAAGGGGCTGCAAGCCCTGAATGTCCTAAAGCCATAGTGGAGGGTATTATTGAAGAGGAGGAAGAGGAAGAAGAGAATGAGGAAGGGGGAGGCTCTGTCAACAAAAGGAAGAAAGAAGATGACACAGAGGTAGGAAGTTTCTTGCTGTGTTTTCAGCTGTGCTTGCACGATGCTCCCATGAAGAGCAGCCACCAGGAGTGATCTAGATGATCCTAATATAAAAGGGAGCAACTCCAGGGACTGAGAACTGTATACTGGGAATGTTGTTTTCCTTCTTCATCTCGTGCCACCAGTTCTATCCTGGGCTGTTACCTGAAAGCCTGGGTTTGGTTTCCTTTCCTGGGCTGCTCATAGACTTAATGTGTGGCACCTGAAATAAGGCTTCTGGCCTGAATGGGAAATGCTCTGTTCTGAGTCTTTGTGCTATTTTTGTTCACTTCCAAGGCACAGGAGCATTCAGGAGCTCATCCAGATGATTGCAACCCAGGAATGTAAATTCCTCGAGGAAAATCACTGGCGCCAGCTTAGCCCCTTGTATTTGTGTCACCTGAGAGCCAAGTGTGAATGTTCAGACCATTTGCAAGCTATTTGTGCCAGTAAAACCAAGCAAATTGAGCACCTTGAATACTGCAGCCTTCCCTTGATCTGTAGGTGTAGCTCCTGCTGACTTTCTTGTTCCCTACTCATGTACTTTGGCTTCATCTGGGGAGGAATTTAGGAGCAAGGAGGCTCATCCCCTTGGAATCACCTCCACCAGAGGGAGCCAGTTATTTCCTAGATGTACTTCCAAGTGGCCCTCAAGTTCATTTTATCTCAGCTGCTTTAGTGATGCCTAATGCAGAGCTCTCTCTTTTTCCTCCCTGCAGACAAAGAAGGAGCACTTATACACGTGGCGAATCGAACTGGCGAAAACAGAGAAGTACTGGGATGGCTGGTTCAGGGGCTTGTCAAACCTCTTCCTGAGCTGCCCATCGCCAAAGCTCTTGCTTTTAGCTGGTACGTGGCTCTTCCAGTCCTGTTCAGCTTCAGTGGCTGTTGACTTCAGTGGTGTCCTGCTTGGATTTCAGGGAATAGGGTTTGGCTTATGTCTTTTTCCAAGAACACCAGACCTCTCAGTTCCACCTTGGCTTCTCTACGTATCTTGAACTGTAAAACCATCCATTTAATCCGTGCCAACCTGGAATTAGTTCAAAACCTCTAGTATCAAACTAGCATGTAATAACATACTGTGTATTGCTGCTGTTGGAGGGGTGGTTTTGTTCTATGATGTGGAAGAAGGGCAAACAGGACAGATCCAAGCTGCCCTTCAGCTCTGGACATCATCTGGGCATGATTTGAACTTCATTTCAACTGAAAGCCAAGTTTTTGATGTTCTGCAGCCAGATATAGACCCCTTTTTGTTCCTTAATAGGAAATACAGTGTGCAACCAAGACAAATACCCTTTTAAATTGTAAAGAGGGTTGTATTCTTGCATTTTGGAGTGGGATTTTTCCCTGTCACTTTACTCTCTTGAGGTACAGCAGGGAAATGTCCTTATGGTAGGTGTCAGGGATGTTTCTTTTGTTAAATCTCTCTATGAAAGTAAGGAGTAATGACCTGCTTAGACAGTCATATTTCCAGTACATCTCTTTATTTGATTGTAGGTGTTGACAGGCTGGATAAAGATCTAACAATTGGACAGATGCAAGGTAAATATTTAATACTGTTACTCTATCCTTATGGTAGTGCTCTTTTTGGGTGATAGCTTATTCCTCTGGGTACACACAGGAGGAAGAGCTGGAATAGCCTCTCACCAGGTGCAGTCCGTATCAAAACAAATGTGCATTGATTCATCCATCCCAAAGTGTCTGTGGCTGTAGGGAAAGTGGGGAAGTTGAGAAGGGAAAGGTTGTGTCAGGAGTTGTGAAGGGCTGTTGCCATGGTTCTCGTTGAGTCTAGTGTTCAGCTCCAGATGTGGAGCTGCCACACTTCTCTTGGATCAGAATGATCATGAGGGCTTCTTTCTTTTTAAGTCCCTTCTAACACAAACCATTCTATGATTCTGTGAATTAAGCAGCTGATTCTGGCTTTGGAAACTGCTGTGTGTACTATATGATTTGCTCTGGACTTCTGTGCCTTCCCTGCTCCCTCTTCACCACATGGTATAGTGAGATGTAGTGAGGCTTGTGGCTAAAGAATCTGTTTTAGAAGAGTTCCTAAATTGACAGTGCTGTTAAGGGTGTAGTGTGTGATGTTTCCTGTGTACACGCAAACTGCTTGTCTAAACCGTTGCTGTCAGAAATCAAGGTGATTTAAACAGCAGCTCCAGTGACGACTCTCTTGATCTGCAGGGAAGTTTCAGATGCAGGTCCTCCCACAGTGTGGCCATGCAGTCCATGAAGATGCTCCAGACAAGGTGAGCAACACCACTGTGGGGTTGAAGCTGAAAGAGTCATGGTCTTCACAGCTTAAATGCAAGTGGGGTCTGTGCCTTATTGTGATGCAGAGATTTTACATCAGGGGCATTTTTTGGCACATAAGTGGCCGTTGGCAACTGGCTATTGGAGAGTGGTGAGAGGTGCTGGCACAGGGTGCCCAGAGAAGCTGTGGCTGCCCCATCCCTGGCAGTGCTCAAGGCCAGGTTGGACACAGGGGCTTGGAGCAAGCTGCTCCAGTGGAAGGGGTCCCTGCCTGTGGCAGGGGTTGGAACTGGGTGAGCTTTAAGGTCTCTTCCAACCCAAACCAGTCTGGGATTCTGTGACAGAAGCAGGAATGTGGTGCAGCTGATGGAACCTGTGGTTGGAAACACATCTGGTTTTAGATCTTGTTCTACACTGACCACTGTGAGGGTAAAACTCAGCCTTTGTGTGCTTCACCAGTCTGAAATGGGGATTTTTATCTAAACATACCAAGTTCTTAGATTGTTATTCTTTCTAATGTACATTCTAAGCAGTGTTATTGCTGTCAGGATTTATCCTATATGGGAATAACTTGCTCCATGATCTCACCACATCCTTTTTCCCCTGCTAAACTTAGGCATTGTTGTAAGAATTACTGAAAGAGGCGGAGAAAGAGTTTGGTCAGATTGGGATATCAGTGTCAAAGTAAGGCTGGAAGCATGTAGTTCCTTTTGGTTTCTTCTATAAAAGCATGTTATACAGAGCTGTTAGTTTTAATGGGCAAAACTGATTCAAGAGGACCCCGAGGACATGATCTGTTGTTGGAAATGCTTCAGGCTTTGAAAACCACCTGGATTTCTTGTCATCTTCATGTCCCTCTAAATTCTGACCCATATCTTTCCCCTTTCCTCAGGTTGCTGAAGCTGTTGCGACGTTCCTGATCCGTCACAGGTTTACAGAGCCCATCGGTGGATTCCAGTGGTAAGGCTCCGTGTGTGTGTTAGAGCTGTGCAGTCCTTGGGGAGAGCTGAGCTCTTACTGCCTGTGTGTTTGGCTCCCAGTATGGGAGGCTGGAGTTCTAGCATGATGCTAAAAGCGCATGTAACCAAACAGCTTTGAGTCACAGCCAGTAATGCAGTGGCATTAATGCAGGGTCCTGCACATGGGTGAGGGCAGTCCCAGCACAGACACAGCCTGGGGGAGACTGGACGGAGCAGCCTGAGGAGAAGGACTTGGGCTGTTGGGTGAGGAGCAGCTCCCCCTGACCCGGCTTCAGGGTGCGCTTGAGCCCAGAACCCCCCCATGTGCTGGGCTGCACCCCCAGAGTGTGAGCAGCAGCTCAGGGAGGGGATCCTGCCCCTCTGCTGAGCTCTGGGGAGACCCCCCCTGCAGCCCTGATCCAGCTCTGGGGCAGCAGCACAAGAGGGACGTGGAGCTGTGGGAGCGAGGCCAGAGGAGGCCATGGAGCTGCTGCGAGGGCTGGAGCAGCTCTGCTCTGGAGCCCGGCTGAGAGAGCTGGGCTGGGGCAGCCTGGACAAGAGAAGGCTCCTGAAGGGGAGACCTGAGAGCAGCTCCAGTGCCTAAAGGGGCTGCAGGAAAGCTGGAGAGGGGCTTTGGATGCCCAAGGTGTCCCTGCCCATGGCAGGGGGTTGGAACTGGATGAGCTTTAAGGCCCTGTCCAACCCAAACCGTTCTATGACTATATGATTTGAAGATCACATTCTCTCTAAACTTCTCACATACTAACTTGTCTTAATGAAACCTCCTTCCTTGGATGGGACCAATAAATCCTCCCAAGCTGATACCTTTATTATTAGCCTGCCAAAAGGCAGAATTGTAAGTTTTTTGGTATTTGGTTTAAATAATATTTTACTTAAGTAATCAAGGACCTGTGTTTTGGAAACAGCTTGCACCACACTGGCCAAGAAATACTGGTGGGATTAGACGAGTAAAGGATGTGTTTCGCTTTGCAGACTTCCTCATGTGTTTTCATATCAGAATGAACTGGAGAAGCCAGGTCTCTGCCAGCAGCCACAATGGTGAAAGTAGGTTGTGGCTGATCAGGTTGATTGGAAAAACACCCAAAGTCTTAGTTACACACCCTAAACTAATAAATAAACCGAGCTCAGAAGGCGCAGGTCTGTTTTGGGATCATCTTTCAGCTGAATGGTAAAATAAGCAGGTTTTAAAGCAGTTTCTTAAGCATTCCTGAAAAGTCTTCCTGCTTTTAGCTAAGAAGTCTTCAACAAAAGCCAAAAGCCCCAAAATGTGTGATGCTGTAGGACTGGCAACGCTAAAGAGGTGTTGCTGGATGATCTCTTATCCTCCTTTATCCTGTGCCCTTGGGGATGAAACAGTGGAAATGCAGGACTCTGGGCTGCATATTTTAAATCAGTGCAAGAATATGGTGTAGGTTGATGTGTAAATGGTGAGGGGAGGGATAAGACCAAGGGGCTGCAGTGTAATGTTGAATCTCCACCAGGTGTTTGACAGCCTGTGCTGTCTTGAGGGTCTAAACTGTTGCTCATGCTGTTGTGGTTTTAGGAAAACCAGCTTTAAAACAAGAGGCTTAGAGGAAGGGAGGTGGCTTGAGTGTGCTTTAAGCCACGTATCAAGCTTTTGTGCTTCTCACTGCTTATGTAGCTTACAAGTTATCGTTGAGTACATTAATGCTGGTTCTATTCTGCATGATAGACTTCTTTTGGCCTTGCTTATCAGCTGAATTTAGGCTGTTGCAGAGTCAATCTGCAGAGAATACCTTGGTTTTAACGTGTGCCTTCTCTTCCACTCTCCTTTTTCCCTCCTAGTGTGTTTCCTGCTTGTTAATACCCTGGTGTTCTCCAGCACTGAGTCCTGTTGTAAATAAACTGCACCAGAGGCCACTGTGATGTACCCATATCCTTTCATCTCTCCAGTTCAGCGGCAGTGAGAAGTTGGTGTGAGATCCATCCCCTTAGAACTAGTTCTTCAGAATGTGTAAATGTTTAGGGACTTCCTTGCTGGGAAGCAGCTTGAACTGAAGGCCATGAGAAGCTCTTCAAGCCCTCAGAAATGGGCTCCCCTCTGCTGCCACAAGGAAAGACCTCCTGAAATCCCAAGTAGTTGATCATAACTCCATCAATTCTCAGGCTTTCTTGGACCCAACTGCAAAGGGGCTGTTGGCAGTCCAGATCCACCGAGGGCATTGCAGCGTAGCCAAAGGCTTCAGGATTTCTCCGTGGAATTGTCTCATCGTCTTTGAAGTGCCCCTTAGGTTTGGTTTTTATACACACACCTCTTTCCCCTAAAGCAACAAGGTATTGGCTTCACTGGGAGCTCAGGTTTTGCCTCACCAGTGCCAACCTTATGGGTTAAGCTGCAGGAAGAGCCCAGATGCTGTTCCCTGAGCAAGGCTGGATGGGACTGTAAACCAAAAAGATGAGGGGGGACCCTGAGCTCCATTCCGGAGTCTTACAGCTTTCTTAATACTCATTTCAAGTTCTTGCTGAGAAAAACATCCTGGATAACTCCATCTGCTGCAGAAGATAACAGGCAGGAGCCTCTGGGGCTGTGTTTATGGGGAAGACCCAAGAGCTCAGCAGGCCTGGAATGTGTTTCTGCTTCCCTGCTTCGCACTGTTGCACACAACTGAGCGGAGATCAGCACCTTTTGGATGAAAGAAATGGAAGATGCTCATGAAATAAAACCCTGGAAGAGTTTGGAGCCTGTCCTGCTGCTGCATTGCTCCAATACTCTCCAGTATTGGAGGAAAGACCTTGTTTTCACTGTCACCCTCGACCAGTTCGCTGCCTGCCTTCCAGATATCCATGTAAATGCCGTAGTTGCACGGAGAGCTTTGCTTCAGGGTTCAATTATCCACAGACAGTTTGCCAGGTTGCTGAAAGCAATCACTCGAAGAGCAAGCAGACACGTTTTGGAGCAGTTTTCCTCAGTGTTTTGCCAGTGGATGTCTGAAATCCCTTTTTCTTTTGCCTTGTGTCCGTACCCCTTGATGCTGTATGATGGAAGCAGCGTTTAACGCTGTTTTGCTGAGGCAGAGTTCTGTTGTTGGCCTGATTTTGGGAGCTGTGATGTCTGCGTCCTATGACAAGAGCTGTCATGAATTCTTGGCCTTTGAGAGGTGCAGGTGGGATGAAGGGAGATGGTGTGAAGAGCTGGCAAAGCCTGGTTGGGCTTTGGTGTTCACCCTGATGGAGACCTCCCTCATCTCCTTTGCTTCATTCGCATGTGGGCCCTGGACACAGTGGTGGTGGCCTTGCTCTGCATCCCTTCCCTGACCCATCAGGGTGGGAGATGCCTGGATTAGAGACAAGCCACATCCCAGAGGGTTCTCCTCTCTCCTGGCACGTCGCCCATCGGCACTCAGGTGTTGGCTCCCAGCACTTCCCTCTGTAAGTCACTGTGTTAATTCCTGCATTACTTTACCATCACCTTGATGTAATGTCCACCCGGGTTTAGTTGCTGATGGGTTAAATGGAGTTGAGGTGCAAAATAGCACTTTTCCCAAGCTGTATCCTGAAGATTGGCAAAATCCTCGGTCCTTTCCGGATGATTCCTGTGCTCAAACTGTTAGAGATGAAATAATGCAGTGTGCTATGTCCAGAGTCTCGCTTCATGGGCTGGTTAAGCATGTGCCTGTTGTCATACTCATGAATGATCTTGGTAAAGCCACATTCCTCCGTGCTGAAGTAACGCTGGAGCAGCTGGCTTTGAGGGATTCATTGTGGTAACTCCTCGCCTTTGCCTCTCCCCCCCCTTTCATTGGCTTTTCCACTTTGTGAGCTCTTAAACCACCAGAACCCTCCATGGAAAAGCAGATCCGTTTTGTATCCCGTAGAAGCCCCACTGGAAGGTGAATGACAGCTTCGGAATCCTCTGGGCTCCCTGGAATTCTATTTTGTTGTTAACATTTGAGAAGTGAGTGGAAAACAATAAAGAATTCAACAGCCTCTTGAATGTGACATTGCTCCGTGCCGAGCTCAGCCCTGACTCACACAGAAGAGGTGCAGGGGCTCCCATATCCTCGCTGCACTAAGAGGTGACAGCAGGGGCAGCAGCAGCACTGGGGGGGTTGGAGGAGGAATTCGTTTTGGCTGTGTCAAGCCACAAGCATTTAGAGACTGTCTGGAGAGTGTTAACGCTGCTGTGGTGGTTTCTTCTGTTTCAGGGAGCTACAAGCGGAGATGAATGGTGTTTAGGTGAAGGGTGGTGCAGACCGTGGTGAAATCAAGTGCAGGGAGAAGCAGCGTTCTCTTTGACTCATGAAAAACGGGGCACTATAGAAACCCCCCCAAATTACCAACTTCTGTTGCGTTTTTCCATGGCCTGCAGCACTGGACTGTGTGTTAAAGAGCAGATAAAGAGGAGGAGGGTGGCTGGAATGAAAGGACACCGGGTTTCAGCTGGCACTAGACTGAGCTGAGCTCTTAGGCAGAAGCTGTTCCCTGTGAGGGTGCTGAGGCGCTGGCACAGGGTGCCCAGAGAAGCTGTGGCTGCCCCATCCCTGGCAGTGCTCAAGGCCAGGTTGGACACAGGGGCTTGGAGCAAGCTGCTCCAGTGGAAGGGGTCCCTGCGCGGGGCAGGGGTTGGAGCTGGAGGAGCTTTAAGGTCCCTTCATCCCGAACCCTTCCATGATTCTCTGATTCTGTGCAATCTCTCTTGATCTGTTGCAGTTGTTGGATGGAGGAGCAGTGGAAACTTTCACAATGGAAAATCCCAAGGCTTGGCAGGAGCAGAGGATGCAGTTTGGGTTAGTCACAGGGCTCCCTCGCATCAAACCCAGTGCCTGGATTTATGTGCACCAGACCAAACCAGCGGTGCCTCGGAGATCCCAGGAGCACTGGGATTGTTGGAAAAGCTATTTCCTGTATGCCAAAGCACATCGTTCTGCTTTGACTGCAGATCCTGCTCACACTGAGCTCACTGCCTGTCTCTGCACACATTTCACCCAGCACAGCTCCTCCGTGCTGGTGTTTGGAACTGGAGGTGACTGGGGAGATAGATTCATACGGGTGCAGCCGCCCAGTGTTTGGTTGCTGAATCATGTTGCTGTCAGAGCTCACTTCTCTTTTGAGCCTTATCTTTGTCTTTAGCCTGCCCTGGGCCAGATGTGAAGTGGGTGGGACATGATACCAAAGCCAGTTAAGAATGCTGATGCTTCTGGTGACTGTGGTCACAATGCAGAGATCCCCAGGCTGTTACAACCAGGTTTCTTCTCTGTGACTATGACAGTGGGCTTTCAGACATGATGCAGCTATAGGGAATCTGTTTTTCACCTGATTTTGGCAAGGAAGGGACTGGGTGACCTGGGAAAGCCCATTTCAGCCCTGATATCCACTCACTTGTGATTGCGGAGATGACAGCAGGTGGAGGGAGGTCATTCTCCTGTGCTGTGCTTTGGGGAGAGCCCCCCTGCAGCCCTGATCCAGCTCTGGGGCAGCAGCACAAGAGGGACGTGGAGCTGTTGGAGCGAGGCCAGAGGAGGCCATGGAGCTGCTGCGAGGGCTGGAGCAGCTCTGCTCTGGAGCCAGGCTGAGAGAGCTGGGCTGGGGCAGCCTGGACAAGAGAAGGCTCCTGAAGGGGAGACCTGAGAGCAGCTCCAGTGCCTAAAGGGGCTGCAGGGAACCTGGAGAGGGGCTTGGGACAAGGGCCTGTAGGGCCAGGCCAAGGGGAATGGCTTGAACCTGCCCGAGGGGAGACTGAGCTGAGCTCTTAGGCAGAAGCTCTTCCCTGTGAGGGTGCTGAGGCGCTGGCACAGGGTGCCCAGAGAAGCTGTGGCTGCCCCATCCCTGGCAGTGCTCAAGGCCAGGTTGGACACAGGGGCTTGGAGCAAGCTGCTTCAGTGGAAGGGGTCCCTGCCCGTGGCAGGGGTTGGGGCTGGAGGAGCTTTAAGGTCCCTTCCAACCCAACCCAGGCTGGGATTTGAGGACTTCTGAAAGTCCTAGAAATGGGAAAATCCCCCTCGGATCCGCACTGGTGATGGTGAAACTGCTCCTGCCTGACCCCAAGGGTCTAGGCCCATGGTCAGGAAGCTCTCGGGGGTGATTTTGCGGCGGATCTCAGTGGCAGCACCTGGTAAACACCAGACCGGGGCAGTTCAGAGCAAACCTCACTCTGCCTCTCTCCCCTGAGTGATGGCAACAGGGCAAAGCCCCTGCTCAGCTTCTTGCTCAGAGGGACCATGCCAGGGCTCCAGAAATCAGCAGGTCCCCCATTCCACAGGGTCTTCAGGAACGGAGCAGCACCCGGCAGGTACCAGGAGGCTTTAGCACTGATTTGCTTCCTCCCCTCCACGGTTGCTTTGGAGTTTGGGTGCAGAAGGAGCTGGGGGGAGGTTTCTGGCTGCGAGCCCTTCACTGGTTTGAACTGGTGCTCAGCACTGCTTCAACCCTAGCCCTGGATCTCCAGGTAAGGCCAAAACCACAGTGGATGGGTTGGGGTTCCCCATAACCACGTGGCCCTGGTGCGTTCTAACCCCATCTCTGAGCCTGGTGCTCTGCTCCCAACCCAATCCTGCCCAAAACCTGCCTCCCTCTGCTCTATCATCTGCTCTGATGCATCCGTGTCCGTACAGCATCCGGATCCGATGGGATGATGGTTTCATTCCAAGCTTTCCTGTCGGATGCTTGGCTGGTTTTGACCAAGCTTTCCCAGCCTGCTGGGGTGCCCTCTGTCCACATGCTGCTGTTTCCATAAGGAAGATGTGTGTGTGTCAGCGCCGTGTTCCGTGTCCGCCTCATCCCCTCGTGTCTTGTTCCCTGTCCTACAAATAAAGCACTTGTGAAAAGCCGGGAGTGGGAATTCCTCCTTTCCCTTCCTTCAGCTCCAGCCCTCGGCCTCCTCAGGGCACCCTGGGGAGGAAGAGTGTGAATGCATCCCAGATATCCCCTCACCCATCCAGGAGGAGGAGGAGGAGGAGGGGGGGATGCTTTAGCTACAGCTTTTCCCCTCCCCTCTGTGTCCAATGGATCCAACATGCATAGAAACATCTGGAAGTAATAACCAGCATTGCTCCGGCTCTGGAGTTAACCTGTGCTGGGTTCCCTCTAACAACCAGAATGCTGGGGGGGGATGTTCCTATGGGAAAAGCAGGAATTCAGGGATGTTTTGCTGACTTTCCTATCCAAACAGGTTTAACAGAGCCTGCAAATTGCTCCTGGACCATGCTCCCAGTGCTGCTCGCAAGCACATCATTGTGCCTGCGCAAGGGTTAATGTGGGGCTGGATGAACACAACCACGGGTGATGAAGGTGCAGTTGTGAACCCAAAGCGAGCAGGAGGACCCTGGAGTTTCCATCCATGGAGTTTTATCCCTCTCCTTCCCAATCTTTATCCCTTTTTCTTCCGGAAGTGATGGGGCAGCCTGCTCCCCCCTGCCTGCTCTATCCCCTTGTCCCTCCATCCAGGAGGACTGTAGTCCCCAAACCCCACACGGATGGGGCTGGATGGATACAGAGAGCCTCTGTGCAGGGGCTGCTGCCATCCTCCGCCTTCGCCCTGATCCCTTCATCCCTGCTGTCCGGCATCGGAAGCCAGGAGCTCCCAACCCGATCTCCAGCTGCTGCCGGCGATCCCTGCTCCTGCTTTTTGGCCTTCCAGTCACGCAGGTGCTGCGGTCGGGATGGACAAAGGGAGCCTGTGGTGGGCATCCCAGGGGATCTGTGCTCGTATGAGTGTGGTCTGGACACGGGCCAGGGCAGCTGGAAGGCAGCAGCTTCCTCCTCCCTGCCCAGCTCCCCTCTTACAGCCGCTGCCTTGTGAAGGAGAGATCCCAAACCCCTTTTGGGATGCAGAGGAAGGGGCCCCCGTGCTGCTGTTGGGATGGATGTGGAATGCGGAGCTGCGCACTCAGCTCCAGGCGCTGCAGCGGGTTTAGTGGAGGAAGGAGAGTGAATCCCCTTTGCTCTGGTTCCCTATGGCCGCTGTGTTCACTCTGAAGCCTACTGATGGCCATTGGAACTGCCAGCCCTGTTGACCGTTTCCATCTAGGACTGGATGAGAGAGCTTGAGGGTACATTTCGGATCCAGGCTGGGTTCAGGTGAGGGGAGACAGACACATAACCCCCATCATCCTATGGGATACCCCACCGGAATATTCCCTCCAGACTCCATTTCAGTGTCTTTTGTCTTTATTTTCACCAGTTTTAGCCACACCTCATCAGCGCCACCGCACCCAACACCACTGCCACCCCTTTGGGTGCAGGTCACGGCTGCACCCATGGGTGCCACATCCATGAGCCCACGGTGGCCTCATTCCTGTGGGTCCGTGCTGCACGGCCGCCGGAATTCCTGCCCGTACTCATGGATCCATTTATTGGCCACTGGAAGGGACAAGGACAAGGACCCTCGTCTGCCCCTGGTTTTCCCCATTATCCAGCTTTTCCCTCGTGTCCATCCCGCTGTCATCCCGGTGCCTCACCCCACTTGTCCCCGGCCAGCACGGGGCAGGCAGCGTGCAGCGTGGCCCCGGCCCCGGCCCCGTTCCGATGCAGGTTCCACCAGAAGAGAGCCGCGTTCTGCCGGATACAGAGGGAATGGACCCGGAATGGGGCCGTGAGCCTCAGGATTGGGGTTTTGCCCCCCAAAACAGAGCTAGGAGTCCCAAAACTCAAGGTTTCCGGCCCAAAACAGAGCCTTGAGTACCAAGATTGGGGTTTGGTACCCCTAAAATAGAGCCAGGAGTCCCAAAACTCAGGGTTTCCGGCCCAAAACAGAGCCTTGAGTACCAAGATTGGGGTTTGGTACCCCTAAAATAGAGCCAGGAGTCCCAAAACTCAGGGTTTCCGGCCCAAAACAGAGCCTTGAGTACCAAGATTGGGGTTTGGTACCCCTAAAATAGAGCCAGGAGTCCCAAAACTCAGGGTTTCCGGCCCAAAACAGAGCCTTGAGTACCAAGATTGGGGTTTGGTACCCCTAAAATAGAGCCAGGAGTCCCAAAACTCAGGGTTTCTGGCCCAAAACAGAGCCTTGAGTACCAAGATTGGGGTTTGGTACCCCTAAAATAGAGCCAGGAGTCCCAAAACTCAAGGTTTCCGGCCCAAAACAGAGCCTTGAGTACCAAGATTGGGGTTTGGTACCCCTAAAATAGAGCCAGGAGTCCCAAAACTCAGGGTTTCCGGCCCAAAACAGAGCCTTGAGTACCAAGATTGGGGTTTGGTACCCCTAAAATAGAGCCAGGAGTCCCAAAACTCAGGGTTTCCGGCCCAAAACAGAGCCTTGAGTACCAAGATTAGGGTTTGGTACCCCTAAAATAGAGCCAGGAGTCCCAAAACTCAGGGTTTCTGGCCCAAAACAGAGCCTTGAGTACCAAGATTGGGGTTTGGTACCCCTAAAATAGAACTGTGAGCTCCAGAACTGGGGCTTGGAACCCCCGAAACAGAGCCGCAAGGTCCGGAATTGGGGGTGGAACCACAAAATAGAGCCCTCGAGGCTCAAAATTGGGGTTGAAACCCCAGAATAGAGCTGGGAGCGCTGCGATTGGGGATTTGCCCCCCAGACCAGAGACAGGAGGCCCAGAACTGGGGGTTGGAACCCCTAAAACAGCACCAGGATCCCCAGAATTGGGGGTTAGAACCCAAACTAGAGCCAGGACCGGAAGTGCTGGGGAGAGCTGGGAGCTCTGAGGTTGAGGCTTGGCCACCTTAAAAGAGAGCTGGGATCCCCAGACCGGGATTTGGGCATTCCCAAAACACAGATGGGAGCCCTAGGATCGGGGGTTTGAGCCCCCGCACCATGACCAGGAGCCCTGGAATTGGGGTTTGCCACCCAGAACAGAGCCGGCATCGCCCAAACAGGATTCCTGGAACACAAATGGGAGCCCCAAAGCCATTTGGGCCCCTGGAACCCAGCGGGGCTCGCCCTCACCTTGACCACGGGCACGCTGAAGTTAGCGGCGATGAAGGCGGTGGAGCCGCCGGCTTCCACTGCGCTCAGCTGGGGGAGAAGGAGACAGGAGCATGGCCCTAGCCGGTGCCATGGGTGCCCGAGGCACGAGCCCTCCCTTGGTCCCCAGCCGCATTCCCCCCCCCACCGTGGCACGGCACAAGATGCAGACCTCACGTACGAGCCCATGGAATCATAGAATCACGGAATGGTTTGGGTTGGAAAGGACCTCAAGATCATCCAGTTCCAACCCCCTGCCATGGGCAGGGACACCTCACACTAAACCATGGCACCCAAGGCTTCATCCAACCTGGCCTTGAACACTGCCAGGGATGGAGCACTCACAACCTCCCTGGGCAACCCATTCCAGTGCCTCAGCACCCTCACAGGAAAGAATTTCCTCCTTAGATCCAATCTAAACTTCCCCTGTTTCAGTTTGAACCCATCACCCCTTGTCCTGTCACTGCAGTCCCTAATGAAGAGTCCCTCCCTGCATCCCTATAGGCCCATCCCCTGATCGAGGGCTGTCCTCACCCATGTCAAACCCTGTTCACTCTGAACCCTACTGATGACCAAGGGCAGCGCCTCTGGTCCTGGGGTGAGGGAGGGAGAACTCACGTAGATCATGACCGTGGCGATCCTGTTGCCTGACTTCATCCTGTAAAGGGGGCTTTTCCTCGACTGCCCCAGGAGTGAGGATGTGGCATGGTCATTCCCATGGGAATGGTCAGTCCTGTATGGATGTGGCTTGGCCGGGAGGCACCTCAGGCTCTACCCATGGAAATCCCTCCCCTCCCTTCTTTTCTCTCCCTTCCTTCCCTCTTCCCTGCCCTCCTTCCTCCCTCCTTTCCCAGGAATACCCCAGGCACCAACCCAAGGGTCACCATCCTGCAACCCTTCTGTCCCATCCCCTCCCAGGATCACCCCAGGGTCCACTTCCAGCAATATCTCAGGGAACATCCCAGGGATCACTACGGGATGTTCAGTCCCAGGGACCTCCCTTGGGCACCACCCCAGGATCCACCTCCAGGAACATCCCATGGACCACCCCATGGATCATCCCAAGAACCATCCCAGGAGCACAAGGACCACGCCAAGAGCACCCCAGGGACCACCCCATGGATCCACCCCCAGGAACATCCCATGGACCATCCCAAGAGCACCACAGCAACTACCCCATGGACCACTGTATGGACCACCCCAAAGACGGAACCATCCCAGGAGTACCCCAAGGACCATCCCAAGAGCACCACAGCAACCACCCAGAGCATCACCCCCATGGACCACCCCACGCAGCCCCCAAGCATCTCCCTGACCGTGGCGTGGTCGAAGTGTGGCTCGTAGTGGCCTCCCAGTCCATAATTGACCACCTGCAGGTACTCGGCATAGGGCGGCCTCAGGTCCAGGCCGGTGACGGCCCCGATGCGCTGCTCCAGCGCCCGCACCACCGGGTTGGCCGTGTCCTTCAGCCAGGCACTGCGGGAGCACCCAGCCCACCCATGGCTGGTGTCACCCTCACCGTGGGGGTGTGGAGGAGTCTCCCTAGGGTGGCTTCCCTGTCACCTTGGTGGGGGGGCAATGGGGCCACAATGGTCCCATTGGCCATGGGACAAGGGGATGCGGTGGCTCCTACCTCTTGCTTATCCGGTACTCAGCTTTCTGCTGCTTCTCCCCAGAGGCGACCACGGACCTCTGCAGCTGGGGGACACAGGGTGGAGGGGATGGAGCTGCAGGTGGGGACCCCACCACCAAGCAGGGACCCCGGTTGGGGTCGAACTGGTGGGTTTATAGCAGGACATCCCCACCCCGATGTGTCCCACCAGGGTGATGCAAGCGGTGACAGTGGTCAGATCCAATGCAGTTGGATGCCACCAAGTCAAGCCTGGCTGGGAAATGGTTTAGGTGCATGCGTGGACCTGGTTTCTCCTTTGGGGCAGGCTCAGAAGGAGCCAAACTGGGCTCATCCCACCCTTGGTCTGGCTGCAGAAGGCTTTGGCTAAGCCAGCTCCTATCTCTGCACGCTCAGGTCGGTCCACCCTGCACCACCAGCTCCTGGGGCACCCTCCTTGGGGACAAGGCCATCCCTGGGGATGGGGACAGCTCACCCAGGGCCCGGCCAACCCCTTGATGGTCTCGGCCTCGGCATCACTGATGAAATCGTGGTACAAAGCCACATAGGGCTGGGTCTGGACCGTCTCCTTCTTGGCAGGCTGGAGCAGGAGGAAGGGGCTGCCATTGGTCTCATAGGAGCAGACGAGGTGTGGGAGATGCTCCGGGGCTGACTGGGGAGAGAGGAGACCGAGGAGGGCGTGAGAGGGGGGCCAGTGGTGGGGTGGGGACCATGGGACCCCTTTGCCATCCCCACCTGCCCCCGTGGGCGCTGGCACAGCTCCTCGTAGGCATCGCGGCTCTGTAGATGGGTGCCATTGGGACGTCGCAGGGGCTCAGCGCTCGTCGCTGTCCCCTTCGCCAGCAGCTCCTCGTACTTGACCACGTTCCTCAACACCCTGCGGTTACTGGGGTCTGTTGGAGAGGAGCTGTCACCCCAAAGGCCGCGTCCCCATCACCTCCCTTCCCTGGCATCAATCCCGGGAGAGTTATCCCATACTGGGGCAAGAAATGGGGTGCAGGAGACTGGTGCCATGCAGAGGTGGTGGGGACAGCCCAAAAGCTCTGCCCTCCTCTTGCCGCATCCGAGGCTGCCCCACGTACCATAACGGAGAAACTCCCTGGAGAGGCTCAAGGCATGGGAGACGTTTCCAGCCTGGATTTGGGGTGTGAAGAGCCCATCAGCATCCCATGGTTTGGCTCTATTGGACACCACGGGGATGGGGATGGGACTTGTGGCCGTACCATGAAGTAGGAGAAGGCGAGATGGTCCAGAGCATCCTCCAGGCTGCTCCGGTCCTCCGGGTTCCAGCTGCCATAGGAGAGGCGGAAGAGGCCGACAGCCTCCTCCAGCCACGCGATGGAGTGGTAATAGTCACCCGTGTCATAGGCCACCTGCGAGGCAGAGCACCTGCAGCCTGTCCCCATCCCATCCCAACCCATCCCACCCTGTCCTCTCCTGCACCATCCTCATCCCATCCCATCCCATCTCATCCTTTCCCTTCCCATCCCGTCCTGTTCTCATCCTATCCCATCCCATCCTGTACCATCCTATCCCACCACATCCCCGCTCCCATCCTCATCCCATCACTTCATCCTAACCTAATCTCTGCCACCATCTTCATCCCAGTCCCACCTCTACTCCCTTCCCATCTGTGCCTACCCTGTCTAATCCTGTCCCATCCCTTTCAATCCCATCCCCATGCCATGTCCTGCCGTCCAATCGCAATTCCTACTCATCTTGTCCCAGCACACCCTGTCACTTTCCTATTCCCATCCGCATTCCTCCCATGCCATTCCCTTCCTTTCCTGTCCCATCCCATGGAGCCATGCTCCATCCCCATTTCCATCCCCATTTCCATCCCCATCTCAGCCTCCATCTCCATCTTCTCCCATCCCATCCTACCCCACACCCTGACCCTGATCCCAGCTCCGCAGTGACACTCAGAGGACTCTGCCCTCAACAAGATCACCCAAATCCCATCCTTGGGATTCATGGACCCACTTTTACCCCTGGGTTGGGGCTGATCCCAGATCCAACCAGGACGCTGGGACAGGAGCTCTCCCTGAGGCCACCAGCTCAGCTCTTCCCTCCCCAAGCCATGAAGCAAGGAGAAGCCCCGTTATTCCCCCATCCTATAACGCTACGGAGGGCGGATGCCTTTGGGCTGACTCAGAGGGGCCCCTCCACATCCCCAACACCCGTCCCTACGGAAGCACCGTTCCGGGCTGCAGAACCTTTGTGGGGGGCCCTGGAGCTCTCCCTCACCTTTCCCACATGGAAGCAGTCGTCGGCAGAGAGGGCCACGCGCCGGCCGGGGCTGTAGAGGGGCGGGCGGGCGGCCCCGGCGCGCTGGAAGACGCCGTTGGCCAAGCCCTTGACGCTGAGCCCGTACACGTCCTGCAGCCGCATCAGCGCCCGCGCCGCCCCGTCCAGGTCCTCGGCGCCCGGCAGCTCCTGCTCCACCTCCTGGAAGCCGTCGTGGAGCGCTGCGGGGAGGGAGCCGGGCAGGGGGGCAGGAGGGAGGGTTTGGGGGGGGATTGCCCTTAGCGGCGCTTCTACAGCCATGGGGGTCCGCATCCTGCTGCTCCACCCACTGCCCTGCTCCTCCATCCATTGCCCTGCTCCTCCATCCATTCCCCTGCTCCTCCATCCATTCCCCTGCTCCTCCATCCATTCCCCTGCTCCTCCATCCATTGCCCTGTTCCTCCATCCATTCCCCTGCTCCTCCATCCATTCCCCTGCTCCTCCATCCATTCCCCTGTTCCTCCATCCATTCCCCTGCTCCTCCATCCATTCCCCTGTTCCTCCATCCATTGCCCTGCTCCTCCATCCATTGCCCTGCTCCTCCATCCATTGCCCTGCTCCTCCATCCATTGCCCTGTTCCTCCCTCTTTTGCTCCCTTCCATCCATTGCCCTGTTCCTCCATCCATTCCCCTGCTCCTCCCTCTTTTGCTCCCTTCCATCCATTCCCCTGTTCCTCCATCCATTGCCCTGCTCCTCCATCCATTCCCTTGCTCCTTCATCCGTTCCCCTGCTCCTCCATCCATTGCCCTGCTCCTCCATCCGTTCCCCTGCTCCTCCACCCACTCCCCACCACTCCCCATCTCCTCCTGCCTCTCCCCAGGTGACAGGGGGGACACACACTGAAGCCTCCCCCCCTACCCTGGGTGTTCTCGGTGGCCTCATCGCTGTAGATGACGTTGGGCCAGTCGGAGTAGAGACGCTTGATGAGGCCGAAGGCCAGCAAGGGGTTGTCCACCGAGGCCTGGGGGTCCTGGTGCAGCGCCTGGACCTTCTCATAGAACCTACAAGGCACCCACTGGGTGACGCTTCCAGTGATGCTCCGGGGGGTGGCATCTGGGGTCTGAGCCCCACCACAGCTGGGAAACTCCATGGAATCATGGGATGGTTTGGATTGGAAGGGACCTTTGGAGCCCATCTGGTTCCAACCCCTGCCATGGGCAGAGACACCCAGCATCCACATTGTGACCATGCCGGAGGTGAGGAGACCCCATCCGCTTTGTCAGCCCCATCCCTAATGGGGACATTGGGATGTCCTGGGCCATGGCCACATCCCTGCTCCTCAGCCAAAGCTTGGGGTGATCACATCCCACAACTTGGACACAGCCGGGGGTGCGCAGGCAGCTTTCCCCATCCACCCACACCCCTATTTAGGGTCACCCCAGCCAAGGCCAACCTGGACACAGAGGCTTGGAGCAAGCTGCTCTATGGAAGGGGTCCCTGCCCGTGGCAGGGGCTGGGACTGGAGGAGCTTTAAGGTCCTGCCCAATCCAACCCAAACCCAAACCATCCCATGACCCTGCGATCACATCCCCCAACGCTGGGATGCGCAGACACCCACATCCCCTATTGAGGGTCACCTCCCAAAACTGGGTGCTGGGTAGAACGGATCTGAGCTGGGTTAAACCCCCTCCCTGCCAGGCAGCACCCACCCTTGGGACTGGAGGGATATGGGGATGCTCTCAGCTCATCCAGTAGAGACTGAGGGAGATACTGGGATGCTTGAGTGCACCCACCCTTGGGACTGGGGGGATACAGGGATGCTCCCAGCACACCCAGTCGAGGCTGGGAGGATACCGGGATGCTCCCAGCACACCCACCCTTGTGTTAGGAGGATACTGAGATGGTCCCAGCGCACCCAGTGGAGATCGGGGGACCCAGAGATGCTCCCATCGCACCCAGTCGGGATCGGGGCCGTACAGGGATGCTCCCCGTGCACCCACCCTTGTGTTGGGGGCTACAGGGATGCTCCCAGCACACCCAGTGGGGATTGGGGGACCCAGGGATGCTCCCATCGCACCCAGTCGGGATCGGGGCCGTACAGGGATGCTCCCCGTGCACCCACCCTTGTGTTGGGGGCTACAGGGATGCTCCCAGCACACCCAGTGGGGATGGGGGGGACCCAGGGATGCTCCCATCGCACCCAGTGGGGATCGGGGCCGTACAGGGATGCTCCCCGTGCACCCACCCTTGAGACTGGGGGGATACAGGGACGCTCCCAGCACACCCAGTCGAGGCTGGGAGGATACAGGGATGCTCTCAGCGCACCCACCCTTGGGACTGGGGGGATACAGGGATGCTCCCAGCACACCCACCCTTGTGTTAGGAGGATACTGAGACGGTCCCAGCGCACCCAGTGGGGATGGGAGGGACCCGGGGATGCTCCCATCGCACCCAGTGGGGATCGGGGCCGTACAGGGATGCTCCCCGCGCACCCACCCTTGTGTTGGGGGCTACAGGGATGCTCGCAGCACACCCAGTGGGGATGGGGAGGACCCGGGGATGCTCCCATCGCACCCAGTCGGGATCGGGGCCATACAGGGATGCTCCCCGCGCACCCACCCGGGGCTGGGGGACCCGGGGATGCTCCCATCGCGGCCCCGGGCGGCGGTGCCGGTACCTGGTGAGGCGGCGCAGGCGGGCGCTCTCCTCCCGCAGGTAGGCTCGGAGCCGGCGGAGCAGGCGGCCCTCGGCGCCCATGGCCGCCCGCACGCTCCTCATGGCGCTGAAGGTCTCTGCCGGGGCGGGCGGCGGCAGCAGCGCCAGCAGCACCCCGAGCCCCAGCGCCCGCATCGGCCCCGCAGCCACGGCTCGGGGGAGCGGGAGGCTCCGCCCCGGGGGTGGGCAATGGGGGTAAAGGGGAGGGTAATGGGGGGTGCCCCGGATCCGCCACGCTGGCTGCGGTGGGAGGGGGCTGCTGGTTCCCATCCGGACTGCCCGGTCCCCATCGCATCCTGCCCCCTCCTCACTGTCCCCATCCCTGTCCCCATCCCGACTGTCCCCATCCCATCCTGCCCGGCCCTGTCCCCATCCTGACTGCTCCCATCCCATCCTGCCTCCATCCCGAGTGTCCCTGACCCTATCCCATCCTGCCCCCTCCCGCCTTGGATTCATCCTGCCTATCCCCCTCCCCATCCCACCCTGACTCCTCCTGACTGTCCTCATCCTGCCCATCCCTGTCCCCATCCCGACTGTCCCCATCCCATCCTGCCCATCCCTGTCCCCATCCCGACTGTCCCCATCCCATCCTGTCTCCATTCTGAGTGTCCCTGACCCTAACCCATCCTGCCTATCCCACTCCCCATCCCATCCTGACCCCTCCTGACTGTCCTCATCCCTGTCCCCATCCCAACTGTCCCCATCCCATCCTGTCTCCATCCTGAGTGTCCCTGACCCTATCCCACCCTGTCCCCCTCCTGACTGTCCCCATGCTGCCCCCTCCTGCCTCGAACTCATCCTGACTGTCCCCATCCTGCCCATCCCTGTCTCCATCTCTGCCTGTCCCCTCTTGCCTCTCCCACCTTGGACTCTGGCTGCCTGTCCCTGTCCCGCTTGTCTCCATTCTGCCTGTCCCTGGTCCCATCCCATCCCTTCTTATCTGTCCCCATCCTGCCTTGGACTCATTCTGCCCATCCCTGTTCCCCCTATCCCCTTCTGTCTCCATCCTGCCTGAACTCTCCTGTTGTCCCTGTTCTGCCCATCCTCTGCTGCCTGTCCCAGTCCTTCCTCTCCCCATCCTACCTCGGACTTCTCCTGCCTGTCCCTGTCCCCATCCCCATCTCACCTGGTCCTCATCTTACCTGTCCCCATTCTGCCTGTCCCTGTCTTGCCTGCTCCTGTCCCCATCCCCATCTCACCCGGTCCTCATCTTACCTGTCCCCATTCTGCCTGTCCCTGTCTTGCCTGCTCCTGTCCCCATCCCATCCTGCCTCCATCCTGCCTGTCCTCTCTCATCTGTCCCCTCCTGCCTGTCCCCATCCCGGCTTGGACTCCATATCCCATATCCCCATCACTCCACCATATCCCACACCCCCAGAACTCATCCATGTCCCTCCATCCTCCATCACTCCCCCCTCAAACCTCCCTCAAACCCCATCCCAAGAAGCCAAAGTCCCCAAATCCCACAGCTTTCCTTGATCCCCTTCCCTGCCTTGCCATGGGTCCCCTCCATGTCCCCTGTGCTGTGTGTCCAAATGGCAGCGGTGGGATGGAGCGGGAGGTGGTGATGCTTGGGGGCATCCCCATCTTTTCCCAGCAGGGTCAAATCCCGTAGGATTTTCCCAGTATTGGCTGGATTCACCCCTTTGGGAAGGATTTTATTTGGCAGCAACAGAGGCATGAGGTCGCTGTTACCACTGGGATACCACAACCTGTCCCTATGGAGCAGACTAAACCACCCCAGAGAGATCTGAGTGCTTTTCCCATGGGAATACAGGACAAAGCTCAGCCTGAACAAGGAAAGTGAATAGAACGGGATTAAAAACGGTAAAAACCGGGAATTCTCCCTCTGCCCATGGGAAGGACACAGGAATTGAGATATTTCCAACTAAGCCACCACTTGCGGGTATCTTCCCCCAGGGAATCTCCTGTTTGTGGCGGCACCAAGGGGGAAAACTCCTGATTCCTGATGAAGCAGCAGCATTCCCGGAGCCAGGCATCCCCTTGACAGCACACCCCCCCCCCCTCCCATCTCTTTGATGGGTGATTAAAAAGCCAAACGTTCATTCTGACCGAAATAAAAGCTCTGCGATGCTGCGCATCCCAAGTGTCCGGCGAGGCCCCGGCCCTGCCGCGCTCCAGGATCCAGCGCTCGGGAATGCTCCCCCCTCGAAGCCGGCTCCATTCAGGAGGCGCCGATGCTCTGCTCGCCGCGGCTGGAGGTGCCCAGGCTGAAGAGGCAGAAGGCGATTTCCTCACAGGCGCTGTCAGCGCCGCACTCAAACAGGCACCCAAAGACCCCGCCGGGACACGCAGCCAGGTCCGAGTACCCGGCCGGCCCCTCCCGCAGCACCCATGGGTGCCACCACCCGTCCCGGTCCAGCGGCGAGGGGTTCACGTAGAGGCCCAGATCGCGGCGCCGGTGCCGGTCGATGGGATGCGAGTAGAGCAGCCAGGCCGGCGCGGGGCCGGTGCCGGTGCGGTGCGGAGCGGGGAAGCTCACGACGCTGCCCTGGCACCCCTGCGGGGGCTCACCCAGCACCGGGCACTGCACCGGGGGCTGGAAGCGCAGGCCGAGGTCGGTGCTGAGCGCCACAGCCCGGCACCCCTGCGGTGCCCGCGCGCTGCAATAGAGCATGGGAACGTCGGGATCATCCCCAGGGATTTGGGCGACTTGGCACTCGCCCGTCCGCTGCCCACCGAGCAGGGCGCCTTTGTGCCAGCGGCGCCCGTTGTCATCGCTGTAAAACACAAGGGAATGCTGCTGCGTGGAGCAGGGCAGCGGCAGGAGCCCGCACAGGCGCCTATGGATGTAGTAGGCGTACGCCGGCACCACCAAGCGCCCCGAATCCAGCTGGATGCCATGGCCCGGCCCCACGGCGAAGGTGGCCCAACGGGACAGGTCAGTGCCGATGGCCTCATCCGTCACGTCCCGCAGCGGGCTCCAGGTGCGGCCGCCGTCGGTGCTGGTGGCGAAGCAGAGGCGCGCGGCGCTGCAGCCGCGCCAGAGCTGGCACCGCTCTGACCGGCCCTGCTCCACGCAGATGCAGAAGAGGAAGACGGTGCCGTTCGTGGAGTCGTAAAGGGGACACGGGCTCATGGTGCGGCGGCCGGGAAGGGTCAGCGCTGACAGGTCCTGAACTGGGCCCCACTGCGGGAAGGAGGGGACAGAGAATCATGGAATCAACCGGGTTGGAAAAGCCCTTTCAGCTCATCCAGTCCAACCGTTCCCATCAGTGCCCAGGCCACCCCTGCCCCATGGCACTGAGGCCTCGTCTCCACGGGGTGTGAACCCTTGCAGGGCCGGTGCCTGCAGCCCTGCCCTGGGCAGCCTGTTCCAATGCCTGAGCACCCTCTGGGGCAGGAATTGTTCCTCAGCTCCATCTAAACCTGCCCTGGGGCAGCTTGAGGCCGCTTCCTCTTGTCCCATCCCTTGTTCCTTGGGAGCAGAGCCCAGCCCCTCCTGGCTCCATCCTCCTGGCAGGCACTTGTAGGGAGCCATCAGGTCCCCCCTGAGCCTTCTCTTCTCCATCTGAACCCCCCAGGTCCCTCAGCCGTTCCCCATCACACTTGGGCTCCAGGCCCTGCCCCAGCTCCATTCCCTTCTCTGGCCCCGCTCCAGTCCCTCAATGTCTCTCTTGCAGTGAGGGGCCCAGAGCTGAGCACAGGATCCGAGGGGCGGCCTCACCAGTGCCCAGTGCAGGGGCACAATCCCTGCCCTGGCCCTGCTGCCGCACTGGTGCTGATCCAGGCCAGGATGCTGGGGGCTTCCCGGCTGCCTGGGCCCGAGCTGCTCACGCTCAGCTCCATCACTCAGCACCCCCAGCTCCTGTTCCAGCCACAATTCCCCAAGCCTGGAGCACGGGGTTGGAATGGTTGATTTGGAAGGGAGCTTAAAGCTCCTCCAGCTCCAACCCCTGCCCCAGCAGGGACCCCTTCCACTGGAGCAGCTTGCTCCAAGCCCCTGTGTCCAACCTGGCCTTGAGCACTGCCAGGGATGGGGCATTCCCAGGACACAAGCCATGGGATGCACCCCAAACCCCCCCCATCACTCCTGGGGATGGAGAGCACCCCTTGCTCCTGCAGCCCAGGTTGGTTTTACCTGCACCGAGGGGCCGTGCCGCCGGCCCCGCCGCAGCACCAGGTACTTGGCATCCTCGTCCCTGGGTGAGGAACGCTTCTCGGCGAAGGCCAGGAATGTGGCTGCTGATGGGATGTAGAGCAGCGCAGGGATGCGGTAGGTGACCCCGCTCGCTTGCCGGAACAGCGTCTCCCAAGGGAAGAGAAGCGGGGATCCCAATGGTGGTGGCTTGGGGGGGGTCTCCCCACCATCCTCCTGCTCCTGCAGTGTGGGAAGCTCAGATGTGAAGGGTCAAATGAGGGTAAAGGGGGGGGGGGGGGTGTCTCCCTGATGTCCCCCAGGACGGGGATGCAGGGATGGGGCTCACCTTGGGGCAGGAGATGGGCTGGGACATGGTGATGCCCTCGTGCCCTCCCTGGGCCCTGTGCGGGGTGGAAGGGGGGGTAAGAATGAAGCTCCTCGGTGGGGTCACACAGCACTGTCCTCTCCGTCCCTCTGTGTCCCTGTGGGGCTCCCCTACTGCCCCCCCAGCACCCATGGTCCAAGGGCCCTGCACCTGCAGGAACCCCCATCCGCATCCCCATCCGCATCCCTCGGTGTCCCCAGCCTGGAGTTCCTGTGGCCCCAGTGTCCCAATCCCCCCATGCACCCCCAATGTCCCAATCCCCCCATGCACCCCCAATGTCCCAGACCCCTCATGCACTCCTCCCTCCTGGCTCCCCCCCCCCACCTTGTCACTGCAACCCCCCTGCACCTCCATAACCCAAATCCCCCCCCCCTTCATGCATCACCCCATGAGGGTCACCCGGTCACCCCCCCCCCCCCATGCAGCCCCCTGCACCCCTCCTGTCCTCTCTCCCTCCCACACCCCTGCATGCACCGATCCCCCCATCCTCAATGCCCAAACCACCCCCCCAATGTACCCCCATAGCCCAACTCCCCCATGTACCCCCCCTAACTCCCATGTACCCCCACCGGGCACCCCTACAGCCCAACTCCCCACATGCACCAATCTCCCCATCATCCCTCCCCATTTCACTGTACCCCCCTATTCCACCCCTCCCCTGCCCGACTCCCCCATTTACCACCCTGCACCCCTATACCCCATCTATCCATGTACCCCCCCATGCACCCCCATAGCCCGACTCCCCACATGCGCTGATCCCCCCTTACCCCCCAACACCCGGGCCCCCCTGTACCCCCCGGCCCAACTCTCCCCTGCACCCCCAGAGCCCCCTTCCCCTTTGTACCCCTCCATGCACTCCCATACCCCAACTCTCCATGCACCCCCCGTGCACCCCTAAATCCCTCATGCTCCAATCCCTTCCAGACCCAAACCTCCCGGTACCCCCCGTGCACCCCCATATCCCAACACCCCCCCCGTGTACATTCTCCCCTGTGCACCTCATAACCCAGCTCCAGCACACACCGATTCCCCCCTGCTCCCCTACACCCCCCTGTGCACTGATCGCCCCCATGTCCCTTGTACCCCCTATACCCCCCCCCCGGTCTCCTATACCCCCCCTATGTCCCCTGTACCCCCTATACCCCCCATGTCCCCTATACCCCCATATGTCCCCTATACCCCCATATGTCCCCTATACCCCCCCATGTCCCCTGTACTCCCTAAACCCCCCATATGTCCCCTATACCCCCCCATCTCCCCTGTACCCCCTATACTCCCCATGTCCCCTATACCCCCCCATGTCCCCTATACCCCCCCATATCCCCTGTACTCCCTATACCCCCCATGTCCCCTATACCCCCCCATATCCCCTGTACCCCCCATGTCCCCTATACCCCCCCATATCCCCTGTACCTCCCATGTCCTCTATACCCCCCCATATCCCCTGTACCCCCTATACCCCTCCATATCCCCTGTACCCCCTATACCCCCCCATATCCCCTGTACCCCCTATACCCCCCTATATCCCCTGTACCCCCATACCCCTCCATATCCCCTGTACCCCCTATACCCCCCCATATCCCCTGTACCCCCCATGCCACCCGCTCCTCACCAGCCACAGCCTCCCCTCCGCCGGGGCCGCTCCGCCCCGTCCCGCCCCTTCCTGCCCGGTGCCGCGGAGGTGCGGGGGGGGGGATGCTCGGTTCGGAGCCGTTTCACGGGGCTCCCCCCCCCAGGCCTGAGCCACGGAACGCGCCGGGGGTGCTCCTGGACACGTTCAACGCCCGTTAGTGCCGTTCATTGACTAAAAGCACCCAAACCCACCCCAAAACCCCGGCCGTTGGCAAGGGCCCGTTTCCAGGAGGCGGGGCCGGGGCAGGGGCTGGGACAAACGGGCAAAGGGGCGGGCGGACACGGGCTGTACCGGGAAGCTCCGTGATGGAACATAGACAAGAAGCGGGTTTATCACCCCCCCCATCACATGAAAGGGGTTTATACAAACCCATCCTGTCCCCAGCCGGATAAAGGAAACGTGTTTGTGATGCGGGAGGGTTTGTCCTGAATTCCTAACGGGAAAGGGAACGCTGAATATTCCGCACACGGAGAGGTAAAACGGGAACAAGCGAGATGCCTCCTGTTGGAGAAGTCTTCATGCACTGGCCGTTTGAAGGACGTTGAGGGTACAGGGGCAGCTTTGACATCGGCATCCGAATAGTCTGGGATTCAAGGTTAAAAATCCTGGACTCAAGATTGAAAAGAGATTAAAAATCCAGGATTTGAGATGGATAAACCTGGATTTGAGATTAAAACCCTTGGGATTCAGAAGTATGGGACTTGAGATTGATAACCTTGGATTAGATTAAAAATCTTGGGATTCTAGATTGAAAAATCAAGAATATGAGATGAAAAATACGAGATTTAAGATTACCCTGGATTTGAGATTAAAAATGCTGAATTTGATATTAAAAAGTCTGGGATTTGAGATCAATAATCCTGGATTTTAAAATGGAAAAAATTCAAGATTCAGGATGAAAGATGCTGAGTTTAAGATTAAAAAAATCTGGGATCTGACAATAAAAATAGTGGATACAAGAATGAGATTTGAGATTGATAATCCTGGATTCAGGATTAAAAAACTATGGCATTTGAGATGAAAAATCCAGGAGTCGAGACTGAAAAATCCTGGATTTGAGAATATAAATCCCAAATTCAGGATGAAAACCATCTGGGATCTGATTTTAAAAAGCCTGGCTTCAAGATTATAATGATGGATTCTAATCCAAGAGAGGTAATCTTGGATGCGATATAAACCCTCCCAACTCATGCAGAACAGTGTAGGGGTTCAGGACAAACATGATGCCCTCTTCTCATGTTGCTTTATTGGTGTTCACTGAGCACATTCCCGGCAGCATCCCGGTCACTTGGTTTTCCTCTCCATGGCCAAGCTGTCGTGAAGCTTGGATACCTCGGGCTCGTAGGCCTCCATCACCAACGTGCCATTGGTATCAAAGAACTTGGCAATGGATTTGGTGAACTCAGCTTCCCTCTGCTGCTTGGTTCTGCCGCTGATGAACGTCACCTTCAGGGTGTATTTGTCATCAAACCTGCAGGGCCAGGGAAAGCACAGCTTGAGCCTGGCTTAGTTGAGACAACAGCAAGAAGATGAGGTTTAGATGGAGCTGAGGAACAATTCCTGCCCCAGAGGGTGCTCAGGCATTGGAACAGGCTGCCCAGGGCAGGGCTGCAGGCACCGGCCCTGCAAGGGTTCACACCCCGTGGAGACGAGGCCTCAGTGCCATGGGGCAGGGGTGGCCTTGGCAGTGCTGGGAATGGTTGGACTGGATGATCCTGAAGGTCTTTTCCAACCTCCCTGATTCCATGATTCTGAGAGGAGAAATCCTCATCTTTGCTAAGGGGGAAGCCCCCAGGGTGGAGGTGCCCACATGGGCACTAACAGCTGCGGCATGTGGGTGTTAATTATAACACGATTAAAGGTTTTATACTCCTCATGATTAACTTCTCCACATGCACATGTGGTGCTTCCCTGTGATAATACCCTCTGGTGAATATTGATCACAAATCCAGCCTTACAGTATCTGAAGGGGGCTACAAGGATGCTGGAGAGGGGCTCTTCATCAGGGACTGCAGTGATAGGACAAGGGGTGATGGGTTCAGACTGAAACAGGGCAAGTTCAGGTTGGAGATAAGGCAGAAGCTCTTCCCTGTGAGGGTGGTGGGACACTGGAATGAATTGAACAGAGAAGCTGTAGCTGCCCCATCCCTGGCAGTGCTCAAGGCCAGGTTGGACACAGGGGCTTGGAGCAAGCTGCTCCAGTGGAAGGGGTCCCTGCCCATGGCAGGGGTTGGAACTGGATGAGGTTTAAGGTCCCTTCCAACCCAAACCATTCCACGATTCTATGAAACTGCCTGGAAAGCCACCAAGATCATGACTTGGTCACCATTCCTTTGTAGAAAGTGCATATTCCCACTCCACAAACACCAGTATTTTCCCTTCATTTCCTTCCCAAAACACAGCTTTGCTGCCCATGGTAGCACAGGCAACCCAAAGCCATGCTGGTACCACATTCACACTAATCCCAAGATACCGTTTGAGACTGGAGGAGAGCTGCCAAACGTCATCGGGGTCCATCCCCGCGGGGTCTTTTCTGTGAGCTACAAGGAAAATGCTCTTTTCTTTATATGAGGTATAGATGGTCAGGATTCCCATCATCACAAAATATGTGCAAAGGTAAGTTAAGGAAACTACGGAGCTGCACTTGGAAGCAGAAATATGGCAGAGAAATCGGTTGGATCCCCTCACACACCAGCATTTAACCACCTCTCATGATACCACCGCTCCAAACAGGCCCATTGGGGAGATTTTCATCAATCTTTGCCATTGCTCCCAACACAAGAGGGATGTGGAGCTGCTGGAGCGAGGCCAGAGGAGGCCATGGAGATGCTGCGAGGGCTGGAGCAGCTCTGCTCTGGAGCCAGGCTGAGAGAGCTGGGCTGGGGCAGCCTGGACAAGAGAAGGCTCCTGAAGGGGAGACCTGAGAGCAGCTCCAGTGCCTAAAGGGGCTGCAGGAAACCTGGAGAGGGGCTTTGGACAAGGGCCTGTAGGGCCAGGCCAAGGGGAATGGCTTGAACCTGCCCGAGGGGAGACTGAGATGAGCTCTTAGGCAGAAACTGCTCCCTGTTAGGGTGCTGAGGCGCTGGCACAGGGTGCCCAGAGAAGCTTCACTTTGCACGCTCGTACCTGATATGTTGCATAGGTAAAGAGCAGATTTCTCCCCTGGAATCAGATTATGGACAGAATAAATACAAAATCAACCCAAAACAACCCCCTGAAGCTTTCAATAGCTGATCTTCATTTTGGGATTAATACATCAAAGTGGAGCAGTCTCCACATGGTCTGTGTCTGAGGTCCGGAGAGCTGACCAGCTGCCCAGGAGCTGTGACCTCTCTGATGTGAGCCATGCTGCAAGGCTGGACACACACATCTCCCAGATTTCACTGTGGTCACACCCAGACAGGCAGGAATTTTGCCATCACATGGAAACAATATGATTATCAGCTGATCTCCACACCATGAAAAGTGAAATTCCCCCCAGGCCTGAAAACTGGGAATACAGAGAAAAAGGGGTTTTGTGCTTTGTGGGGAAAATAAACCCTTTTTGGTATAAATGCAAACATCTGTAAAGGATATGATACAACACAAAAGGCAAGGACAGGTTTGGATTCAGGAAAGGGGTGCAGGTAGTCCAAATCAAAGCTACAATGGCAAAGAGACATGAGATTGTGCAGATGATGAGGCGGCCGTCGATCAGGCGGAAGTTTTCGACGTACTTGTACTTCTCGAGGAGAACCTGAAGGAGAAAACACAGAGCTGAGATTGTTTTGTGCTTCTCATAAATGGGATAAACTGCTTCTGGAATGGATTTAGATAAACCAGACTCAATTACATGGATAAACTGAGCAGCAGCTTGATGCAAAATTAATTATCAGCATCAAGAATGGTCAAAGGAGGTGATCCTGCCCCTCTGCTCTGCTTTGGTGAGACCTCATTTGCAGCACTGTGTCCAGTTCTGGGATCCTCAACATAATGAAGGAGATGGAGCTGATGGAGCAAGTCCAGAGGAGGCCACGAGGACGATCAGGGGCTGGAGCCCCTCCTGTATGAAGCCAGGCTGAGAACACTGGGGCTGTTGAGCCTGGAGCAGAGAAGCTGCGTGGAGACCTCAGAGCAGCTTCCAGTGTCTAAAGGGGGCTACAAGGATGCTGGGGAGGGACTCTTCATCAGGGACTGCAGTGACAGGACAAGGGGTGATGGGTTCAAACTGAAACAGGGGAAGTTGAGGTTAGATCTAAAGCAGAAGCTCTTCCCTGTGAGGGTGCTGAGGCGCCGGCACAGGGTGCCCAGAGAAGCTGTGGCTGCCCCACCCCTGGCAGTGTTCAAGGCCAGGTTGGACACAGGGGCTTGGAGCAAGCTGCTCCAGTGGAAGGTGTCGCTGCTCATGGCAGTGGTTGGAACTGGAGGATCTTAAGGTCCTTTCCAACCCAAACCATTCCACAATTCAGTGATCAGGGGTTACAGGCATTACCTTTTTGGCAGAATCGTCCAAGGAATTTTTCACAGCTGAACCGTCCCATTTGTCAATTTTCACTGGTTTGTCATCTATCTTCCACTGCAACAGGAACAAAAGGAAGTTAAAAACAGAAGTGGCTTTTCATTTTAATATTGTGTCATGAGCACAAAGATGGGAGACAACCCAGACAACAGCTGCCTGGTTGCGAAAACCAGACTAGAGATGGGAAGGATCCATTGGATTACACAGTTGTGTCGAAGCCACCACCACCTCAGCACCATGCTACCCATTACCTTTATGGATTTAAGCTTTTAAACCTTGTCACAGACACCCAAAAAGTGACTTTTTACATCAGTTTTACTCTAGTTTAGGTTCTGTGGTTGCTGCAGAAAGCATCCGTTAGGACTTAACTCTTGCCTTTGAATGCATTCCTGCTTTCCAGCCAAGCTGTGGCAAACACTTTGGGGGTTGATGACAGAAGGAAGAATTTCAAGGCCCCTTTAACAATCCAGGTACAAGGGGAGAATCCAAATGTACCACAAGAAATGAAGTTTCAGTCCAACCATCCTCCAGAATGAAATCAAAAGTCTCTGCTGCTTTTCTATATCCAGGTTTTCCACAGAAACAGGTCCTTTATCAATCATGAGTCAGATGCAACAGCTCATTTCCTCAAAAGGGCTCTTTTTCCCTGGAATGATATTATTTTTGGTGGCATTATTCCTTTTAGCCACAGTTGGACACGTGAGTTTGAGCCCTGTGTGTTACTTCGACCAGTTGAGTGACTGGAGCTCGAATTTTAGCTGCTGTTAGAAGCAATCCTCAACTCCACTCGTGGTATTTCCTGCTCCTGAAGCTCCCATGTTGGATTTATTAACTACCAAAAGAGTTCATTTCCATTCCCTGGCAGGAGACAGACTGAGAAAGAGCTCTCAGGTCAGGAACTTACAAAGTATTTTATGTGGATCCAGAGCAGGAATTCTTGCTGGATTCTCGCTTCTTGCTCTCTGTCCCACACCACCTGACACTGGAATGGCCGGATAGCATCGGTGATATTTAACTGACCCAGATCTCTAACAGGGAACCAGCCCTTTAAGGGTAGATGTAAAGCCCACATGACACATGTTTTGAGATAAAGCCGTTACTGGAAGACAAAAAGAATCTAATCTTAGGCTATCTGAAACAACGAGCTGAACCAGCAGTTCTTCAGTTCTTGTTCAGGTTCCTCGTAACTGAGGCTGTGCTGGTTCAAGACAGAAACAGCTCGATAATCCCAGGAGATTCATGTCAAAGGAACTTGTAACAGGGACACAGTTTAGGACTTCAACCAGAAGCTTTAGTTCTCCCTTTACCTTGGTTGAGATGTTCCCCTGAGATTACTCCTCCTTACACGCTGCAGCACTGCAGGGTGGCTGCTGCTGCTTCTCTGGCTCTTCCATGCTGATCTGCAGGACCAAAGAGCTAGGAGAGGCTGGGATGCTGCACTGGCAGAGATTTGGCTGCTAGCACCAAGTGCTCACCCTCAGACAGAGGAATCAGAATCCCAGGTTGAAGGGACCTCAAGGTCTCCTTCAACCTTCCCAGGCACAGCATGACCTACATTAGATGTCCAGCACCCTGTCCAGCCCAGTCTTAACAGTGTTCATCGCTGCGGAGTCACCACTTCCCCAGGGAGACTATTCCAATGGCTTGTTTTTCTCACTGGGAAACGTTTTCCTCTTTTGTCCAACTGGAATCTCCCCACGAGTAACTTGTGCCCGTTACCCCCTGGCTTTCCTATGGGACTCCTTGTCCAAAGGGAGTCTTCCATCTTCTCTGTAGCCCCCTTATTTCTCCTGGCACATTCGATCAGGTCTCCCTGCGCCTTCTCCAGCTGAACAGTCCCAGCTCTCGCAGCCTTTCCTCAGTGCTGCCCAGCCCTTGGACCATCTTTGTGGCCCTTCCTGGGACCCTGTCCAGCCTTCATCACCTCTTGGGTCTGCAGAACAGCCATGCCTGGCTGTGGAGGGAAGGTGAAGCTGCACCCATGTCCCATGGAGCCTGGCAGATGCAAACACATCTGCTCCTCTGGCTGCTGGGTGGTGTTTTCCAACCAGTTGTTCATTCTGAGCACTTCCAAAGGCTTCAAAACAAAACCTCAAGTTTTCATTCAAGCCTGATGGAGGGAAAAACCCCACAACCAGCTCTAAACAGCTTTTCAGTTTGGGTGTTTGGACTCCTTCAGTTTAAAAACCACAGGGAAGGTTATTACACTTGTCCTGAGCATATCCTGTACTGGATGGGAAGCAAATACGATGTTCTACAGCTAGAAAGTGGATTTAGCATCCATGTAAGAACACGGCTTTAAAGGAAAAGCTGAAGTACAGCCAGTGGTGACCTTACTTAAAAGTGAAATCAGAAATGTAATTTCAGAAAGCCACAAACCCAATCTGACACCACAAGTAATTGTGTGAGTACAGAAGCTGCCTGCAGCAGACGAGATTCTCCTCTTATCTCCAAAAGCAGGGAGAGCAGAACAGCTTTTGCAGCAGACCCTCCAGGACTGGAGCCATCACCTTCATTTAAATCCCGTTCCAAAGCTCCCTCATAAGCAGGAAGAGGGAAAAATCCTACAGGAGAAATTCCAAGATGTTCACATCATAAAGGCAGCACAAACTTCACTATATTTTCCCCTCCTACCACTGCTGTCAGCCTCACCTACGTCAAGTTTAGCCTGCAACATCTTCTGGGGAGCTAGTTTGTCTCTTCAAACACTGCTCTCAAGTTTATGGTGCACTTTGGGGATTACAATCATAAATAAGTTATACAGTAAAAAAAGGTTTGTTGCTACTGCAAGAGGAACATCAATGCAAATTATATAAACTCTTCAAGGGGAATAATGTTTCTGCATCTAATCTGTGCTTTTTATTATGAGGATGGTAAAAAAGGAACCTCCCTTCCTAAAACTTAGAGTCAGAAACAATTCTAACCAGGACACACAACGCTGTGGCTGACGGAGGATGAAAGAGCCTCAGTACATGATGCACATCATCTCCCTCGAGGCTCCCAGCTGAGTCCCAACCCACAGGTCTCCGATAAATTCCAAGATAACAGTGACATGGCACACCATGAGCCTGGCATAAATGAGATGTGGAAGTGGCAGAGGCGAGTGACACCTCACTGGAGGTCAGTTCCCTCCTCATCCTCCCGAAGGAAGAGCCGTAGCAAACTCCAGTGAGTCAGTGTGGCTGTTCTCAGCGCCAGGTGGCTCAGCCTCTGCCTTGGAGGAAGAAATTCTGGACCTCACTCTTCCCAGATTACCACTGCTGCCTGGCTGCACTCACAGGCAACATCCTCCAGCACTAGAGAGCAGCTTCTGCGGCACAGGAGCAGAGGGAAGTCACAGAGGTGGCAGTGGTTTTAGTCCTGGAGCTTGCAGTAACAGTAACAGCAGTAATGAGTGGTGTCCCTCAGGGATCGGTGTTGGGGCCGGTCTTGTTTAACATCTTCATCGCTGACATGGACAGTGGGATTGAGTGCGCCCTCAGCAAGTTTGCCGATGACACCAAGCTGTGTGGTCCGGTTGATACGCTGGAGGGAAGGGATGCCATCCAGAGGGACCTCGACACGCTTGTAAGGTGGGCTGATGCCAACCTTATGAACTTCAATCATGACAAGTGCAAGGTCCTACACCTGGGTTGGAGCAACCCCAGGCACAGCTACAGGTTGGGCAGAGAAGAGATTCAGAGCGGCCCTGCGGAGAAGGACTTGGGGGTGCTGGTCGATGAGAAAATGAACATGAGCCGGCTGCAGTGTGCGCTCGCAGCCCAGAAAGCAACCGTATCCTGGGCTGCATCAAAAGGAGCATGACCAGCAGGGCGAAGGAGGTGATCCTGCCCCTCTACTCTGCTCTGGTGAGACCTCACCTGGAGCATTGTGTGCAGTTCTGGTGTCCTCAACATAAAAAGGACATGGAACTGCTGGAACAAGTCCAGAGGAGGCCACGAGGATGAGCAGGGGACTGGAGCACCTCCTGTATGAAGACAGGCTGAGAGCATTGGGGCTGTTCAGCCTGGAGAAGAGAAGCTGCGTGGAGACCTCAGTGCAGCTTCCAGTACCTGAAGGGGGCCTATAGGGATGCTGGGGAGGGACTCTTCGTCAGGGACTGTAGTGACAGGACAAGGGGTAACGGGTTCAAACTTAAACAGGGGAAGTTTAGATTGGATCTAAGGAGGAAGTTCTTTACTGTGAGGGTGCTGAGGCACCGGAATGGGTTGCCCAGGGAGGTTGTGAGTGCTCCATCCCTGCCAGTGTTCAAGGCCAGGCTGGATGAAGCCTTGGGTGGGATGGTTTAGTGTGAGGTGTCCCTGCCCATGGCAGGGGTTGGAACTGGATGATCTTGAGGTCCTTTCCAACCCTAACTATTCTATGATTCTACATGGGTGAAATCTCCAGGTGTCTGAGGACTGTGGCCACTGCTGCACTGTGAATTCGGAGGGTGTGTGATCTTAGGTGGCCCTGGTTCAGTGATGAGAGGTCAGGAGGAGCTACCCGATTATCACAAACACTTAAAGAACATGAGAAGGACAAAAATTAGGTTAGTTCAACCACAGATCTCCCTGAACTCACCCTGATTTAGCTTACTAGTGAAGTACAAAAAGATACCCTAAACAAGCAACCTGTCCATAGACTTCAAAGCCTTGCCAATAACCCATCATTTCTCTGTCTGAGAAAAGCTTGAACAAGTTCTGGACCTAAGGCCACAGTTCTCCAGATAAAACCTCAGCAATATGTACACCAGCTCACAGAAATGACAGGAGTTCATTGAAGTCATCCAGAGAGAGGAAATAAAGGCACATAGATCGGTATGGAGACAGAGGGAAAAGAAGTCAGAACGTTACTGAGTGTGTGTATGTACTTCAGGTAGAAGCCCTGCAGAAACTGTTCATGTTTCTCACTGAAGGGTTCAATTCCTGCACCAAAATTGTGTTTCCTTTACCTACAACTCCCCCTCATCCTGAAATAACCTGAGAATCCACGGAACACGGCAGCAGGATGCCTCCACTGCACGATACTTCTAGAGTTCTTCAAGTTGAACCACCAAGCACTTGTCATTTCAAAACCGAAAGCTGAGCACATTGCAGAAGAGAGAGAAATATTTCATAAGCACATCTTCCCCTAAGGCATCCTCTCAACAACTTAATCTGCGGCTTTAAAGAAAAAGCACCAAACTCTTAGGGACAGGAAGGATAACGTCACCTTAAACTGAGGCAAGAAAACTGTAGCCTTCAGAAATTATGAATATACACATACTGATGAAAAGCAAAGTGTTTTCAATTGCAGGCAGCTCTGGTTTGAAGTTCAGTGAAAGATGCCAAATAAACTGCCCTGAATCCCAGACTGGTTTGGGTTCGAAGAGACCTTAAAGCCCATCCAGCCCCAACCCCTGCCACAGGCAGGGACCCCTTCCACTGGAGCAGCTTGCTCCAAGCCCCTGTGTCCAACCTGGCCTTGAGCACTGCCAGGGATGGGGCAGCCACAGCTTCTCTGGGCACCCTGGGCCAGCGCCTCAGCACCCTCACAGGGAAGAGCTTCTGCCTTGTATCTAACCTCAACTTCCCCTGTTTCAGTCTGAACCCATCACCCCTTGTCCTGTCACTGCAGTCCCTGATGAAGAGTCCCTCCCCAGCATCCTTGTAGCCCCCTTCAGACACTGGAAGCTGCTCTGAGGTCTCCACGCAGCTTCTCTGCTCCAGGCTCAACAGCCCCAATGTTCTCAGCCTGTCATCATCATCATCATCATCATCATCATCATCATAGCAGCCTCCAGGTCCTTAGTTTCAGCTATCAGACTGCCAAACCTCACAAAGAGCTACAACAAACACCTGACCACTTCGAACCCAGCCGCGCTCAACCCCACTCCACAATCACGTCCCTTTAAACCACGGACTCAAGCCTGGGCTCAGCACCAGGCTCTGTCCTGCCTGGCAGACATCTCTGCCACGATCAGCGCTGGGCCGGCAACCACCCCCCGGGACAGCACGGCTGTACCCGCAGCCGCACGCTCGCAGGCCCCAGACCAGCCACGCTGACGGGGGCAAGGCAAAACCGAGCCCCAGCTGATCTGGCCGGGGCTGCCACTTGCGAGGCCGGACGTGCTCGCCCGCAGAGCGCTTCCTTCCTCCCTATTTCCCCCGGGGGCCTCTTCTGCCGTTCACTGCCCGGCTCCTACGAGGAGCGGAGCCCCCCGCAGCCCCGCGGCTGAGGCGGGGGATGCCCCTCAGCAGTGAGGGGTGGCCCCACTGAGGCCCGAGAGTGGGGCGGCTGCGCCGGGTGGGCTCCGGGCGCACAGCAGAGACCGGGGGGATGACACCGAGGGCGGGATAACAACGGGGGGGGGTGTAAGAGTTGTCGGTGGGACCGGGAGGGACCGGGAGGGCCGGGGCCGCCCCGCAGCGCGGTACCTTGTCGAGCAGCCCGGTCCTGCCGCCTTTGGCCGCCATCTTGTCTCCGCCCTTACGGCGCGACGTGCGCGCTCCTGACTGGCTGCGCGCGGGGGGCGACGGGAGCGCGCGGGAGGAGGCATCGCGGAGCCATGGGGTGAGCCGGGACGGGGGCGAGCTTCGGGGTTACCGCACACCGCCGCTAAGGATGCGCTGCCCCATGGCACCGAGGCCTCGTCTCCACGGGGTGTGAACCCTTGCAGGGCCGGTGCCTGCAGCCCTGCCCTGGGCAGCCTGTTCCAATGCCTGAGCACCCTCTGGGGCAGGAATTGTTCCTCAGCTCCATCTAAACCTGCCCTGGGGCAGCTTGAGGCCGGTTCCTCTTGTCCCATCCCTTGTTCCTTGGGAGCAGAGCCCAGCCCCTCCTGGCTCCATCCTCCTGCCAGGCACTTGTAGGGAGCCATCAGGTCCCCCCTGAGCCTTCTCTTCTCCATCTGAACCCCCCAGGTCCCTCAGCCGTTCCCCATCACACTTGGGCTCCAGGCCCTGCACCAGCTCCATTCCCTTCTCTGGCCCCGCTCCAGCCCCTCAATGTCTCTCTTGCAGTGAGGGGCCCAGAGCTGAGCACAGGATCCGAGGGGCGGCCTCACCAGTGCCCAGTGCAGGGGCACAATCCCTGCCCTGGCCCTGCTGCCGCACTGGTGCTGATCCAGGCCAGGATGCTGGGGGCTTCCCGGCTGCCTGGGCCCGAGCTGCTCACGCTCAGCTCCATCACTCAGCACCCCCAGCTCCTGTTCCATGGGCAGTTTCCAGCCACAATTCCCCAAGCCAGGAGCGTTGCACGGGGCTGTTGTGACCCAAGTGCAGGACCCTACAGTTTGCCTTGTTGAACATGATAACACTGTCCACAGCCCATGGATCCATCCTGTTCAGATCCCTCTGCAAAGCCCTCCTATCCTTCAGGAGATCAATGGTCCCACCCAACATGGGGTCATCTGCAAACCCACTGAGGGCACACTCGATCCCCTCTTCCACATCATAGAATCATGGAATGGTTTGAGTTGGAAAGGACCTTAAAGCTCCAGCAGCTCCACGTCCCTCTTGTGCTGCTGCCCCAGAGCTGGATCAGGGCTGCAGGGGGGGTCTCCCCAGAGCACAGCAGAGGGGCAGGATCCCCTCCCTGAGCTGCTGCTCACGCTCTGGGGGTGCAGCCCAGCACACGGTGGGGTTCTGGGCTCAAGCACTCACTGAAGCCGGGTCATGGGGAGCTGCTCCTCACCCAGCACCCCAGGCGCACAGCGGTCACCGCCTCCATGCGCCCCCGTTCACCAGCACCCTCTGGGCCTGGCCGCCCAGCCGGGTTTCTCACAGCGAGGAAGCCGCTGTCAGGCCATGGGCAGCCCGGACAGGCCGCAGTGGGGTGAGGGCGGGCAGCGCCGGCGGCACCGGGGCTGGGTGAGGGATGGGGCCGGGCGGTGGCGGAGAGGGCAGGAGGGGGAATGGAGCCGATTGATGGAGCTGGGCGTGAGCAGCGCGGGCCCAGGCAGCCAGGAAGCCCCCAGCATCCTGGCCTGGATCAGCACCAGTGCGGCAGCAGGGCCAGGGCAGGGATTGTGCCCCTGCACTGGGCACTGGTGAGGCCGCCCCTCGGATCCTGTGCTCAGCTCTGGGCCCCTCACTGCAAGAGAGACATTGAGGGGCTGGAGCGGGGTTTAGGAGGTGATGCTCCTCATGTGTGACTGCAGTGTGCGCTCGCAGCCCAGAAAGCAACCGTATCCTGGGCTGCATCCAAAGGAGCGTGACCAGCAGGGCGAAGGAGGTGATCCTGCCCCTCTGCTCTGCTCTGGTGAGACCTCACCTGGAGCATTGTGTGCAGTTCTGGTGTCCTCAACATAAAAAGGACATGGAACTGCTGGAACAAGTCCAGAGGAGGCCACGGGGATGAGCAGGGGCTGGAGCAGCTCCTGTATGGAGCCAGGCTGAGGAAGTTGGGGCTGTTGAGCCTGGAGAAGAGAAGCTGCGTGGAGACCTCAGTGCAGCTTCCAGTACCTGAAGGGGGCCTGTAGGGATGCTGGGGAGGGACTCTTCATCAGGGACTGCAGTGACAGGACAAGGGGTGATGGGTTCAGACTGAAACGGGGGAAGTTCAGGCTGGAAATAAGAAGTTCTTTACTGTGAGGGTGCTGAGGCACTGGAATGGGTTGCCCAGGGAAGCTGTGAGTGCTCCATCCCTGGTGGTGTTCAAGGCCAGGTTGGACAGAGCCTTGGGTGGGATGGTTTAGTGTGAGGTGTCCCTGCCCATGGCAGGGGGTTTGGAACTGGATGATCTTAAGTTCCTTTCCAACCCAAACCATTCTGTGATTCTGTGGTTCTATAATGCGTCTGTATGGGCAGGTCCAGCATCCAGAGCCAGAGTGAATCCTTTTTCTCTGAGCCTTGAGGGCCCCCTCTGTGAAATGCAACCTGAAGGACAGCTACAAACTCTTAACAGCAGCAGATGGCATGAAAATTCCATTTGGGAGGGTTAGGTTGGGTGTTAGGAGGGACTTTTTCACTGGAGGAGGTGCAGCTCTGGGCCAGGTTACCCTGGGAGGTGGTGGAATTGCTAGGCAAAGCCACAACTGATGAACTGAACATTGCTGATGGTCCTGCTTTGGGTGTGAGGTTGGATTGGAGGTCTCCAGAAGGCTCTTTGAGCTCACACGTCCATGTCTGCAACTTATGGCTCCATTAGCATCTATAAAGTACCCTGTTTCTCCTCTTTCATGGCCCCGGCTGTACCTTTAATGTTCTGACCTTAAATTCGCAGTCACTGAACATTTTATACTTCAGTATTTCCCCATAGAGGAGGGGTTTGAAATGATGGCTTTTGCTGCCAGACTGGGTGCAGTTACTTTGAGAAGGGCACATTTGGAGGGTCGAGTGCTCACCTCGCCATCTCCTCTGCCTTGGTCCATCATCATTCCAGGGGCTGGGCACTGGGTGCTGGCACACAGAGCTACCCCAAGGGCTTGGACTGAGAAGGGCACCTCCAGGAAGACACCGCAGCAGAGGAGAAAGCCCCCAAAGTCTACCTTTATGGGGAACAACCATGAGCACCATGTCCTAGATGAGCCCTTTCTGGTGAGTGCAGGTTTCTATTGCCTGAACCTTCTGCTGATGTTTGGTGGAGCTGGGGAGATGCTGCTGCTGGATGGACTCTGGAGCTCCCTCTTCCCATCCCCATGTCACCTTTTCCCCTCTTCCCACTACCCAAAGAACCAGCTGAGGCCTGGTTTTGGGGCTCAGGTCCCAGGACATGCCAGAGAGGACTTGCTGTAGGACTAACCCTTTGTGGGGTTGTGTCCGCAGATGAAGCACCGCCGTCTGAAGAACCCCTCTGACCTGTGCTCTGTGAACATAAGCAGCCAAAATCTGGTCTCAGTGAGTATTGGAGACTCAGGAAGTGTTAGAGAACTACCTTAAGAGCTGAAAACTACCACATTAGTGTCCAGACATCAGAGAAGACACGTGTTGGAAGCAGGCAGATTTGGAGGGTTGGAGGATTCATCCCACAAACGTCTGGGTTGTGTCTTCATAACCAAATTAACTTGGTCTCGACTGCTTGCAGACCCTTCCCCACTTAAATCCCCTCTGAGCATGCTGTTCTTGGGAGTTTATCTCAACTATGGTAGGAGCTCAGCTTGAGAATTGACTGAGTTCATGACTAACTTGCTGCTGGGGTTTTAGTGTCTTTATAGGGTTCCCTCCTGATGCTGTGAAGGTCAGATGTGCTAAACCATAGGTTACTTCTACTGGGTCACCTATAGGTGTGAGATGTTGGCAGTGAGGACACAGAAGGGGCTTTGCTTCGGGGTTCAGGTGGTCCAGGTCTTCCGGATGTCAGTCACTGAGGCAGCTGTGCATTAACCAGATATTTCCATCGTCACAAAACCAAATGAAGACCAAATGGTGGGAAATGATGGGATTTCGTCCCTCTGAGAGAAGGAGACCTCCAATTGGTATAGATGAGCGTGGGGCTGGAGTGGAATGACTATTTCCCTCTGTATTTTTCAGGCTAAAGAAGACGATTTTGAGAAATTTGATTGTGTTACTTTCATAAATGCTTCTGAGAACCTGCTGACACTTGGTAAGGAAAGCACTACGAGAAAGCAGATGCTGCTGTTCAACCTGAGGAAGCTTATACTTGTCATAGACTCATAGAATAGTTTGGGTTGGAAAGGACCTCAAGATCATCCAGTTCCAACCCCACTGCCATGGGCAGGGACAGCTCTCACTAAACCATGGCACCCAAGGCTCTGTCCAACCTGGTCTTGAACACTGCCAGGGATGGAGCACTCACAGCTTCCCTGGGCAACCCAATCCAGTGCCTCAGCACCCTCACAGGGAAGAGCTTCTGCCTTATCTCCAACCTGAACTTCCCCGGTTTCAGTCTGAACCCATCACCCCTTGTCCTATCACTGCAGTCCCTGATGAAGAGTCCCTCCCCAGCATCCCTATAGGCCCCCTTCAGACACTGGAAGCTGCTCTGAGGTCTCCACGCAGCTTCTCTGCTCCAGGCTCAACAGCCCCAATGTTCTCAGCCTGGCTCCATACAGGAGCTGCTCCAGCCCCTGCTCATCCTCGTGGCCTCCTCTGCACTTGTTCCAGCAGTTCCATGTCCTTTTTATGTTGAGGACCCCAGAACTGCACACAATGCTCCAGGTGAGGTCTCACCAGAGCAGAGCAGAGGGGCAGGATCACCTCCTTCGCCCTGCTGGTCACGCTCCTTTGGATTGTCTGAGGAAAGGTCTAGAGCTTCACAAAGAGGTTTAAAGGTGCTGATGCACTGGAATGGGTTGCCCAGGTAGGCTGTGAATGCTCCATCCCTGGCAGTGTTCAAGGCCAGGTTGGATGAAGCCTTGTGTGGGATGGTTTAGTGTGAGGTGTCCCTGCCCATGGCAGGGGGGTTGGAACTGGATGATCTTGAGGTCCTTTCCAACCCAAACCATTCTGTGATTCTATGATTCTAAGATGCATGCTTCTTCACAGAATTGCTTCCTTCCAGTTACTGAGCTGAAATCCTTCTGCTAATTCCCTTTATTGTAACGATAACTGTGCCACTGGGGTGTCCTTTAGAAAACAAAGCTATTTACAAGGAAAACTTCCATTTAATATAATGAAACGACTTGTCCCACAGGCTCAGAAGGTTAATGGTAGAGCTGGGAGGTGAATCCAAAGGCAGTGTCGTGGGCTCAGTTAATATGAAGAAGAAAAAAAGAAATGTTTATAACTGGTAAAACATAGAAGCTAAATGTGGCATCAGTGGCTTCAAGCAATAATTCATTTGGGGTGGGAGCAAATCATGGAGCCACAGTCTGGTTTGGGCTAAAAGAAGCTTAAAGCTCCTCCAGCCCCAACCCCTGCCCCGGGCAGGGACCCCTTCCACTGGAGCAGCTTGCTCCAAGCCCCTGTGTCCAACCTGGCCTCGAGCACTGCCAGGGATGGGGCAGCCACAGCTTCTCTGGGCACCCTGTGCCAGCGCCTCAGCACCCTCACAGGGAAGAGCTTCTGCCTAAGAGCTCAGCTCAGGCTCCCCTCGGGCAGGTTCAAGCCATTCCCCTTGGCCTGGCCCTACAGGCCCTTGTCCCAAGCCCCTCTCCAGCTTTCCTGCAGCCCCTTTAGGCACTGGAGCTGCTCTCAGGTCTCCCCTTCAGGATCCTTCTCTTGTCCAGGCTGCCCCAGCCCAGCTCTCTCAGCCTGGCTCCAGAGCAGAGCTGCTCCAGCCCTCGCAGCAGCTCCGTGCCCTCCTCTGGCCTCGCTCCAAGGGCAGAAGCAGCAGAGCCTTCTCTTGTCCCGTTTTCCCTCCGGTTCACAGGGACCCGGAGGAAGGCGCAGGCTCTGCACCAGGTCCTGAACCACCCCCCCCGGTTACCGGGATGCCAAAGCACGGCCGGGCTGCGTGCAGAAGCCCTGCGTGCCCCGCAAGAAGGTAAAGAGCTGGAGCTCCAAAGGGAAGCCGGTTCTGCCTGGATCTGGATCAACCCACGTGTGTGGACGGATGCCGAGAGCCTGAGCACGAGCTTGGCCCCACTCCCCAGTGTTCCCCACTGTTCTTTCACCCTCATGTGTGGGAAGCCAGCCCTGTCCCAAGGGATGTGGAGGAAACAGCCCCCCAAGATGGGCCTGTGGGGTGGGGGGCAGTGGAATTACAGCCCCTGCATCCACTGTGGGAAGCTGATCCCGTGCTCCTCAATAAGCTGAAGTCGGTGTCTGACCCACACCGCCCTGGTCCAAAAGAGCCCCCCAGAGACCCTGTCCCCCGCCCTGTGCCGCAGCGTGGGTCCGCGCTGGTTTGGAGATGGCGCAGGAGAAGGAGGCGGAGGGGAGATGCTGCAGCCTCCTGGTCTTCCCGGCAGCACGTGAGGATGCCCGGCCCTCCCGCCCGGAACGCGAAAGCCGAGGTCCTGGAAGGAATCCTGCTGGCCATGAGAAACACGCAGAGCTTCGCCGAGCTCCCCTTGGGTACGCTCCTGCCTTGCCAGGATCTCCCGTCGGAGGCACCACAGAGGCAGGAGAAGGACGGGACCACAGCGGTGTCCTTGAGCCCCCCGAGGGTGGCTGGGATGGGAATGGAGGCTCCCCCGTTGTAGCAGCCTCTCAGCCCACCGCAAGTACGGACCCCAGTGCTCCAGCTCCTGCTTAACAGGGGGTAAATGCAACACAGACATTGCCGGGGTCCCTTGGATCCGGATTAACCCCATCCCAAACCCAGCTGGCGGGAGAGCAGCCTTGGGGCTAAAGTGGGGTTTGCCCCCGAGATCATAGAATCACAGAATGGTTTGGGTTGGAAAGGACCTCAAGATCACCCAGTTCCAACCCCCTGCCATGGGCAGGGACACCTCACACTAAACCATCCCACACAAGGCTTCATCCAACCTGGCCTTGAACACTGCCAGGGATGGAGCACTCACAGCCTCTCTGGGCAACCCATTCCAGTGCCTCAGCACCCTCACAGGAAAGAATTTCCTCCTTAGATCCAACCTAAACTTCCCCTGTTTCAGTTTGAACCCATCACCCCTTGTCCTGTCACTACAGTCCCTGACGAAGAGTCCCTCCCCAGCATCCCTATAGGCCCCCTTCAGGTACTGGAAGGCTGCTATGAGGTCCCCACGCAGCTTCTCTTCTCCAGGCAGGACTGGGATCCCCAAGCACCGGCCACGTCCTATCCCCATCCTCCCTGCGGTGGTGCAATCCTGCACTGCTGCTGCCAGCAGGGCCTGCCTGCTCCCTGGGGCTGTCCCTTTGCCCCGCACCTACTGGGGAAGAGAGGAGGAAAGAGGCAAGAACCCAGGGCACTGCCCAGGCTTGAGCTCAGCATCCGGCTTGCTCAGGACCTCCAGCGCCTTTGCTCCGGGGGCTCCTGCGCTTTCCAGGGCCAGGATCCCAGCGGCCACCTTCGTATCCCTGCCGGGGTGACCTTCCCCCTGCTTGGGGATGCCAGGGAGCTGGGCGGATGCGATCCTGCAGCCGAGGGGCTGTCCCATCGCCCTGCTCACAGCCCCGGCCTTTTCCAGCCACCGTTTTGCAGGGGAGGAAATCCAAGCGCAGGGAATAGCGGGAGGCTCGGAGCCTGATGGAGCAATTCCAGGAGGTGTTTGGGATGGCTCTGCTCGGCCGGGAGCTGGCCAAGCCAGCGGATGAGGCGCCCATGGCAAAAGCCCTTCCCTTAGAGGCTGCACCCAAGCAGCCCCACACAGCTGGAGGGTGCCCGGAGCTCGGCAGAGCCACTGCAGGCAGGGCTTGAATAAAGCCTCCCGCACCCCGGGCCTCTGGGATGAATCCGCTCTTTTCTATCGTATCTGGAGCCAGTTTTCCCCTCCTGAGGCTGGAAAACCCAACGCGGTGCCAAGATGCACCCCAGGTGTTCAGGCAGCGACTTCCACCTTGGAAGCATGGATTCGGCCCCAACAGGGCTAACACAGCGCCTGGAAACCGCATCTGCGCAGGGCTGCGCGGGGAAACCAGGTGTGGCCTCGGCCATCCCTCAGGGAAAACCACAGCTCCCTCGGGGCATTCCATGGGGTTCTGGCCAGCAGGGATGCTCCAGGAGGAGCACAGCTCCTGCTGGGGCTCTGCCTGTGCTGGTTAACGCGCTCTATAAGGACCTGTGGGCCAAGAGCCCCACCGCTGCCACGAATGGAGCTAATAGGAGCTCCCTGGTTCTCCCCACCTCTTTTCCACTGTCCCAGCACCCATCTGTCCTATGGGGAAACCCCATTCTGCACTGGGGCAGCCCCAGCAGGGCTGCTGGTGGCACCTGAGAGCACGGAGCCCCAATCCCACTGCGGGCACGTGCCCAACAGCACACCAGGGAGCTGAGCTGGGCACAAACCCCTTCTTGAGCCCCACATCCATCCCCCAGTGTCAGACCCCTAAACCAGCAGCACCAGAGGGGCTGGGACAAGCCATGAAGGATGCTCACTGCCCGCTCACCTACATGAAACCCACATCATTCTACTCCCCTTTCACCTTCTTGTTCCTTCCTTGACAACCTCATCCAGCCAGAGGCAAGCATCGCCCATCGGGGACAGGCACCCCGGTCCTGCTTGCTCCCAAGAGCAGCAACGCGACGAGGAACAGGTCAGAGGCACTGTCAGAACCTGGGTTTATTCTGTTTTAACCTCGGCCTTTGTCCTGCAGTTCAAAGTCCTCGCTGCTGTGAAGATGCACCCGGTAGCTGCACGCGGTTGGCACGGTTCTGGTTTGTGACAAGCGAGCAGGATTTACTCCGTGGCAGACGACGACAGAAGCCACGCCGTGACGGACGCCCGCGTGTCACTGTCCCCCCCCACATTTAACACATGCAAGTCAAGAATCCCTCAGGAACTTCCCTCTGGAAAACATTCCCATGAAGCTGAAAGCCAAAATGAGCACTCCAAGGCTTGGCCCGCCCCGGTGCTGAGGAGGACACGAAAGCATGACGATTGAAAGCAGCGCTGGGGGGGGAAAAGGAATAGAAACATCCAGATTTGAGCAGTTTTACAGGAAATACCAAGCAAACACCCCCCCATCACCAGCTGAAGGCTTTCCTGTTGCATAGTGAAGAGCTAATTCCGGAGCTGATGCTTTGGGGAGGGGGGGGTTTAGACACAAGGAAGGTTTGTGTTGGATGCGGCACACTGGGAGCATCCCAGCTCCACACCGGTGGCAGGTCCCAGTTCCAGCCATGGGGACATCCCACAGGGCTCCATGGTGGTGCCACACAGGACCACGCATCCAACGGTGGTTGGTTGTCACCTTCGCTCCTTCAATGGGTTGAGGGGGACCAGGTTTTCATGCAACACTTCCAGGACAAGCTCCTCGTCAACCTTTCCCTGGATCCTGGGAGACAGCAGGGGGGCTGTCGGAGGGTCCAGGTAGAGCACTGCTAAAGGCTTGGGTTTAAATCAGTGATAGTCTTTAAGGCTTCAACCCTTTGCTTTCATTGAGAACACAGAAAGAAGCGCTTGGTCAAGCTCCACATCGTGACTACTGCACGTACAACAGCATCTGAGTAAATACTGACACCAGAGAACACCACGATACAATCAGCTGGTACAATCCCCCCTTTTTTTGGCACTTTTCCTTCATTTCTCTCACCTCACTGACTCCAAACATGGACCTTTCCCTACGGCTTTTCCCAGGCAAAGAGCTCCAGAAGAAACCTTCCAGAGCTGGTGGCATCTTTGGCAGATCCGGTCCTTCTGTCACCAAACCAACCCCAGCAGGGCAAGCTCTTGACCTGCTTCTTATTTCCCTCAGGAGAAGACAGCTTCACATTCCGGGAGGATGCTCCCCCCTGTCCCACTGCCCTCATCCCGGAGAGAAGGCGGCTGCAGAAAGGAGAAGGGTTAGAAATGACTTCCATAGCATCATGGAATGGTTTGGGTTGGAATGGACCTTAAAGCTCCTCCAGCCCCAACCCCTGCCACGGGCAGGGACCCCTTCCACTGGAGCAGCTTGCTCCAAGCCCCTGTGTCCAACCTGGCCTCGAACACATGTGGTTTCATCTCGGGACCTTTGCAGCTCTTATGCTGCATCCACCATTCAGGAAGAGGTGTTTTCCTCCTCAGCTGGCATCACCTGTGGCAAAGGCAGTGTCATACCTGACCTTTACAGGATAGAAGAAGGAATTCCTGCTCTTTCAAGTGGAATGACATACAATTAACTTGGTTTTGTGCAAGCTTAAACAGAATGTTAGATTGGTAACACATTCATCCTAACTTCAAACCACCTCAGGTCGTGATCCCAACACTGCCTTGGGTGGATTTCAGCCAAGGGCAGTCACGCTCCTGATACAGCTCAGAAGAAGGGGAGAGGGTTTAGGTAATCCAGATGGGAACATCCCATGTTCTCCCCGCTCCTTCAGCAACCAGATGGAAAAATGGACGTAGAAACGCAGCCAGCAGCTTCATCAGGCTAAAAACCTCATGAGAAAAGGTGGCTCCTGCTCTGATGCTTTCCTGAAAGCTTCCATGATGGGATCGGGATGCCACATCCAAAGGTCTTCAACGTGGATGCAACGTTTGATGCCTGGGGAGCCAAGGAGCACTGTCTTGCTTTGGAGCCCAGTGAAGGTGAGGTTAAACCAGAGGCACGAGGGGTTCCATGATGCTTTTCTTGGTTCCGAGCTCAGGCATCACCTCCCGTGCTTCCACCAGCTTGGATTTAGATAGAGGGAATGAAGACACAAACCCCCATAACACTGATGTCATCTGAAGAAGGGATTTAAGACAATTGCACTGTGAAATCCATGTGAAGAGAGGCAAGAAAGGACACATTCCATCGTGAAAAGCTGGGTTTTGTGGTGTGGGCTTGCTCAGAGCAGCTCAAGCCTGGATGAATCCCTCAATCACTGCGAGACCAGAGGAAGCTGTTTAGGGAAGTCTATTTGGGCTCAAGGGATTAAACCACGGGGAAAGGACCTGTAAAAGTAATTACAACTCAACATGCGCTTGGGAAGTTTAGCTCAAAATGTTAGGAAAAATCAGCATGAATCCTGAGGAACATCCGTGGGGTTCCCTCTGGGCTTATTTCACTGTGAAGGGCAGATCCAGGCCAATGCTATTGAGAATCACGGAACGGTTTGGGTTGGAAGGGACCTTCAAAGCTCATCCAGTTCCAACCCCTGCAATGAGCAGGGACATCTTCAACTAGAGCAGATTGTCCAGAACCACATCCACTGGCCTTGAATGAGGGATGGGGCAGCCCCAGCTTCCCTGGGCATCCTGTGCCAGTGTTTTCCATCCTCTTCTCTCTGTGCTGCTCTTTTAGATCAGGTCCAAGGCTCCAATCACTTAAATTCCTTCCAATTCACAGCTGGATACAGGAGCAGGATTCGGTTTGGGTCAAAAGTGCCTGCTTCAACCAGCACCTATGGAGGCTGTGGTGTGTTAGAGGGCATGGAAAGCCATCACCCATGAGCTGCAGCAGGTCAGGCATAGCCAAGCCAGGCCTAGCAAGCCCTAGGTGTGACTTAAACCATCCAGTAGTTGGTGTGTTAAGGAGATACAGAGATAGATATAGAGAGAGATATATATTACGGAATCATTGCTATAAGATTTCTCAAAACCAAAGTGTCAATCTGTTGAAATATAGTATTTAAAATATATAAATTTTATCCATTAAAATATAAGATTTCTTTTTTTAAAATAAAAAAAGGAATCCAGTTCAATTTTGGGAGGGAAAAAGGAGCCAGGGTCCTCACAGGAGAGAAAATCATGGAATGGGTTGGGATGGAAAGGACCTTAAAGCTCCTCCAGCTCCAACCCCTGCCACGGGCAGGGACCCCTTCCACTGGAGCAGCTTGCTCCAAGCCCCTGTGTCCAACCTGGCCTTGAACACTGCAAGGGATGGGACATTCACTTCCTTGAGCATCCTGTCCCAGTGCCAACCAGTTCCTGTTTGCTCTCTTTAACCATTTAAGGTGGAAGGAGATATTAAACCATTATTTTTAGCTAAAGGGAACTGGGCAACGACCGTTCTCTTGGATCAGATCCATCTGCTGGAACACACTTGGCTCTCCTCCCTTAACACCATGGGATCATGGTGAGTTTTCCCCAGCACTGTGCTTCAGCTCCATCCCCAGAACACCCCTTGTCATCCAGCCCATGGGTCAGCAAGATGGTGAACACTGCAACCTCTGCCCTGGACAAGGTCCCTGTGGGCACCAAAGGTCCCCAGTGAATACTCTGCAAGTACTGAGTTGTGCTGATGGTTGTTGAGTCTAATTATCAAGTCATTTCCATTGATTCCAAAATAATCAATGGAATCATAATGGATGATGGGGAAGAGTGATGGAAATATGAAGAACCCAAGGATGGGCCACCATATGCTCCATCAATTCCAAGCTCTGAGCTACCTCCAGTCCAGGCTGCCCAGCTTCATGCCTTGAAGTGGAAATCTTTAGTGCATTGCTCACCTGAGCCCTCTTAGTGGTTTGAACCTGAAGACACGTAGCTGGGAGCAGGGGCAGGGCAGGCTCCCATCACCCTGAGCACCCACATCCATGTGCCTGTGGGCTGGGAGGGCTGGGCTCCCTTCCCGGCTCTCCCATCCCAGTTCATCCGGTGTTGGAAGAGGAGGGCGATGCATCACAGACCTCACGATGCCTCCTTGGGGCTGCTTTTGGACGTGTAAGGACAGGTCTGAGGTGTGCTGAGGGATCTCTGAACTGAGCAAGGTATGTGTCAACAGGGAGGAATCCTTCCTGGAATCACCCAGCCAGCGCTTCCCTTCCTAGGTATCAATTTGAGTGGGAAGAACAGGAAAATCTTCTTGCCTTGGAAGAGGCAGGGATGGGAGAAAAGCTGCATTTGCTCCCTGGGTCCCAGTGCCCACAGCATGGTCCCAACTGCTCTACCTGAGCTCTCTGCTGGGTCACTAACACGAATGTGCACGTTCATAGAATCCCAGACTGGGCTGGGTTGAAGGGACCTTAAAGCTCACCCAGTTCCAACCCCCTGTGTCCAACCTGGCCTTGAACACTGCCAGGGATGGGGCAGCCACAGCAACCTCTAAGGTTTTCCAGTAAAATCCTTAAGTCTTTCCTCACTACTTTCTACTTGAAGAAAGTAACCTGTGAGCTGTGCTGCTGGTGCACAGGGAGATACATTCACTTGTAAGTACTACAGGTGGATCTGGTTGGTGGATCTGTTTAGTACTTCCTAGAAGAAATACAGATCAACCTCCCTCCTACCAGTCCTTAAGCTGGGTCACTCAAACACACTGACATCAGTAACAGTCTGACTACCACAACACAAGGAAGAGAACAGGCAGAGAAGACCTTCTAGGATGGGAAAACCCTACTTTCTGTGAGTAGAGCTCTGATTTCCCTTGGCCTATTGAAGCAGCAAGACAAGGAATGGATGAGCTCCTCATGCCTTGCTGCTCACACAACCCTCCTAGCTGGGGAACCCAAATGTCACCACCTGCATGCAGAGGTACTCATGGCATATACATTGCAGTGTATTCACGGGGACAATGCACACATCTTTCAGACCAATGGACCAGGAAAACTTGAGGAACTTTTCCCTCAATCCCTCTTGGTTTTGTTCAGCTGAAAGGACTCTGGCTTCGGTCTGAACTGGACCTACAACATCTCACCACCAAAAATGAGAAAACCAACTGTGCGGGTGGAAGTATGACCAAAAATAGGTTTCCTATAGGATAATCTGATAAACCTCATCGTCCTCTAGCAAGGCAACAGCGTCCACCAGTGCTACTTGGCACCCAGCGTGCTCTTGGAGCGCAGCAGATACCGCTCCACTCTGACTTTCCGCCTCTCCACTGTCCTGTTCTCGCTGTCGAAAAGCCTCTGGAGGTGCAGGGCCAACCTCCTGTCCTCCTCCTCTTGCTGGAGCTTCTGCTCCATGTCCCGCACCTCGGGCACCAACCCCACCTCTCCCGCCGGGTGCCGCAGTCTCTTGACGGAGCCATTGTGCTCCAAGTGCTTCGTTTTGCAGCGTCTCTTGCGGCCCCGTCGCAGCGCCGGGGGCTGCTCCCCGATGAGGTTCTCCACCGAGCTGCAGGTGCTGTTCTGGACGTTGATCAATTCGCTGTTGTTCAGGTATTTCAGCTGCTTTTTCCCCGGTGGTTTCAGCGCGGTGCTGTCGGGAAGCGATGCGCTGACACCCAGCAGTCTCCTGCCCAGCACTTTTGAGCCGAGACTCAGACAGGATTTGTCCATGAAGGTGTTCACCTTTAGGTCAGGGACCTCGGACACTCGTGGGTTGAGGGAGGTGATGTTGGATCTCACGTCTGGATCAGCAGCGCTGTCATCCATGGGTAAGGCCTGGGCATCTCTGCTCTTCTCATTCCCTCTTCCCAGCTTCGTTTCGCTGATGGAAGGGAAGAAATCCAGCTCGGGGCGAGGGTCTCCTGCGGTGTCGGGTGGAAGGTGATCATCCTGCGCGTGTGGCTGCTCCTTATTGCAACTGCTGGAGTTGGTGACGTCAGGAGCTGCAGCATCTTCCCCATGCTCTGAAGCCAAGGACGTGAGGGTCGCTTTGGAGAGAGTCTTTTTGATCTGGCGCTCCTGAAAGATCTGCTCCCACTTCTTCAGGATTCTTGGACTGGCCTCGTAGGTCGTTGGCTTCTGCAGGCTCCTGTTCAGGTTCCTCGGGGTGGATTTGATGATGAGGGGGCTCAGGACCCGGCCGTCAGGAAGCCTCTTTGGTGGAGTACACGGAGAGCAGACGATGGGCTTGAAGTGGTTGAGTTCCTCTGAGATGCTGTCGTTGCTCTCAGGGCTGATGGATCTCTCTGGCTTGTGCAGGGCTGAGAGGGATGAAACGGGGTTGAGAACCAGGCGCTTCTCTGCTGTCAGGTCTGGGGCTGAGAGACAGCGGTTGTTCTGGGTGGATGACAGAACCCCAACCAGCGGCGTGGACGTGCTAGTGACCGGTGGCACCTGCAAAGCAAAGCACCACAGCTCAAATGTTTGTCATTGAGGACAATATGGACAACAGGGGGAGTGGCTGATACACCTGAGAGGTGGCCAATGCCAACCTCATGGAGTTCAACAAGGCCAAGTGCAAGATCCTGCCTCTGGGCTGGGGCAATCCCAGGCACAGCTATAGGCTGGGTGGAGGCTGAGGAGAAGGACTTCGGGTGTTGGGTGAGAAGCAGCTCCCCATGACCTGACTTCAGGGTGCACTTGAGCCCAGAAGCCCCCCGTATGCTGGGCTGCACCCCCAGCGCGTGAGCAGCAGCTCAGGGAGGGGATCCTGCCCCTTTACTCTGCTCTTGTGAGCCCCCACTTGCAGCACTGGGTGCAGTTCTGGAGTCGCCAACATCAGAAGGACATGGAGCTGCTGGAGCAAGTCCAGAGCAGGCCACGAGGATGATCAGGGGCTGGAGCAGCTCCTGTATGCAACCAGGCTGAGAGAGCAGGGCTGGGTCAGCCTGGAGAAGAGAAGCTGCGTGGAGACCTCAGAGCAGCTTCCAGAGTCTGAAGGGGGCTACAACGATGCTGGAGAGGGACTCTTTATCAGGGACTGCAGTGATAGGACAAGGGGTGATGGGTTCAAACTGAAACAGGGGGAACTTTAGGTTGGAGATAATGCAGAAGCTCTTCCCTGTGAGGGTGCTGAGGGGCTGGCACAGGGTGCCCAGAGAAGCTGTGGCTGCCCCATCCCTGGCAGTGCTCAAGGCCAGGTTGGACACAGGGGCTTGGAGCAAGCTGCTCCAGTGGAAGGGGACCCTGCCCGTGGCAGGGGTTGGAGCTGGATGAGCTTTAAGGTCCCTTCAACCCAAACCAGTCTGGGATTCTCTGACTCTATGATACACTTGAAGCTGTGCTGCCATTCAGCAGGACCTTGGCATGCTGGAGAACTGGGCGGAGAGAAGCCTAATGAGGTTCAACAAGGGCAAGTGGGACTGGATGAACTTTAAGGTCCCTTCCAACCCAACCCAGTCTGTGATTCCATGGGTCTATCACATCCTAGCAGGCAGCCCTGGAGCTGTTCCAGGCTGAGAACTCACAGCTCTCATGACTGAAGCTGCTGCTGGCTCCCACCAGGACCCCATAGGCCAGAGGCACACTGAAAGGAGGCAGAGAACAGCTCCAGATACAGAGATTAGCGCAAGGATTTACTTCTCCTGTCGAGGCAGAGGGGTCAGTGGTGCTGCCAGGCATAGCACAAGGAAAGGTGGTTGCAAAGGGCATCTCCAAGGAGTGGAAGGCACCCAGTGACTACTGCTGGAAGAGCCTCAACGCCCCCCAGTTCAGATCTGCAGCGGTGCTTTGTGATCACTGCTCACTGTGAAGCACTGTGTGCACTGCAAAGCATCTCTCACTCTGCACAGGGTAACAGATAGGGTTAATCCATTTGGGCTGCTGGATGCAAGGGGAAACAAGACCAGGCCAGCTCTTCCCATAGTGTGGAAGTACAAAAGGAAGTATTCTAACGGTAGAAAAGAAATGAGTTTTGCTCTGTTTCATAAAATCCCAGACTGGTTTGGGATGAAGGGACCTTAAAGCTCATCCAGTCCCAACCCCCTGCCATGGGCAGGGACCCCTTCCACCAGAGCAGCTTGCTCCAAGCCCCTGTGTCCAACCTGGCCTTGAACAGCGCCAGGGATGGAGGACTGGAAGTTTAAACCTTTAAACACCATTGGAAAGAACAGGAGAGGAAGGGGAGGAAAAAGGGATTTTACTCCTAAACTTCTAAAAGATTTCTCTTTAATCAGCCAGGATTCAGCCTTGAAAAGAAACTGAATAACAAAACAAAAGCACCCTGAGGACCCTTCCATCTTCCAGTTATCCTCCAGTGCTGACAAACAACTCCATAAGCTACTTTCCTGCTCAGTGATTTCTAACCTAGCAGGGTTTTATTGGGAGCTGCACGGAAGTGATTGGCCCCACAGCACGGGCAGCACCACCAACACCGTGTTTCATATCTCCAGCTTCCTGGTGCTGTGTAACCTCAGATAAGAACACTGACACTTTACAAAGCCTTTGCTTGCAGACGCAGCCCCTACCTTTGTTTTGTTGGCTGGGGCTGATCTCTGCCTGCTCTTTGATCTCTCCTGAACGGTGTCGTTGCAGCTCCGACTCCTTTCCACCTTGGTGGTGAGGTTCCTAAAAAGCAGATGGGGAAAAACAGGAGATCGTTCATGACCTGAGGAAGATCCAGCCCGACAGCCCTGGCACAGCTGCCTGTGGGGGAGGCATCAGCCTTGGCAGCCAGAGGTGCCTCCTACACCCTCAGGGAAAAGGGATGCAGGAATCTTGGATCAGCCTCAGAATCCTCGGCTGTGTTGAAGGGCTCCTCACTAAACACGCTGACACCTCCACCTACTTGTAGCTAATTGAGGTCGGAGCTAATGAGGATGCTATGGAAACCCTTGTGCTTCTCATGCAGAAACAGAGAGTTACTCAGCTGCTGCCACTGCACCATGCAGCAGCTTTCACGGGTAAGGGGTTTGGGGCTGCTGTTATCTTTTAACCTCCGTGCTGGAGAAGGAGCCAGAGTTCATCACAAGAACTGTGCACTTTAATGATTTTTTAATGTAATGGTTTAAAACCTAAAGATTTTTTACTTTAGTGATTTAATGATGCCAGAGGGGAGACTGAGCTGAGCTCTTAGGCAGAAGCTCTTCCCTGTGAGGGTGCTGAGGCGCTGGCACAGGGTGCCCAGAGAAGCTGTGGCTGCCCCATCCCTGGCAGTGCTCAAGGCCAGGTTGGACACAGGGGCTTGGAGCAAGCTGCTCCAGTGGAAGGGGTCCCTGCCCGTAGCAGGGGTTGGAGCTGGAGGAGATTTGAGGTCCCTTCCTATCCAAACCATCCCATGATTTCTGTCATTTAAACCTACAATGATTTTTCTGCTCCATGGAATGAACATGAACTTCTTTAACCCCCAGGATTTTATAGCAGGTAGGAGGCAATCAGACTCACTCCACAGTCTACCAATTAGTCTGTTCTACAGTTCCAGAGACAGCATTACTTACTTTGGATTGGAATACCCATTTTAATTAAAGCATCTCAGGTATCTTTAGAACAACAGTCACAAAACATCTGTAATTCACCATTAATCAACTTGAATTAAGTCTTAGCCTCTTACCCTGAAAGGAAAGCAAAGGAGTAGGCACTGGTCTTGGAAACAAAAGCTGATCGATGTGTCTGCCTGCCCTGGAATGGTTCTTCATTCTCTGAATCCGAGAGACGTTCAGGAAACTGGAGTCAACCAAGGAAGAGTTAACTGACACATACAACAGAAAGAATCACTTGGAAAATAAAGCTCTTGCAAAGATATCCAAGATTCCAAAAGCCTGATTACACCAACAGGAGGTAAACTGAGTGCAGTGTGTCAGCACGTACGTGTGCTCATGCTGCTCTGGAGATAAACAGCTCAAAGGTTGGCCCCAAGAGCATAAATAATGCAAAATAAGCACATAGCACCTACGTACAGCTCTTACTGAAGGAACTTAATTTATTGATCAAGGAACGGTGAGATAATCCTTCAACAAAGGTACTACAGGACGTTATCCAGTAACCCCATCTCAGCCCATCAGTCTTTAAGTGTTAAGAGCATTTCCTGCTGAGTCTCGCAACTGAAATGGGAAATAGGCAAAACTCAGCACGAAGCATCTGCTGGACTACAGTATTGTACACCTACACGTAGGAGAGTCATGAAGGAATGTTTGTGGCAATATGTATACGCCTGAAGACTGAGGATACACAATGTAGAGTGGTTCTCTCCAGGTTTCTCTGCTGTGTTTGGAAGACCTGCTCCTCCAGTCACAAGTACAGTGGGTAAAAGGGGTATAAAGCTCTAGAAGAACATCTAGAGTCATAAGAAACCTAAGACAGTTCTCACTATCGTGTCTATAATCTATTAGCTCATAGTCTTCAGGGGCTATAAAGGTGTCAGTCCTGGAAAGCTCCCAGTTTCAAGCGGCAGAACAGGAGAAACTCAGTTACTCCACGTCCTAAAAAAACCCTAGTTCTTGTTCCAGGACTAAGCCTTAGCAGCATTTCACCTACCAGCCAGGGTCTAATGTGGGTAGAAAGAGAAGCCCAAGCTTACTTACACACTCCTGGTTCACTTTAAGGACTAGAGATTCCTCTTTCTTCTGCTGCTCTTCCATTTTTCTTTTTCCTACATCCCCATCGTCCAGAACGAACTTGTGGATCAGATCCTCAGAAGCTTTCTCCTCTTGTAGTTTTTCTTCTCTCAGCTGGAAAGAACAACAAAAGAGATGGAGAATTTCAAAGGTTTGTAGTCTTACACCTGCTTGCCAACAAGTGCTCTTCCAAGAGCTTGGTCACACATCATTCGGTTTTGTGTCTTTATTTCTCTGCTCCAGAGTAGAGTCAATGCCTCTCTCACAATATGAGAATGCGAGTTCTCCCAACGTGAAGATGAGTTTCTTTCTACAACACCTTCATGTTCATGTACTCTACACAAGTACCATGGATATTATCTTCTTTGCAAAAGAGCAAAGGCACTGTTAGGTCGAGGGTTTGACCAAGACTGCTCTGCCATGGTATTTTCTGAAATGGAGACAAAAGCTTTTATCTACTCGTAGACAATCAGAAAACAACCTGTGCACAACAGGAATTTCATGCAAGTTGTGACCTTTCAATTTTAGTCCTCAAACGGCCTGTAACACAAGATACAATTTGGCAGACATAGAGACAGCATCACCTACATTAAACTTGGATAGATACAGCAATTCATAGAATCCCAGATTGGTTTGGACTGAAGGGGCCTTAAAGCTCATCCAGTTCCAACCCCTGCCACGAGCAGGGACAAACTCTCCAGTTGCCAGGACTTGCCAGGATTTAAGACCAGCAAGAACCCCCTTCTCCTCCTTCCCACCACCTTTTCCTGATGAACAGGCTCTGTGGTACATCCCTCAGCCAACACCAGCCCATCATCCCTGGATAACATCACCCAGCTCCCTCTTCACTCATTACCCAGCCATTCACCCAGCTTGCCTCTCACCTCATCCTCAACTTCAGACTCACAGAGCCCATGAATAGTCTATAACAGATGTGTATCTACACCAGGTCCTTCCTCCTTCCTCCACCCAATGTGGTGTGTAAGTGTGAGACAAGCCTGACCTCTGATTGACTGATCTCCATCACGCTGATGAATCACAGTGATGGGGAAGCACAAGGAAATCAAATACTTCTCTTTCTTCCTCACATTTGAGTGTGGGCACCTCAGATGCTCTGTTATGTTCCCTACCTTTTCACACTGCCACAATTTCCCTCTTGCCTCGCAGGAGAGCAGTGCTGCAGGATCTGGGGCTCTCCAGTAAAGCTCAAGGCATTCACACTGATCCCATAAATCCTCATTCTCCCAAAAATAATCAGTATTTTAATTCCCCGATGAAGAAGGAGGAAAACCCCGAAGCATGGGCATGAGGATGACAAAGAAAACAGAGTCCATGATGCACACATGAAAAGCACATTGTCATCTTCAGACTGAGAAGGCCCCAAATCCTACTAGAGACAAGGAAGAGAGAGGTGCAAGAAGGCAGAAAGCAGGAACAAAGCCCCTCTTTGGCTGATGCTGGGTGTTTGAAGATGTTTCCAAAGACTGGTTTGACTTCTCCTTTCCAGCTGGTTTACGATGTGTCTTTAAATTCCTGATCTATTAATAAGCTCGGGCAATAACTACAACCTGGTGTCTGACTAATAGGGATTAGAGCCACATGATGCAGGTATGATGAATACTCTGCTATATGTCTCATGAACAGTATTTCTGCACCTTAAGGAGCCTTTTTTAAGTATCTGAAAGCCAAGCTCTTCAAAGAGCCCTTTTTAAGGCTGAAAAGCAAGTTCACATCAAGATTTATCACAACAAAGATACCTCCCAGCACTTAGGTCCCCTCCATACTTCCCACCTGGAAGAAAACTATATGGAAATCTTTCCATTTTATCTATCTTCTACAATAATACTTAAATCCCAAATCTAAAGCCACAAACATAGGTAACAACATACAGGAATATTTAAGGACTGGGGGCAATGGCCCAGTTCATGCGAGGTTCGAGCATAAGCCGCGCCAAAGGTGAACAAAGCAACACCAGGATCTTAATCCTACTTAACGGGATACAACAAAGGAATTTAGGTGCAGAATTCAGGTTCCAAACTAAAGCAAAATGTAAGGATAAAATCTGCACTATTTAAAACAAAGTAATTTGAAGCAGCTCCATGTAAATTATCTCCCAGAGAATTTACTTACAAACAATGGGACATGAGGACTAGAAGCTGGAACAAACCCCTGGGAAACATCTACCCTGAGAGAAGCTATCCAAGGAGCATCTTTGGAATACTGGATGCAAGACTCTCAGCTGCTATCAGCAGTACAGTGATTAGAAAATGCATTTTAAGCTGTCTGTATCCCTTCTGGCTACTGGAGCTGCAGGAAAAAAGCTGTACAAGCAATGAATCCTTTTTCACCTTGAGAATTGCCCAAGAAAAGCCCATTTCAGGGAACATCCCTCTTGATCCTAACAGTAATTCCCAAAAGCTTGGCAAACTCACGTCTGGTATCTTCTCTCTGCTCCATGAACTGCCCGGGTTTGCTTCCTCACTCCCTCAGCCTGCTCCGTCTACCCATGCTGCTGGCAGCTGCATGTCAGCACATGCCTCAGGTAGGAGTTTCCCTCCTGATTATGTATGATAACAGGCAATAAACAGACTGCCTGTGGTAGAAAGACAGTTTAAGAGGGCGAGTTTGGGGTTTTAGGACACAGGAATGAGCTCCTCCTTTGGGAAAATACGAAATACAAGGGCACCAAGTGGGATGTATAGAAGAGGGGAAGAGAAAATCTCACTGTCCCGCACAGACAGCAAACATTTCATGTTATGCTGAAAGCCAGATGAGAATATTACACTAGGAGATGATCCACTTCAAATAAGAAAGTCTCCAGTGCATCATTATGGGAACTGCTTTGTTTTGAGCTGCAAAAGGCTGGGAAGCAGGTCAAGAGTGAGGCTTTAGAAAGCAACTCACATCTGGGAGATGTAAAAGCTTTGAATGCTCCTCTCCCCTCCTCAGGAGGAGAGCCAGTGTGGGTTATCCCTGTGGAACTGGCAGGGAAGCTGAGATGAAACCCCCTGCCTTGATACACAGAGGGAAGCCTGGTTACAGGCAAGCTTTGATTCCCAAACCTAAGCTCTCATCTCCTCCTTCCTAATTCAGGAGTTCAGAGACACCAAGAAACTTTAAGCTTTAACCATTCTGTGATCTGATTCTATCAAATACAGTGATGGATGTTTATTAATAAACTTGATTTTTATATGAATAAGATTTCTATGCCCTTAAGCTTTACACTGCTGCCTAAACCAACTGTTTCTCAACAAAGCAACTCACCACAGCTAAAGACACCACAAGTCACCAGACTTTATGCACAGAACGTTCTGCCTACCTAGTGAACGTCACCTGGCCCACAGAGGAGTTTGCATTGCTTAAGATCAGTTAATGGAAGGTCATAATCTGCCAAAGTTCTCCCAATACCCTGAAGTGACACTGCCCATCAGCATCACTGATTCCACACAAGAAGCAGGAGTGAAGAATCTTCCACATCTTTTAATTGTCTTCCCACATATCACAGACTGGTTTGGGAAAGGACCTTAAAGCTCCTCCAGTAAAGCTCCTCTAGCTCCAACCCCTGCCACAGCAGGGACCCCTTCCACTGGAGCAGCTTGCTCCAAGCCCCTGTGTCCAACCTGGCCTTGAGCACTGCCAGGGATGGGGCAGCCACAGCTTCTCTGGGCACCCTGTGCCAGCGCCTCAGCACCCTCACAGGGAAGAGCTTCTGCCTTATCTCCAGCCTGAACTTCCCCTGTGTCAGTCTGAACCCATCACCCCTTGTCCTATCAATACAGTCCCTGATGAAGAATCCCTCTCTGAAATCTGCATTTCCTAGACTCATCATTTACATTAAATATCATCTAAGCATCATTTTCCTCCTCAGTGGGCATGGCTATTTTCTAACTCCGTATCAGCTTCCCAGCCCTTTCTATGCTTGAGATCTTCAAGTGAAACGCCAAAGAAAACCCTCTGATGATGAAAATCTCCTTTTCCCCATCAGGTACAATGTTCAGCAGGTGGCTGAACCCATCCTACAGCAACACCCTCACAGAGATCAAGGACCTGACACAGTGATCAAATCTATTGACAGAGACATCAGCATCAGGGCAGAGTCCACCTTGCTTTGGCAGGACACTGCAAAGGTCCTGGCAGAGGAAGGGGTGACAGAAGCAGGAGCTACAACTGGAAACAGGAATGCTGGAGGGAGTTATAGGTGACTCTCACAAGGCAGGCTGCACTGGAATGCGTTATCTGCTGGGCTGCAGCAGAAATTGCTTTCACAGTGATGTTTTTCACGTGAAAAGCAGCCAGTTTCCATCAATGACAAGTTACTGGAGATGGTTTCAATGATTTAGGCTTTAAAGCGAACAATAAAAATCCCTTTTTAAATACAGAAAATATTTCCCCACATTTTAACTCCAAAACAGCTGAAAAACTTTTCTTCCTTTCCCAGTTTTCTGTCTTGAAATGCCATTTCTTTTCCTGCAGACAGAAAGCTCTAGCTTACAATAGAGAGTTTCTGAGAAGGAGGTTACTGCAGGAGATGCCTCATGCTGCAAAAGCTTTTGTGGAATTGCATCCACAAATAAGATCCTCTATAAACCCTGTACAACCGAAGAGTCTCTTGAGGTCCACCACGGAAGGGATATTTCCATAGTTTGGAAGGCAGCCTAAGACAGCAAATCTGGCTTCTCCATCCTGGATAACAGCCAGTATGTTCCTGAACTGGCTGAACAGCATAAAGGGAATAAATGACCTTTGTACGGAGCAGGAATAGAATCACAGAATAGTTTGTGTTGGAAAGGACCTTAAGGCCGTCCAGTCCCAACCCCAAGCACAGGCAGGGACCCCTTCCACTGGAGCAGCTTGCTCCAAGCCCCTGTGTCCAACCTGGCCTTGAGCACTGCCAGGGATGGGGCAGCCACAGCTCCTCTGGGCACCCTGTGCCAGCACTTCACCATCCTCATAATGGAGAACTTCTTCCTTACATCCAGCCTAAATCTTCCCTGTTTAAGTTTGAACCCATTCCCTTTTGTGCTATCACTGCAGTCCTTAACGAAGAGTCGCTCTCTGGCATTCCTCTAAGTCCATAAAAAGCCCTTCAAGTTTCCTTGCAGGTAGGATGCCATTCCTGCAGGAAATCCCAAGGTATTCTGGATGAAACCCCACAATTACACAGCATACTGTACCTTCCTTAGCTGGCTTTCATATTCTTCTCGGAGTTCCCCTGGTTTGCTTAACTTAATGGGTGCTCTGAATACAAAGTCTGGAAAAAAAAGGGAGACAAAAAGGAATCAGGTTTTAGTGCACAGTGACTCGGAGTGTCCATCATTCCCAAAGGATAAGCTCTCCATGGCCTGCACAACCACATACCCTTATATTTCTTTATTATGACCATGCTATCAGAGCTCAGTTTAACATAGGAACATCAGGAGGAGGATGGCAAAGTAACACCATTTTGCACTGTCTTTTGGGATTCTCAAGAGGCTCTGACAAGCAACCAGGGGAGTATTAGGAAGGTGTAAAAACAGAGGTTAAGTAACAGCCCTAAGAGGCCACAGAGAATCCAAGGCCCAGAAATGAAACCAGGCTTAAAGCACCTCCTCCAGCCAGACACCCATGGAACACAGGCTGACAGCAGCAGCACAACACACCCATGTTCTTCCCTCATTTGAATTAACTCTAATTTCTATATAATCATAGAATCATGGAATGGTTTGGCTTGGAAAGGACCTTCAGATCATCCAGTTCCAACCCCTTGCTATGGGCAGGGACATAGTGTTTTCACTCCACCTTCACAGCCATTTGGGTTCTGTCCCAGAGCAAGCACAGCTTTTATTCTGCTTTCATTTGCTCCCGAGGGCAGTGATATGAAGGCAATAGGCTGCTCCATCCGGCAGGAATTCCCCATCCTGCTCCCGCTTCCTCCCTTCCCCCTCGGGAACTGAGAAAGCAAAAGCATCCTGGCACAGTTATAGTTTAACCTCCATCCCTGGAGTCTGTTACTCCCCAAATGACTCCCTTCTTTATGTCAGCCTCAAAGCTGCTGTGCGGTACAAGTCTGGGCAAGTTGCACTGCAGTCAGAGGAACTTGGAGGGAAAAGGGAACAACTGAAACAGAATCACAGAACCCCAGCCTGGTTTGGGTTGGAAGGGACCTTAAAGCTCATCCAGTTCCAACCCCTGCCACGGGCAGGGACCCCTTCCACTGGAGCAGCTTGCTCCAAGCCCCTGTGTCCAACCTGGCCTTGAGCACTGCCAGGGATGGGGCAGCCACAGCTTCTCTGGGCACCCTGTGCCAGCGCCTCAGCACCCTCACAGGGAAGAGCTTCTGCCTAAGAGCTCATCTCAGTCTCCCCTCAGGCAGGTTCAAGCCATTCCCCTTGGCCTGGCCCTACAGGCCCTTGTCCCAAGCCCCTCTCCAGGTTCCCTGCAGCCCCTTTAGGCACTGGAGCTGCTCTCAGGTCTCCCCTTCAGGAGCCTTCTCCTGTCCAGGCTGCCGCAGCCCAGCTCTCTCAGCCTGGCTCTACAGACAACCACTGAACAACCATCCTGACTCAGCCCACATCGGTACTCCAGACAGGGTGCATTATCCCAACACACTGAGTGCAAGCAAAGACAAAACACCAGTGGCATTTCCTTTTCCCAGCTCTATATGTTACAGGATATAAACCAGCAACTCTGCCCCATGTTTTATTTAGGAAGTGGTTTATTCCTCAATAACGCTGGTCCAGAATGAAAGGTTGATGGTGGGATAAGTAAATTCAAACACCCAATGGCTGGTGGCTGCCCCACGGGCATCCTCTGGCTCCTGGCCACATTTCTGGTCTGTTCCAACCTAGCTGATTCTGTGATCTGCCTCCTCCTTGGGACAGTCCCAGCCCTGGTGCCTAAACATGCCCAAACATGCCCCTTTAAAGACTGACTAAACCCTCCTTACACCTCCTGCTTCCCACAGGTTTGGGTTTAAGGTTCCTAGAAGAAAGCCCCCCAACTTGAGTCCCTCCTCACCAGTGTGAATGCAAACTCTGGAGCTTCCTGCTAAAGGAATTATGGAGAGAGAATGCTGCCGAGGCCAGAGCTGAACAAATCACAGCGTATTTCTTTCATACTTGCTTTAAAAGGGGAAAACCCACTCTTGTAATCAAATATGAGCCATATAGATGATAAGGCTTTGTTCTAATGAGCTGCCATTCCCTCTCCCTCACACGCCTGCATGAGCTAAGCTTGTTTTTGAAGGAAAACATCCCAAATATCCCCACATGTGCGATACAAATCCCGAGCGGTGGCGATGCTGGGGAGGCCAGGCTGCATTCCTCCCTCCTGCTTCTGCAACTGCTCATGCTGGAAACCTTCCACCAGCTTCTTCATAGGGTGTTTTCCTTGTGTCCTTGAGCAGTTCCCAGTTCTTGGTGGATTTTATCAAGCCAAATGTCCAGGGAGGCAGTCCCAAGGGCAGCAGCAATGAGTAACGTGCCTGCAGCCAACTTCAGTTACTTCTGAACATTTAAGGCTTGTCTCAGACCTTACCTCCATGCCTAAAAAGGTGTATTTCTTCCCTCCAGGGTAATAAAAGCATTTTTGACTAACCCTAGGGAAACATGCAGTGGCAAAGACAAGCCACATCAACGGTTTCATTGCTTACATAGGTTCAGCAAGTCAGAAGAGATGTTAAATAATGGAACCATGAAGCCGTGCTGGTTTAGCCAATGTGGTCCAACACCAGGCACAGGCAGTGGTGCTTACAGCATCATCATGCACCAACTTAATTTTACAGAGGGGTCAACTGCTGCATTGAATGAATGGTCCAAGAATGAGACCTAGGCTGCACCCCAGAGCGTGAGCAGCAGCTCAGGGAGGGGATTCTGCCCCTCTGCTGTGCTCTGGGGAGACCCCCCACTACAGTCCTGATCCAGTTCTGGGGCAGCAGCATAAGAGGGACATGGAGCTGCTGGAGCAAGGCCAGAGGAGGCCACGGAGCCAGGCTGAGAGAGCTGGGCTGGGGCAGCCTGGAAAAGAGAAGGCTCCTGAAGGGGAGACCTCAGAGCAGCTCCAGTGCCTAAAGGGGCTGCAGGAAAGCTGGAGAGGGGTTTGGGACAAGGGCCTGTAGGGCCAGGCCAAGGGGAATGGCTTGAACCTGCCCGAGGGGAGACTGAGATGAGCTCTTAGGCAGAAGCTCTTCCCTGTGAGGGTGCTGAGGCGCTGGCACAGGGTGCCCAGAGAAGCTGTGGCTGCCCCATCCCTGGCAGTGCTCAAGGCCAGGTTGGACACAGGGGCTTGGAGCAAGCTGCTCCAGTGGAAGGGGTCCCTGCCTGTGGCAGGGGTTGGGGCTGGAGGAGTCTTAAGTGCCCTTCAATCCAAACCAGTCTGTGACTCTGTAACTGTAGATCTATGTTTACAACACCCCATCATGGTTTCTGGGGTAGGGCAATGCTGCACAGTGCCTGCCCCCAGCCAAGGATGCTTCCATCAGCACAGAAGGACCACAAATGGAACCAGACTGATCCTCACACTGGGACGCAGCTGGGGAGGAAGGCAAGATGATCAGAGCACCACACACATTCCTCTCTGCTCTAATTCTGGATGGTCAGGTCCAGGACAAGGCAGCTCATCTGTTCCAATGTGTGCTACAGCTGAGGACAAGAACAAAATGGGTAAGAAGATGGAACAAAAAAGCTTTTACTTGATTTTGACCAAAACTCCAGCTTATTCTTCCTCTTGAGTGATCAGGGGGTCAAAAGGAATGGTTTCTGAATGACACTGACTTTGAAGGGCTGTTGGGAAGCCTGGCACTGAGATGCTCCTTCTGAGCATGGTGATAACACGCAAACAGTCACAGCAGCAGGATCAAACCCAGCATCCAGCTCCTTTGTGCTGGCAGGCAAGAGTTTCATCCCATTGTGTTCAATCTTGGAAAAAACAACTGATTTCTGCACTATTTGAGAAGACAAAAGAGTTTCTGATTACTTAACGTTGGTTCTCTTTACAAGAGGCATTCAACTCGTAGCTTCAACCCCCCAAATGACTCCATCCTTTCAACGTTACACAGAAATGTTTTACACACTGTGTGTACATTACACACTGTCACCATTAATCCTCACTCCTGACCAGCAGATTTTATACTGGCAAAAGCTTCAGGAACATCCATCTGGTGAATTCAGCAACACGGGATGAATAACTAAGTTGAACTCGATTCAGAAACCCTTTGGTTCCCTGTCTGCTGTTCAGAGGCTCCTGGGCTTTGCCAAACCAATGCCACGGGGCAAGTCAAAGCTCTGCCACCTGCAGCAGTGAATCCTCATCACCCCCAGCTCCATGGAATCTTACAGTAGACTTTGCAGCTTCCTTGTCCCCTTTATTCCAGACAGGGATAATCAAAACCTTGAGGTCTTCACTGCCTTTGCCTTTTAAATTCCAGCAGTTGATGTTTATGCTTGAAGATGAGATCTTGAGGTTTTCAAAGCACAAAACAAGGAGTCGGAAGTTTTCTGTCTATGGAGAGGTTTGGAAACAGTCTTCCAACAAGTTTCTCTAGCTGTTTCAAAAGAACATTAGATTACACGAACATGTGGCAGTGGCCCACTGGGGCATGTTTGGAAACAAGCATAATTCAGCCATAAATCATAAGTGGAAGAATCAATAAGGTAGAAGCTGCAGGAAGACTCTGAGCTGTAGGAGAACACACAGTGAGGCCAGAACCCTTCCCCTGCCCTGCTGTGGGCATCTGTGGTGCAGCAAACAGGAGATGAGACCTAAGCCAAGCTAGGACCGATCTACTGAAAACATAAACGCAACCCTCCAAAAAGTTTTGGTTTTTCATCCCAAAACAGCTCCCATAATGTAACAGGCTCCAGACCACTTCTCATGCAGAGACAAATGGGACGAAAATAGACTGAATCGAGTTTTGAGCCTGGAGTTCCAGCTGAAGCAGAAGATGACACTAAAAAAATGTTAATGTGGTAGATAGCTATCAACATGCTGTCATTTCTCCCCCACGTGCTTCACCCTAAATAGACTAGTACCAATGACTGCAATGATCTCCCCAAGACAAGTCTTCCCAACAGATTTTCACAGAATCATGGAACAGGTCGGGTTGGAATGGACCTTAAAGCTCCATTCCCAACCCCGTGCCATGCGCAGGGGCACCTTCCACTGGAGCAGCTTGCTCCAAGCCCCTGTGTCCAACCTGGCCTTGAACACTGCCAGGGATGGGGCAGCCACAGCTTCTCTGGGCACCCTGTGCCAGCGCCTCAGCACCCTCACAGGGAAGAGCTTCTGCCTAAGAGCTCAGCTCAGTCTCCCCTCGGGCAGGTTCAAGCCATTCCCCTTGGCCTGGCCCTACAGGCCCTTGTCCCAAGCCCCTCTCCAGGTTCCCTGCAGCCCCTTTAGGCACTGGAGCTGCTCTCAGGTCTCCCCTTCAGGAGCCTTCTCTTGTCCAGGCTGCCCCAGCCCAGCTCTCTCAGCCTGGCTCCAGAGCAGAGCTGCTCCAGCCCTCGCAGCAGCTCCATGGCCTCCTCCGGCCTCGCTCCAGCAGCTCCACGTCCCTCTTGTGCTGCTGCCCCAGCGCTGGATCAGGACTGCAGGGGGGGTCTCCGCAGAGCGCAGCAGAGGGGGAGAATTATCTCATTTTGCTTGATTTACGTTCCAAATGGAGCAACCCAGCTCCCCAGCACTGAGGCTGGGCACAGAAATCATCGCTTTCCCTGCACCTCTTGCTCCACCTCTTCATTTTCAAAAGTTTGCCTTGGAGAGCTGATAAAAGGCACAAAAAGCCACCAGAAAGTGGATGCATTAAAAGCAAGACAGAGAACAAAGAAATCCACCAGTTAATGGGAAGGGGCAGAGAAACAATTGCACAGCAAAAGCCTGAGTGTTCACAAGAGGGACGTGTCAGTGTTTACCAAAAATTACCTGTGATCAGGTTCTTTGAGAACAAGAGGCAAATCAAGATGGCTCAAAACCGGAAAAGGGAAGGTACTCTGGAAGAACCTCTTGAATCCTGCTTCTAATCCATAGGACTGATCTGTCCTGCCTGGTTTCTATGGACAGCTAACAGTGAACACAGGCCTGTGGGTTTCACAAGATGCACATACGTTAAACAGGTTTTATGATAGGATTTATCTGTGAGTCCTACAGAGGTATAAATAGATAAAAGGCCGTTAAAGCCAGCAGGAATGTACCAAGTTCATGAATACAATAGATTGTAAATGGAAAGACCTCTCCAGGAATGTGTCCAAGAACTGGCTGATGCCTCTGTCCGGTGCCTGAGCACCAATCGCAGCAAAGATGGGAGTTGTTTGAGCCATATTGGGTCTAAATCCACAAGATGTGTGCTCCCATGGCTAGTAACTCCTGGGAAGAGGCTTTGAATAAAGGAACATGGAAGATGGGGATGCTGTCGGGGGTGCAAGAGGGTGACACAGAAGAGGTGGCTTCAGAAAGCTGGTGAAACTCCCCCTTGGTAAGTTGTGAACTGTTCGTGGTCATCTTTGAAGCTTCCTGGAGCAAAGGAGTTTTCCTTAAGGTCATGGAGAAGTAGAGGAATGAGAGGGAAGCAGCTTCTTGAAACAGCAGGCTTAGTTTCAATATGTGCATGGGTACTACAACCAGTGTTAGTCCGTTAGCAAGTACCTAGATGGTAACAGGCAAAGCACAAACACCAACTCTGTAAGAACAACTCAAATTCAATCCAATCTCTTTGATGGGGAAATTAGGGGATGGGGGAGAAACAAGTAACAATGTGAGTTCATCTCTTGGGGGTTTGAAGGTGTTTTACCTGCTGTAGAGACCAAGATATCCATATTAGAGAAAGATAAGGCCTAGCAGGATGTGCTGTGTTAGGGGTCACACATATACCTGCAAGTAGCTCATGCAGAAACTGCTCTGCACTGCCCAAAACCTGCTCTGGAGAGAAATGTGTAAGGAAATAAAGCAAGAAAATATGAGAGTAGGAAGAGTGTAGGAACCACTCTAAAGGAATCACTGCCAAGGCCAGGCTGGATGGGGTCCAAGGCCAGGCTGGATGGGGCTTGGAGCAAGCTGCTCTAGTGGAAGGTGTCCCTGCCCACGGCAGGGGGTTGGAACTGGATGAGCTTTAAGATCCCTTCATCCCAAACCAGTCTGGGATTCTGTGAACTCAAAATCCTGCCCTTCTGCCTGTGTGGAGAAGGAGAAGTGCTGGCTGGGCAGGCAGAGTGTGGTACGAAGGCACTGGAGGGAAGAAGCTCAGAGTCCCAGATGGAGAGGCTGTAAGGAGCAATAGCTCTTAACCCCATGAGGACAGGTTATGAGATTCTGCTCGATTTGGTTTAGTGCCAACACCTTTGGGCCCATGGAGACCACTTGAGCTCAGGTACAGCACTGCACAACCACAGAAGCTGGAAGGTTCTCCTGGAGCTGCTAGAGCCACACATGCAGCTCTGCAGAGCTGTCAGCTTGGGACAGCAGGGCTGGTCCTAGATGGAGCTGAAAGTCCAGCAGATGCAGGCTCATTACATGAGGTTTCCTTGCATGCTGATTCCCACCTCACTCTGTAGCTCCCGTATCATAGAACCATAGAATAGTTAGGGTTGGAAAGGACCGGATATATCCCTGTTTTCCAGGATAACCCCCTCTTCAGCATCCTGAATAACAGTAAGCAAAAAATACTGTGTCTTTTCCATTTGGAAACACATAAAAGAACCAATTCCTGGAAGCAGTGAGAAACAAATTGCTAGTTTAGGTATAACCACCATTCAAATGGATGCACAACTAGCTGGAGAATGACCTTCCAAGAGTTTATGATCCAGTGCCATGCCAGGACAGCCTCTCAGAGAGGCCACTGGGGCTAGTTCTGGGTCTGGGCCTAATCTCTCTCTTCATTAAGGGCTTGAATGGTAGAGGAGAAATACTTTTAAGTATTGTGGATGAGTGGAGAGAGGATGGAAAGGGAGAAGATGGAGGTAAAAGGACTCTGATAGTCTTATGGCATGGCTCCTGAAGAAGCATCCCTACCTTATTTCCTTCCCATCAAACAGCTCTACACCACCAAGGCTGCAGCAAGGAACTAAAAGAGAGGCAGCGATGGCTTCAATCAGGAAGTAAATCCCTGCTTTTCATACAGCAGGGAAAGGCTTCGTTGGGATTGCTGCTTCTAACCCCACAGCACTGTGATCTGGAGGCAAAGAGAATTGGTGACAGGGCAACAGGAATGAGAGGAAACAAAGGAATCCCCAGGAAATGCTCAGTAACTGGGACTGGTCTGGGCCAGTGGGGAAAGAGGGAAACCACAGCCAAAAAAAGCCTCGGAGGAAGGAGGGGGAAGTTGTGTTAAACTCCATCCCTCCCACAACAGCATCAATTATTAACTGTGCATCATGACCAGGCAACAGACACAAAAGGAATCAGCTGCCTTTTAACAGAGGATATTCTGATATTAAGCAAAATTTTCCAAGGATTCAGAGGCCGGAACAAAGGCGGATGTGAGATCCCCTTCTGCTGTCTGTATGAATGGATTTGGATGTCTATGAGGAATGGTTGAGGTCCGCTTGATCCCAACTTAGTGTAAGGGAACAGATGCCCTGGTCCTTTCCAAAACACCTGGGGGTCTATCCATAGACCAGTTTTATTCCCTCCCTCCCGGAGCACTTTCCTATTAGGAATTTAAATTTCTTGATCAACTTAACAAGCCTTTTCCTTGGAAAACTGGATTTGTTTCTTATCTTATAGAGGAAATGCTTGTCCTACAGGAATCTTCCAACCTCCCTGAAGTCATCTATAATCTGCGATGGCAATGGCAAGATTGATAGGCAGAAATCGATCAGTGTGGTGAGGATTTGATACTGAAGGTAGGCTTTGTGCCTGCTGAGAAGATACAGACCTCATCTGCTTGTCCTTTTGCTCAAGATCCTCTTCTTTAGCCCTGATTCACACGGAATTCCATCTTCCTTGGGAGAAATGTGCATGTATTCATTCCCTTCCAAATCAGGCTGAGCGCCTCGCTGTGAACATATTCTGTTCCTTCTTCTTGGCTAGCTGGTCTCCACGCCTCCATCTGCTGCACTCATCTGCCTTCCAAGACATCCACCAGGCAACTCTTTGAATATCAGAAACCTTTCTTAAGCAAAGCGATACATCTTGAACTCAAGATCTGGTTTTACACCAGCACATAAGGTGCCTTTCCACGTGCTATATGGTATAGAGATGCCCATGGAGCAAGCAGAGAGGACATGGGAACTATGGGCCACCTACTCCCTTACAGAGGAGCAGTGGTGCCCAGTGACAGGACAAGACGAAACAGGCACAAATTGAAATACAAGGAGTTCCATTTAGCAGCAGAAACCACTTTTTAACTGTCAGGGTGGTCAAACACCAGTACAGGTTGCCCAAGGAAGAGACAGAGTCTCCAACCTTGATTTGAGACAATCAAAACCCAGCTGGACACAGTCCTGGGTAACCTGCTCCTGGTGACCCTGCTTTGAGCAGAGGCTGGGTCAACAGAGGTCCCTGCCAACCTCAGCCATGGTGAGATTCAGTAACATCACGATCTGATAATATCAATCCCTAACAACAAGTTAAACCACATCCACTGCTCACTCTCTACATGTAGTAGGTCCTACCATTTGTAACACATCAACTACCTTTGATTTCCACACTATTGGCCCAACTTACATCATAAGCGACCAGTTACCTTTACAGCTTTTAGCCCGACACAGACACCTGATGCCACCTAAGAACAAGGTTGAGCTCAGGCTAGAAATGCACCAGAACTGCTGTTGGAGCTTCTTTTATCTCACTTCATTAGCTATTAACTCAATGGCTCCACAGCTTGAAGCGTAATTTTATGCTGGCAAGGTCTACGGCGTGAAACGTGGAGCACACGAGTAGGGGTTACTCCAGGCCAATTTAGAGCCCATGATACTCAAGGTGTACAAGGTGACACAAGGGGCGATGGGTTCAAACTGAAACAGGGGAAGTTTAGATTGGATCTAAGGCAGAAGTTCTTTACTGTGAGGGTGCTGAGGCACTGGAATGGGTTGCCCAGGGAGGTTGTGAATGCTCCATCCCTGGCAGTGCTCAAGGCCAGGTTGGACAGAGCCTTGTGTGCCGTGGTTTAGTGTGAGGTGTCCCTGCCCATGGCAGGGGGTTGGAACTGGATGATCTTAAGGTCCTCTCCAAACCAAACCATTCTATGGTTCTATGACTCTATGATCCTCAGCACTAAGACCCTCCACGATGCTCTCCAAGACATCCCATAGCAGGCAGAAAACGACAATCAACACAAGGACCATGTGCCTTGCTGCATAGAATCCCAGCCTGGTTTGGGTTTGAAGGGACCTTAAAGCTCCTCCAGCTCCAACCCCTGCCACAGGCAGGGACCCCTTCCACTGGAGCAGCTTGCTCCAAGCCCCTGTGTCCAACCTGGCCTTGAGCACTGCCAGGGATGGGGCAGCCACAGCTTCTCTGGGCACCCTGGGCCAGCGCCTCAGCACCCTAAGATGTGCAAAATGTCCCATGTCAGGGAATCCATTCAAGCAGAGAATTAAAGCTATTCCCTCGTAACAACCAAGGCACTGCACAAGCCTCCCCATGGCACAGCTGGATAGACCCTCCCTGAGAGGTCGGACCAAGCTGGGAATCCTTAAGCATGACCGACATTTTAGTGTGAGGTGTCCCTGCCCACGGCAGGGGGGTTGGAACTGGATGATCTTGAGGTCCTTTCCAACCCAAACCATTCTATGGTTCTATGACCGACACCACTGCCCCGGAGCAGAGACGCACTCAGGGAGTTTCTGTGGTCCCTCCTCTGGCTGGGCCAGGAAGGAGGAACCGCTCCCAAGGAGGAACTAAATACTCCCAAAGAGGAACTGCTCCCAAGCAGGAGCTGCTCCCAGCCTCCGGGCTCAGCCCCATCCATTCATTGATGCAGCAAACCCTCCTCCGGAAAAAGCTTCCCAGTTCCCTTCCAGGTGAACGGGCTTAGCCCAAACCACCCCTTTAAGCCCTTGAGGCTCATCCTGCTCATTTTGCCCGCAGGAAATTAGAGGGTGCAGACACAAGCATGACCAAGGAGACCGGTAACGCGGTGGAAAGCGCCCCGTTAGGGCACGGCAAAAGGGTGTTTATCCATAGCTGAAAGCCTCGGCTGCTCCACAGGGCTCCCAGCAGCGCTGCTACCGTGAAGCACTCACGCAGGCACCTCTCCAACCAACAGGCACGGGCAGACGCTCCCGGCGTGCCGGGAGTTTTGACAGCAGCAAGGTGGGAATCTTCCGCAGCGCCTTGGCTCCCATCGGGAAGGAGCAGCGCCTCGGGCTGAAAGGAGGGAGTTATTCCCAAGGAAACACAAGGAGCGGAGGAGGAAACGCGTGACAGAAAGCCCTGAACTCAGAAGCGATGGGATCGCTATGTCAACAAGGGACCGGGACTCCCCAGGGCGCAGGAGCCTTCCTCGGACACAAACCCAGCCCAACTGCAGCCCTTCCCAACGGGCAGCACCCTCGCAAGCACTCACTTTCTGGTCCCTGTTGTTCCACAAATAACCATCAGTTGGCCGTTTCTGGGTTCAAGCAGCCGCTTGGAGGGACCGAACCATCCCCACGGGTGAGCACGGGGTTACGACGCTGCCAGCACCCTGCTCCCATCCAGTCTTCACACCTCCCGGCCCACCACGGTGCTCTCTGAAGGGGGTCACCATCCTGCCCCCATCGCTGCCGCGGTGCAGAGCATTTCGGGCGCATGGAGGCGTCGATGTGGGGCACGGTGAAGAGGGCAAACACGGCCCGCACAGCCCAGGCTGCCCCTCAGGGCCCATCTCCCCCATCGCACAGGAGGGCGGCCCCAAACACCCCCCCCCCCCATATTCCCCACCGCAGGACGGGGCTGAGCCCCACAAACTCACTGCGCCCCCCGCCAGGCAGCTCCCGCCCCGTCGGGGCTGAAGCCCGCACCTTGGTCCTGCCGCTGCTCCCCGCCTCCTCCTCCTCCTCCGGCAGCCGTCGTGGCAGCGGGCTCGGCGCGGGCCCATGCGGAGAGGCGGCTGCGGCAGAGCGGGCAGCACAGGCCCGGGCCCTGCAGGCAGCGCTGGAAGCAAGCGAGGCACAACGAGTGGCGGCAGGGCGGCGTCACCGCCTCCACCAGCGCCTGCCGGCACACCGGGCACTCGGGCACCGCCAGCAGCACCTCCTCCTTCTTCTTCTCCTCCTCCTCCTCCTCTTCCCCCGGCACCAGCCCAGGCTGGGCCCGCCGCCGCCGGCCCCGCCGCGCCGCTACCGCGGCCCGTCCGCCGGGCGCCGCCGCCGCCGCCATCTTCTCACTCTTGGAAGGGACAGACCGCTAAGGGGAGAGGCCCCGCCTACTGCGCATAATTCATGAGGGGACGCGCCCCCTGGTTTATATTAATGAGAGCGGCATGGGCAGCGCGGCCCCTGCTGCGCGGTGACCACGCCCATCTAGTTAATATTCATGAGATCAGTATATAAGGAGGACCCGCCTCTTCCCTCCCGCAGTAGCGGGTGGTTCTGGGCTTTGGCCGGGGTTGGTGTTTACCGCAGGGCGCTGCTCGCGGTGTGGGTTGAAGGGACCTTAAAGCTCATTCAGATCCAACCCCTGCCCCGGGCAGGGACCCCTTCCACTGGAGCAGCTTGCTCCAAGCCCCTGTGTCCAACATGGCCTTGAGCACTGCCAGGGATGGGGCAGCCACAGCTTCTCTGGGCACCCTGTGTCAGCAGGGTCAGTTCACCCCATGTTGTCTCTGCTGCCCCATCCTCCTCAGGTGAGGATCCTCGCACTCTTCCTCTGCTCTGCCATGGGGTTCCCTCCATGGGCTTCCCCAACGTGAGTCTTTCCTGTGGCTGCAGCTCTTTGTGACCTGCTCCAGTGCCGGTCCTTTCCATGGGGTGCATCCATCAGGAGCCGTGGCTCCACCATGGGGTCAGTGGACCTGCAAGTCCTGCAGCAAACCTGCTCCAGTGCGGGCTCCTCTGTCCAAGGGGCCACAGGAGCCTGCTCCAGCACAGGCTTCCCATGGGATCACAGCCTCCTTTAGGCATTCCCTCGCACCAGGGTCCCTTGGGGACCCCATTCCCAGGGTGGGGGGGAAGGAAAACCCCCTTTTTCCCAAGGAAAACACGTGCCTTTGGATGCCACAGCTCCTCTCCTCATCCCTTCCCTCCTGGAAGAGTGGCCCTCTGCAAACCCTGCCTGGAGGAGGAAGGGGAAAAGGGCAGGCAGCACAAAACAGATCCCAGGGATGTGCTCCTGAGGCTGCCGGTGGCTCCGCGGGGATCACTGGGGTTCACTGTGCACTGAGCTCACCACCGCCAGCATCCCGTGCCTCACTGGCTCATCTCCAAAGCCTGGCTCTTTGCTGCCTCCTTTTCCCTGCTGTGGATGCGCAGCCCCTCTACACCAGCTCCGTTTTGCATCCTCTTTCCACACCCTCCCTTTCCTACCCCCAAAAGAGGATGCTTAAATGGGATTTTCCATCCCTTCCTCCAAGGCTCCTCCATGCGAAGCGGCACCTCTTGGGAGGGAAGGACTCCAAAGCCTTTCCCTCTCAGTACAAGCTATTCCTTAAACCCTGGGTGCGTTCCGCAAGCTCTGCTCCTTGTTTGCTAATTGCTCAATGCTGCGGGCCAAGGAGGCTTCCCTCAGGAATGACTGCGCCTTGTGGGAAGCCTTGGAGGGGTTCAATGCGGTTAATGACAAATAACCAACTTTGCATCTCTAAAGCTTCCAACGCTGACAGCAGCGAGGTCTCTGCAGCTGCAAGGGCTCGCACAGCACCGGAGGTGGAAGTGCAGCTCCTGAAGATATTTAGCCTGGGTTCTTAGCATGGGCTAAGGAGGACTTGTGGGTCTAATGGCTTCTTAACCGGGCTGATGGACAGAAACAGCTCGGGGGCAGCAGCACAAGAGGGACGTGGAGCTGCTGGAGCGAGGCCAGAGGAGGCCACGGAGCTGCTGCGAGGGCTGGAGCAGCTCTGCTCTGGAGCCAGGCTGAGAGAGCTGGGCTGGGGCAGCCTGGACAAGAGAAGGCTCCTGAAGGGGAGACCTGAGAGCAGCTCCAGTGCCTAAAGGGGCTGCAGGGAACCTGGAGAGGGGCTTGGGACAAGGGCCTGTAGGGCCAGGCCAAGGGGAATGGCTTGAACCTGCCCGAGGGGAGACTGAGCTGAGCTCTTAGGCAGAAGCTCTTCCCTGTGAGGGTGCTGAGGCGCTGGCACAGGGTGCCCAGAGAAGCTGTGGCTGCCCCATCCCTGGCAGTGCTCAAGGCCAGGTTGGACACAGGGGCTTGGAGCAAGCTGCTCCAGTGGAAGGGGTCCCTGCCCGTGGCAGGGGTTGGAGCTGGATGAGCTTTAAGCTCCCTTCCAACCCAACCCATTCCATGATTCCATGTTTCCATTACAAACCTCTATAGCAAGTAAAGGAAGAAACCTCAAATGCTAGCCCTGCTCAAAGGACAGGTTTCTTCTCACAGTGCTGCCCCAGGCATGGTCCTGCTTTGATACCTCCCATTGCCCCTCTGCTCCCCATGCTCTCCATCAGCAGCTCCCCCAGGATGCTGTCTTCTACAGGTTCATGGCATCCAAGAGCTTCTTCCTTAGCCCTCAGCTTGGCCAGGGTGACTTCATGTCTCATTCATTTCTCCTGGGAGCTCCAATGGTGCATCAAGGCTGTGGCTGGCTTTACCCAAAGTCAAGCACTGCTCTTCCTTCCTGTGCATTGCCTGGCACACGGGTTTTAGTAGTGCTTGGGCTGGATGTCACCCTGATGGCCCTTGTACCCGGGCTTTGGCACTGCAGGTTTCTACATTCGAGAGCTTGAATCGCCTCAAAGAACCCATTTTGGGGGCATTTTTAAGGCAGCCTCAGGTTCAGAATCTCCCTCCGGAGGAACCTGGTGCTTTCTGTGGCCATGCAGGGCATTCCTGACTGCTTGGCCCCATCACACACTCACCAGACCTCCTCTAAAGCGGGGTCCGTGGCCACAGCGGCAGCCCTGGATTAGCTGTGTGCAGGGAGGGGGAACCAGAGAACATCAGTGGAGGCAGAGCCTCTGCACTGGTTGCTATGGAAATCTCTTGTGCTTCTCTTCTGCTTCCCATCTCTTCACTGGGGCACTAAACCCATCTGTCTTTGCACTGCATTCCAGTGCCAGGCCCCTCTCTGATGAAGGATCTCAGCCACCACCCTCACATCGGGGTGGCTGCAGAGACAGAGGTGAAGCCTCTATCCCTATATCCAGAGGGTAGGTTTAGGCTGGATATAAGGAGAGCTTTGGGCCTCCTTGAAAGAGCTGTGGTTGGAGAGAGGAAGGGGAGATCCATGCCCAAGAAACAGCCTCTAAATGGGTGCCAGGCACTATCTAGGGGTTATCACCTACTTGCTGTCTCACCCACACTTCCATCTTCAGTTTAGCTGTTGAATGGATAGGAGGATGTCAGTGCATTGATCGGCACCATTGTGGGGATCCACAAAGTGACAGTTGATGGAAGAGCTGATTTCCAGGGAACAAACAATTGTAGTGACTTTAAAGTGTGTTGCAGTGACTATTGAGATGAATGATGATGTGAAGGAGGCAGTGATTTGGTGCTGGGACTGCACTTGGTCCTTCAGCTCAGGTGTGTGTCCTGTAGATGCTGCTGCTAAACAGTCAGATGGGGCACATCATAGAATCACAGAATGGTTTGGGTTGGAAAGGACCTTGAGATCATCCAGTTCCAACCCCCTGCCATGGGCAGGGACACCTCACACTAAACCATCCCACCCAAGGCTTCATCCAACCTGGCCTTGAACACTGCCAGGGATGCAGCACTCACAACCTTCCTGGGCAACCCATTCCAGTGCCTCAGCACCCTCACAGTAAAGAACTTCTGCCTTAGATCCAATCTAAACTTCCCCTGTTTCAGTTTGAACCCATCACCCCTTGTCCTGTCACTACAGTCCCTATGGACACCCTGGCACCCCCAAACTGCCTGCTCCCTGGGATCAGCCTGACCTGGGAGATGGGGCCTGGAGAGCCCTCCGGGTGGGGCAGAGAACATGGGAAGAGGGGACAGTTGCCCACCAGAACCACTCGTGGGACAAGACACGGTGCAGAGCTTCAGCTCTCTGCAGGGGTCCTTGCCACAGGGGGTTTAGAAAGGGATCTCTGGCAGATATTGTCCCAAATAGCTCCTGAGCATCCAGCCCCCCTGGACAGAACTTGGTTTCTGTGGCTCCAGTTCGTCTTCTGGCCCAAAGCCCTGCAAGGGCCTGTAGGGCCAGGCCAAGGGGAACGGCTTGAACCTGCCCGAGGGGAGACTGAGATGAGCTCTTAGGCAGAAGCTCTTCCCTGTGAGGGTGCTGAGGCGCTGGCACAGGGTGCCCAGAGAAGCTGTGGCTGCCCCATCCCTGGCAGTGCTCAAGGCCAGGTTGGACACAGGGGCTTGGAGCAAGCTGCTCCAGTGGAAGGGGTCCCTGCCCGGGGCAGGGGTTGGGGCTGGAGGAGCTTTAAGGTCCCTTCAGCCCAAATCCATTCCACGATTCCACAGTTCAGGACGTGCGGAGCCCAGCGCCGGCCTGCAGAGGGTACCCTAAGCCTGCGCAAGGCTCCAGCCTCGCATCCCTCCGCCCCAGGCCGGATGCTCTGCCTTGCGCAGCCTGCAGGGATCGTGCCCCTGCTCCTCACCTCCCCCGAGGAGCCGGCAGGGTTCTGGCAGCAGCGTTTCTCTCTGTGGTCCTGCCAGCGATGGGACGAGCTCTGGTACCAGACACTTGCATGGATGCAGGTGGGGATGGGCTGCAGAGGAGACAGGAGATACGGACAGGGAATGGTGCTGTGCTCCCCCGTTCTCCTCTCTGGCCTCCCCCTTTCCTTTGCCCAGCCTCTCTTCACCCCTATCTCTTATCTGGTTGCTGATCTCCATCCCTGGAGGGGGATCTCTTCCTCGCTATTCTCTGTTGCTGGTTTGCCCTGATTAAAGGCAATAGATAACATACATTAACCACGTTGTTGCTCTTAGAATCACAGAATCAGCCAGGTTGGAAAAGCCCTTCAAGCTCATCCAGGCCAACCGTTCCCAGCACTGCCAAGGCCACCCCTGCCCCATGGCACTGAGGCCTCGTCTCCACGGGCTGTGAACCCTCGCAGGGCCGATGCCTGCAGCCCTGCCCTGGGCAGCCTGTTCCAATGCCTGAGCACCATCTGGGGCAGGAATTGTCCCTCAGCTCCATCTAAACCTGCCCTGGGGCAGCTCTTGTGCTTGGCATCACCCTCAGATGTTAAAAGCACCGTTTGCCCATCCCAGGCTGGGCTGCGTGGTTCCATTGGTAAATGATCTTTTTAAGCTTTATCAGCCATTGTCTGCCTTCAATCCCCAAAGATGCAGCTTTAGAGCTCTTGAAAGTCCTCCGGCACCCAGATTCATGCAAACCCAACCACTGCCTGCAGGGGTTAGGGCTGGATGGGGATCAGACCTCAGACGCTGACACTTGCTCCCACAGGGATCTTATTGTAGCTCCACAAAGCCCTTGGGAGCACCCTTTGCATTCAAGGTGCTGTAGTAAATTGTGTTGCCCCCCAGGTCCTGCTGTAGGGTGATGGGTGTAAAGGCTGCTCCTCCTTTTCCTGGAGCAGGAGTCAGGAGAGGTTGGGTGATGTCCCCAGGAGATGCAGAGTGATGTCCTCAGGAGATGCAGAGTGATGTCCTCAGGAGATGCAGAGTGATGTCCTCAGGAGATGCAGAGTGATGTCCTCAGGAGATGTAGTGTGATGTCCCCAGGAGAGTTTGGATGGTGTCCTCAGGAGAGGTTGGGTGATGTCCCCAGGAGAGGTTGGGTGATGTCCTCTGCAGGCAGCCTCCGTACCTCAAGGTGTGAGATGCAGTAAAACTCCTGAGTGAGGCTGAATTTTACGTGCTCCATTGGGCAGAGCAACCTCCGGGCCTGCTCCATGGTGAATTCTCTGCTTGGACGTCCCCCAAACACAAGTGCCTTCAGGAGGAGCTCTCCTTGGCTTGAATCACCCATCAGGATGGGAGCAGGGATGCTGGGTACAGTGGTGTCTGTGCTAGAACTGCAGCCAGAGGCAGCTCCCTGAGCTGCTGCACCATGAGGAGGTGCTGATGCTTGCAGGTAAGGGGTCTCCTTGCAGCTCCAGGAGGTGTTCACTGCTCACTTCTAGCTTGGAGACCCATCTCCTGCCATGGCTGAACCAAAGTCAGGCCCTGCATAGGAGTGGGACAGGAGTCTGGGTGCAGACGTGGCTCCAATGTGCCCAGTGAGGAGCTCAAGGTTACACCATGAGTCATGGGAGGGAGGTAGCCCCTCTTCCATGGTTCTGCTGCTGTGAATTACAGTAACTCCAATGCTTGGTTAATGCAGGAGAAGGAACAGCATAAAACCGGGCCAGCGCTGAGCCTGAAGGATCCTTGCTATCTATCTTCTTCCTCCTTGAGCAGAGCTGTAGGGCCAGTGGTGAGAGGAGCTCAGGGGCATCATGCAAGAAGACTGAATCTGCATCTCAGAGGGGTGTTCTGCTTCCCCATCCAGCTCTCATCTCTGCATGGTGTCCTGCGGGACCAGCAGGGACCAGAGCCATGCAGGACATCAGCCCTGACTGCCCAAATGTCCCTCTGTACCTCCTGGTGGCTTCTGTGCCTACAGGGAGGAGGGATGCTGAGAGGGATGGGCTGGGAGCAGGAGCCTTAGGCTGCTGCCCAATGCTTGTGTGGGCTCAAGGCTTTGAGAGGTGGAGAAGACCAACCCCACGAGGAATGGTGCATCCAGCAACAGCACGAGAGGGACGTGGAGCTGTTGGAGCGAGGCCAGAGGAGGCCATGGAGCTGCTGCGAGGGCTGGAGCAGCTCTGCTCTGGAGCCAGGCTGAGAGAGCTGGGCTGGGGCAGCCTGGACAAGAGAAGGCTCCTGAAGGGGAGACCTGAGAGCAGCTCCAGTGCCTGAAGGGGCTGCAGGGAACCTGGAGAGGGGCTTGGGACAAGGGCCTCTTAGGGATAAGAATGAGCTTGGAGCAAGCTGCTCCAGTGGAAGGGGTCCCTGCCCGTAGCAGGGGTTGGAGCTGGAGGAGCTTTAGGGTCCCTTCAACCCAAACCAGGCTGGATCCCAGCTTCTCCCATGTAACCCAGCCTCCCTCGCCTCCCTGCTCCGCTCGCTCCCAGCTCCCTGCACCTTTACCAGCCGTGCTCTCTGTTTTCTCCTCCTGCCTCGATAAGGGTACGGAAGGGGGCTGAGTAAACAGCTCCCACCGGGAGCAGCCGGCACCTCCTCTCCCAGCTCTTCCCTGCCTTGAAAAGCCCATTTGTAGCGTAGCTCTGCGGGCAGGTTATGCAAGTGCTGGGAAAACCGGGGCCACGGAGCCCAGTCAATGGGGGTATTTTGTGTCCCTGCTCTAACAGCATCAGCTGAAGTCAGGACTGTAGCTCCTGGCCCCGCGTCAGGGCTAAAACTGATAGGAAAGCCCAGCCATGGGCTAAGTGCAGACCCAGGAGTTAAAGACCGGTCTTGTCAGGAGCAAGGTGCTGTGTTACATCTCTAGTGGGTCTCATAAAGAATACATTCACCCTTTGGCAAAACCAGGGCTCTTTATCTTCATCTGCGAAGGAATCCGTCTGACAGTTCCATACCGCCAGCATCAATCCATCTGCCACCATGCGTCGGGCTCCAAAAAACCATGGGATTGGCTTGGAAATAAGGAAACTTGGGTGCTTTTTATTTGCCTTCTGGTTCCTGAGCCTTTGGGTCAAACCCCTTCGTGTTTGCTGGGCAATCGAGAGCACAAGACGATGCCTTTTGGGTTGTTTGGGGCTTTTTTTTTTTTTTTTTTTTCAGGTGAAAACTGAGATTCTCAAACAAACTCCTGAATAAACAGCGTGGGCTCCAAAAACATCCCTCACCATGAGGGCCTGGTGGCAGGATCGTGACCTGGCCACGGTGTAGCTGGAGGAGCTGCTTTCCATACCTTTCCCTGGAAGTCTGTAGCTGAGCATCCCTGATGTTTGACCACAGAATCATGGAATGGTTTGGGTTGAAGGGAGCTTAGAGCTGATCCAGCTCCAACCCCTGCCACGGGCAGGGACCCCTTCCACTGGAGCAGCTTGCTCCAAGCCCCTGTGTCCAACCTGGCCTTGAGCACTGCCAGGGATGGGGCAGCCACAGCTTCTCTGGGCACCCTGTGCCAGCGCCTCAGCACCCTCACAGAGAAGAGCTTCTGCCTAAGAGCTCAGCTCAGTCTCCCCTCGGGCAGGTTCAAGCCATTCCCCCTGTCCTGTCCCTACAGGCCCTTGTCCCAAGCCCCTCTCCAGGTTCCCTGCAGCCCCTTTAGGCACTGGAGCTGCTCTCAGGTCTCCCCAGAGCACAGCAGAGGGGCAGGATCCCCTTGCCCTGAGCTGCTGCTCACGCTCTGGGGGTGCACCCAGCACCCGGGGGGTGGTGGGGGGGGGTTTGTTGCTGTCTCCACACCCCTCTCCGGAGTGTTTTGCAGCTGTGCGGTCACTTCAGGGCCGCTCTGGTCAGCCCCGACATGCAGCAGCGAGGGCACTGCTTGTGCTCGCTGCAGGCAGGCGGTGGCAGACGCTGTGCGGAGCAGCTCCGGGTTACGTTCTCCTCCGTTGCCCTGTCCCGCAGCAGAACCATGCTCCCAGTCTGCATCGGAGGCACCGAGTGGCGCAGTCATTTTAGAGCTTAGAAACAGCAGCGCTGTGACGAGCCCAGCTCCATCGCCTGCTCTGCACGTAGGGATGTGCTCTTTGAGGACCACAGAGCTGCCTCTTGGAGAGTCGAGGTGGGAGGAGGTCTTGTCTCCGTTTGCTGGCTGCGGTTTGGCGGTGGGCATCTTCTTCCCGAATGATGAGTGCAGGAACACATCTTGGCTTCTCGTGCTCAGCAGCTTCAAGAGAAAACAGCAGAGCCGATGATTTAAAGTGGTATTCAGGCAGGTTTCAAGGAATCGAAGAGGTTTCCATCATTTCCAGCTCCAGGAATGGGTACTCGCAGACGTGGTTTGGTAGAGGGGATGCATTTGGCTCCTGGGGCAGGGCTAGAGACGGGCAGAGAGAAGGGATTCATGGATGGAAGAGGTTCTGCTGCAGAATTTCCCCTTGGATGCTTTCCTCTCTGAGCCAAATGGGGCACTTGGCTGCTGTGGCCAGGGTTAGGGGCTTGGGGACACCTTGGAGCTGTCGGCAGGCTGGGGGCTTGGTGCCGCTCCAAGTGGGTTGGCATCAGGCATAAAGATCTCGAACCCTGGAAAACCCAATCCCAAGCTTGATCTAATGGAGGAAAAGAAATACCTTGGCTGATGGGGGAGATCTTGGTCATCTGGTGCCAAAGGGATTGCAGTGATGACGGCTTCTCCACAGCCCGTGGTGTGAGGAAGCTGAAGGAGATGAGGACAAAAGAGAGACCCAGTGGTGCAGAGATTAAGCCATTTGCAAAGGAGAAGCCTGCAAGGTCTGGAACCTCCATCCAAGCCTGTTTGAAGTGGGAACATGGGCATGAAGGTGTTCCAACACTGCGTTAAAGCCCGCATGCCTTCTGCTGATGAAGTGTCTTGTTCTTTGTACCCTTGGAAGTGTGAGTTGTGAAGGTGGAGCAGGAGGGACGGGCGAAAACCACCCTAAAACTGGCTTTGGGGGTCTAAGGAAGCTGCAGGAACCCGTCTCCATGATGAACTGGTGACTCTGGCTTATCCTGGCCATGGGAAGCAGCGCTGTGCAGTGGACACGGCAGCTCAGCGAGGATCCAGTGGTGCCCAGCTTCTCCATGGAGGGTGGAGAGCTGAGCCCCATGGACAGGCAGAGCAGGGCTGGCAGCCAGAGCTGGAGCCCTTCCAGCAGGATCTGGGGAGCAGCAGGAACGGGAGCAGCATGGAGGTGACTTCGTCAGGGGTGATTTTCCAGCTGACGGCGCTTCATGCCCATCAGCTCCATGCTGTGGAGATGAAGGATGGCCAAGGTGTGAGTGCTGCTCTTCACTCTGCTCGAGGAGGATTTGGGATCATGGCTTGGATGTCCTGCAGGCAAGGACTTCGCTGGTCATCTAAGGTGGCTTTGTGCAGCTGGAGGGATGTAAAGCACCTGGTGGGGAGAGTGGATTCAACTGCTTTGTCCCACTGGAACCCCTGTGCGTACGGGACAGCTCGCTGCACCCCACTGCCCTGGGAGGGCAGGATCCCAGCCATGGCAATGGGAAGGCAACTGGGCTTTACTGGCCAGGGAGTCAGGGCACTGGGGGACCTCAGCTGTGGAGCAGAGCCCTCCTGGAGGAGGCTAAAGCCCTGATTTGTGCTTTGCCCCCTTTGGAGCTGGGGATGCTCGGGGCTGGGCCAGGCCAAGGGATGCGGTAAGTGCCTCTGCATGGGCATGGGGGTTTAAACCTCTCCCGGGGGGGGGGGTTCAAGCATCTCCGAGCCGGCTCCAGGTGATGTTTAAGAGGCAGAAGGGGCACAGCCGGGCCTTGGGGGGGGGCTGATTTATCCCATTAGAGCCCCCTCCGGCTCGCAGCCCCCCAGGACGTGTCCAGCACCGCAGGTCCCCCCTCCCCGGCCGGGCCACAGGGAGGACGGGGTTAAAGCTGCGGCTCCCGCACCGGCTCCGCGCCCGCCCTCCCCCCGCCTCCCGGCGGCGAGGAATTTCCTAAAACACCCAAAAAAAAGTGGGAAAATAATAATAATAATAATAAAAAACCCCAAACCCAACACCCCCCCCTCCCCCCCCCCCCAGCCCCCACCCCCATCTCCGCCTTTAATACCAACAAACAAACTCCTCGGCTCTCCCTAAAGGAGGCGCCTTTGATCGGAGCGAGACGAGACCCGTCGGGCACCGGCATCGGCACCGCGGCACCCCCGGGACCCGGCACCTCGGCACCGGCATCTCTGCATCCCCGGGCACCGGCACCCCCGGGCACAGCATCCCCGGCACCGGCGCCCCTGCGAACCGGCATCTCTGCACCGCCGGCACCTCGGCACCGGCACCACCGGCACCAGGCACCCCACACCGGGACCGAGACCGCGGCACTGCCGGGCAGCGACAGCGGGAGCGAAGTCCCCCGGCACCGAGACCGAGACATCACCGGGCACCGCACCGGGACCAGCACCGGGACATCGGGCAGCGGCACCCACGGGCACCCGGGACAGAAGCTCCTGGGCACCGGGACGAAGCCGCCGGGCGCCGATCGCCGCGATGCTGCCCGGGGCAGGACCCCTCGCCTTCCTCCTCCGGTGCCTGCTGCTCCTCCTCGGCTCCGAAATCCGCGCCCGGGCTCGTAAGTCCCCCCCGGCTCCCCTCCACCGGTCCCTCCGTGCCTCAGTTTCCCCATCGCCGGGGTCCCCGGGACTATGAGGGTGGGACTATGCTTTGCGGGCATGGCCCCGGGTACGGGGGTGCAGGTGCTGGTCCTCCATGGCCAGGATGTCCCAGCAAGCCAGGTCCCCCAGCCTGCAGCGCTGGGGACACAGTGGTGTCCTCCACTACCTGAGCACACTGCTGGGTGCTGGTGAGGGTGCTGGGGGCTGGAGGGGCTGACAGGGATGTGATGAAGGTCTGGGACCTTGCCATGGGCTAGAAATGGTGCAGGGCAGGGGGTTGAGATGCAGATCTTCCCCTGCGTAGCTCCCACTCAGCAAGAGCACATCTCCCCGCTGAGGGTGGGCAGGGACATGGGCAACTTGGGGAAAGGATCCCCCCAAACCAAAGCTTGGGGCTTTTCTTCGTGTCCATCCCTTGTCCATCTCCATGTCCATCTCTTGCCCATCCCTTGCTCTCACCTGCTCCTGCTCCCAGCAGGCAACTGGGACAGGTAGGATTTGGGATGGGAAAGGGATTTGTGCAGCGCTTCCTTGTTCAAAAAGCCTTGAAGGACTTGGCCAGGGCTGCTCAGCAGCTTGGAGGATGCTGGAGGTGTTAACTGGAGCCGGGAGCTGGGTTTGACTTGGGTAAGGGACTGGGACCTACTGGGCACCCCTACAACATCACAAAGCCACCTGAGCAAACCAAAGCAGCGCCCGCTGGGTCCCTCCATGTGTTCTCCTCTCTAATCCCAGCGGAGCCTGTCGGTGGCTGCATTAAGGTGATTGATGACCTGCCTGCTGCCAGCAGTGCATTAGGCACTCGGCAAATGACCATCCTCCTGGAGCACTGACCCTAACTGTGAGCACTGGATTTGCTTGTCCCGGCAGTGAAGTGTCCAGGGGGGGAAAGGCAGGAGGATGAATGGGGCTTTGCAGAGCCCTGGAGAGCAAAATTAGGGTGAGTTTGGCTACTTCCCCTTCCCTGGGCTCAGCCCACAGCATCATTCCTCGTGCAAGGGATTTTGGGCTGACTCCGTGCCTCTGCCAGGGCTGTATTATCTGTGGTACCCAGGCTAGGAGGAGGATGGAGACAACACCAGGAGGTTGAAATAGGTGCTAGGTGAGGTCTTTGCTTTGCTGATGGAAGGAGAGCCCCTACATTGCGCATAAACCGTGATGAATGGGGGCAATGGGGGGTTGTCTGCTTCGGGAGGAAGTGTTGGGGTCCTTTTGCATCACTTACAATGGTGATAAAGGGCTGGAGACTGCAGGACAGGGGCAGAGAAGTCCGGGATCACCTCTCTGCATCACTTTGGCCGTGCTGAGGGTACATCCCCCGGTGCTGGGGGCTGCAGGAGCCCCATGACTGAAGGTAAAGGGGTCTTGGTGAGGAGACCCTCATCCTCCTCCATCCACCTCTACCACTCATTGCCTCACATTTATCTCCGCGCTGAGCACTCAGGGAGGATGAGGACAAGAGCAAATTAGCTCCGAGCAGCCTCATCAGCCAAGAGACCTCCAGTGTCGCGGCTAAAAATAGGTGAGGAGCAGAAACACTCGGGCTCGAAGGCAAGTCAGAAAGGAGGAATTTGCCCACAGAAACAGGCTATTTTAGGGGATTTACACTGGGCTAAGAGGCTGTCAGGGGCACAGGTTATTGGGCTGGATGCGCAGGGGGTGAGCAACGCAGCAGCAACCTCTGAGTGCAGTGATGGTGTGGCTGGAGGCGTTTAAAGCCAGCATCTCTGGAGAGCACAGGGCAGTGGTGTCAGTTCTAATGTGGTTCCTGGAGAAAAGGGGGTTCATGGGGTCTGTTCTACGGGTTTGGATCCGGTGCGATGGGGGAGTGGATGGTCCAAGAGGGGAAGGAGTGGGATGAAAAGCAAACCCTACCTGTGGACAGGGTAAGGGAGAGGTGACGGCTGCACATCCCACTTTAGACACCCAAGAATCCCCTTGGGAAGGAGCAGGGGGAACAGAACCCTGCCTGCTGCTCACAGAGGCCATGAGGATGCTCTGGATGCAGGACTTGGTTCCTCCACCCTGGGGAGCTCAGGGATGCTTCATGCGGCTCAGCTGCAGTTTTCCAGGCTCCCACAGTGCCAAGAAGGAATTGCCAGCCCAGGACGGAGGGAGGCGAGGATGTGGGAAGTGATCTGGATGTGAGCAGAGCCATTGGGATGCCACATGCCAAGAGCTGGGTGCGTTTTAAGCAGTCCCCTCTGAGCTGAGGTTGCGCTTTAAGCCCTCCATAAACACAGGGCTGTCACGGGAGAGCCTGGACTGTCTGTTCCAGACACTGCTTCTTACACCTTAGCTATGGCTGCTTTTAAAACCTACAGACTGCGTTGCATAAACTAAAGCATAAAATGTTTGTGCTTTATTTATGTGCATTTATTTATTATGTATATAATGATAAAGAATGAGGAGTTTGGGTGCCATGGTTTAGTGTGGGGTGTCCCTGCCCGTGGCAGGGGGGTCAGAACTGGATGATCTTAAGGTCCTTTGCAACCCAACCCATTCCATGATTCTATAAACACAGCCCCTGAGCCTGGCGTGGGGCTGCCAGGCAGGTGTGGGACCTCCACAAAGGCTCCTGGGGCCATGAGCACAGCTCCAACAGTGTCCAACTCCATGGAGAGCTGTGGGGAGACTGCCTGGGATGCAGAGACATGGAAAGGTTTGGGTTCAAGGGACCTTAAAGCCCATCCAGCTCCAACCCCTGCCACGGGCAGGGACCCCTTCCACTGGAGCAGCTTGCTCCAAGCCCCTGTGTCCAACCTGGCCTTGAGCACTGCCAGGGATGGGGCAGCCACAGCTTCTCTGGGCACCCTGGGCCAGCGCCTCAGCACCCTCACAGGGAAGAGCTTCTGCCTTATCTCCAGCCTGAACTTGCCCTGTTCCAGTTTGAACCCATCACCCCTTGTCCTATTGCTCCAGTCCCTAATGAAGAGCCCCTCTCCAGCATCCTTGCAGCCCCCTTCAGACACTGGAAGCTGCTCTGAGGTCTCCACGCAGCTTCTCTGCTCCAGGCTCAACAGCCCCAATGTTCTCAGCCTGGCTCCATACAGGAGCTGCTCCAGCCCCTGCTCATCCTCACGGCCTCCTCTGGACTTGCTCCAACAGCTCCATGTCCTTCTGATGTTGAGGACACCAGAACTGCACACAATGCTCCAGGTGAGGTCTCACCAGAGCAGAGCACAGGGGCAGGATCACCTCCCTACACCAGCGATGAAACAGGGAAGAAACAGGGTGACACTTGTGGGGCATTGCAGTAGCATCCTTGTTGGAGGCACTTTGGTACCTGGAGTGAAAGTCCCTGCCAGGGAAACTGAGGCATGGGGCTGGTGGAAGCTTCCTGCTGTAGGTGAGCAAACTGGGAGCGGTTTGTGCCTTCATGTTCTGTGCTTTGGGGTCTTGCAGGTGCATTAGTCCCTCTCTAGACACAGGTCAAGGCTTTACCTGCAGTAGGGACTCACTTCTGTGGACTCTTGTGTGTCCTGTAGCATGTCCAGGGGTCTTGGAGCAAGCTGCTCCAGTGGAAGGGGTCCCTGCCCGTGGCAGGGGTTGGAGCTGGAGAAGCTTTAAGGTCCCTTCAACCCAAGGCATCCTGTGCTTCTATGGTTCTATGTCCCCATGATTCTATGATTCTTGTATTTGAGAAGATGGGACCTGTTCTTGGAGGCATTTACAGTGGGAAACCCCCCCCTTTCCACCTCTACTCCTGCTTCCAGGTCCCTTAGGGCCACCTCCAAGAGCAGAGCAATCAGCAAGCTCAAGTTGTGTCTCCACGGTGGCATGGACCAGGCCGGCCCATTGTCATCTCCTTACCTAGGGAAGGAAATCAAGGTGATGGCTTCACCTGGCTTGTTTGGTCCTGCGGCTTTGCAAACCTGCTGCAGCTCAAGAGCCCTCTCTGGCAAAGCAGAAGTGGAACAAGGTGACTTTTGTGAGCCTGCGGCTGCTGAAGATGCAATAAACAAGGTGACTGAGCGGCACGGGAGCAACTGACTGCCACAAACGGCTTTGGACTCCGGGTGGAGGGGGAAGATCTCCAAGGTTTGACCTCAGAGACTGAAATTATTAAACCTGGCACGGGACAAAAAGATCCAAACTTTCAAACCTCCTGCATCCACCCACCCACCCCTCCCTCCATCCATCCATCCCTCCATCCATCCATCCATCCATCCATCCATCCATCCATCCATCCATCCATCATCCATCCATCCACCCATCCATCATCCATCCATCCACCCATCCATCATCCATCCATCCATCCATCCATCCATCCATCCATCCATCCATCATCCATCCATCCATCCATCCATCCATCATCCATCCATCCACCCATCCATCATCCATCCATCCACCCATCCATCGTCCATCCATCCATCCATCCCTCCATCCATCCATCCCTCCCTCCATCCGTCCATCCATCCCTCCCTCCATCTATCCATCCCTCCATCCATCCATCCATCCAACCATCCATCCATCCATCCATCCATCCATCCATCCATCCATCCATCCCTCCATCCCTCCCTCCATCCATCCGTCCTTCCATTCATCCATCCATCCATCCTTCCCTCCATCCATCCCTCCATCCATCCTTCCCTTCATCCATCCCTCCATCCATCCATCCATCCATCCATCCATCCATCCATCCATCCATCCATCCATCCATCCATCCACCCATCCATCCACCCATCCATCCCTCCATCCATCCATCCATCCTTCCCTCCATCCATCCCTCCATCCATCCTTCCCTTCATCCATCCCTCCATCCATCCATCCACCCATCCATCCCTCCATCCATCCATCCATCCCTCCCTCCCTCCCTCCCTCCCTCCCCAAACACGCTGCTGCCTCGTGCCCAAGCCCCGGCGTCATGCTACTGAGACACGGACAAGTGTCTACTGCTGCCCGTGGCTGCCAGGCAGCCTTCATGTGACCATCAGCCCTCTGCACACATGAACCAAGCTGCTTGCGAGGGCTGGACCCAAACCAGGGCTCCGCTTGTGATTAAATGCTTGGAGGAAGCAGCCAACTGGCACGGGAGCCTGCAAGCCGAGCAGGGCCGTGGCGCACGGAGGCAACTTCATCTCTTCACCCGCAGCGTAATTCATGAGGATGCTGCAAGCAGGGAAGAATGAAGTCGTTTTCTCACCCTTTGGCTATGAGAAATGATGGCTTCTTCTTTTTTTTTTTTTTGAGTTTTGTGGAGTTTTATTTCTTTTTCTTCTGGGTTTCTGCAGTTCCCAGCCTCACTGTGCCCGTTCTTGTGTGGTTTGCTGTAAGCACACGTCCTGCATGGCTGGAAATATGGGTTTGCTGAGTTGTGAAGAGGCTTGGAGCAAGCTATGGGGTCAATGTAAAGGCCCGATGGCCCTGCCTTGGCAGAGGGGATGGACTAGGCAATATCCAGAGGTCACTTCCAACCCTAATGAGTCTGTGTTTCTATGTAGGGGAAAGGAGAGAAAATGCTTCTGCCTGTGCCTCTGGTGGCATCCGCCCCAAAACTAACTCATCTCCACCTCTGCAGATGCGACGTGGCCCCATAGTGCTGTGCTTGGGCTAGGTGGTGTGGGGAGTGATGGCCACCTCCTCTGAAGGGATAACTTGGAGAATCAAGTGCTTGAAGCCATCAGCTCAATGAGGAGCTCAGGGCTGCAGGCAGGCTCATAGGGATTGAGTTGGAAGGGACTTATAAAGAGCATCATAGACCCATAAGGCTGCCCTTTCCCTATGGTCACAGGGTCTGGCCATGGTAGAGCATTGCTTGGGTCTATCCTGAGTTGGGCTGGTTCAGCTTGGAGAAGAGAAGGCTCCTGAAGGGGAGACCTGAGAGCAGCTCCAGTGCCTAAAGGGGCTGCAGGGAACCTGGAGAGGGGCTTGGGACAAGGGCCTGTAGGGCCAGGCCAAGGGGAATGGCTTGAACCTGCCCGAGGGGAGACTGAGCTGAGCTCTTAGGCAGAAGCTCTTCCCTGTGAGGGTGCTGAGGCGCTGGCCCAGGGTGCCCAGAGAAGCTGTGGCTGCCCCATCCCTGGCAGTGCTCAAGGCCAGGTTGGACACAGGGGCTTGGAGCAAGCTGCTCCAGTGGAAGGGGTCCCTGCCCGGGGCAGGGGTTGGAGCTGGAGGAGCTTTAAGGTCCCTTCCAACCCAAACCACTCTGGGATCCTACGGTCAGGAGCTGAAGGAGGGATGTCTGCCCACTGCAGCCTTTTGCTATGGGTTTTGCCTCGGTGGTAGGAGAAATGCTTTAAGCAGGTGGCACCTGCAGCTTTGGCAAGGTGGGACAGCACTGGCCAGGCTCTCTAAATCACTGCTTCGCCCCTGGTGCCAGAGCAGAGCACGGGATGGCCATAAACTGAAACAGAACAAGTTTCACCCCAACAGGAGGAACAACTCCTTTACGTTGAGGGGTATCAGAGCCCTGGCAGGGGCTGCCCGGGGGGGTTGTGGAGTCTCCATCTCTGGAGGCATTCAAACCCCACCATGGACACCTTCCTGTGTAACCTGCTCTGGGCGGCCCTGCCTTGGCATGGGGTTGATCTCCAGAGGTCCCTTCCAGCCCTAATGGTCCTGTGATGGTTTTAGCATCACTGGGGTGGTGAAGGCCACTGAGCTCGTTTTAGGCACCTTTGAGGAGTCCTTCCAGCAGCACAGCAGTGCAGGCTCAGCACCCACCAGCTTGCCTGTATTCACAGGGTGGGCAGCAGGAGCTGGGGCCCTTGCCTTCAAAACCAGCCCTTTCCCCTCTCCCCACATCCCCAGGGCACCACAAGGTTTTAAAAGACCCATAAATGCTTCAGGGAGCGTAAATATCTCCACTACCTTGAGCAACGTCATCGCCCAAACTACCTCAAATCCCCCCGATGACATAACCCTTAAATCACCTCCAGCTTTTAGTGGGGCTTTGGGCACTGACGGCACCAATAACACATTCATGGAGGAGCTTAAGCCCTGGAATGTCCCCCCTGGCTGCTCGGGGCCTGGGGACACATCACAAGAGAGCAGGAGCTGGGCTGTGGTGGGTGTTGTGGGCTCTGGGTTCCTGCCCGTTCCGCTGGGGTCAGAGCTTGGTCCTGCAGGACCAGTGATGCTTTTTGATGTGAGCGTTAGGCATGGCTGAGTTGGGCTTCCTGTGGGGAGTATGGGCATGATTTGGGCATGGTTTTGTCCCACAGGTGCTGCTGCGGGCTGGCCTCCTCCTGCCAAAGAGTTGTAGAACCATAGAATAGTTTGGGTCGGAAGTGACCCCAAAGCTCATCCAGTCATCAAAGCTCATCCTGCAATGAGCAGGGACATCTTCATCTAGATCAGGTTGCCCAGAACCACATCCAGCCTGGTCTCACGTATCTCCAAGGATGAGGCATCCACCACCTCCCTGGGCAACCTGTGCCAGTGTTTTACCACCCTCATTGTAAGGGATTATCACTGCAGTCCCTGATGAAGAGTCCCCCTCAGCATCCTTGTAGCCCCTTTCAGACACTGTCCCAGCTCTTCTCATCCCAGAGGAGAGCTCCCACAAGGACCGTCCCATTCTCTTACATAGCTTCTGGTTGTCTTTCAGGGCCGGACGTGTTCTGTGACTTCAATGGCAAGAAGTACAGCCCGGGTGAGAGCTGGCACCCCTACCTGGAGCCGCAGGGGCTGATGTACTGCATCCGCTGCAGCTGCTCCGAGGCAGGTCCCGCCGAGGTGCCACGCGCGGTGGTGGGGATGCTGCTGCAATGGGCACTGACTTGGCAGCTTTAAAGTAGATCAGGTTTAAAGCAGGTCTAATTTGACCAGAAAAGCCCTTTCCAGTCCCATATGGACATTGGATTCATCTCTTTCCTTTTGAAAATACCCCCTTGTCACCATAGGGTGGTGGATTCACCTTATGAGGGAGTTATCTCAGTAGTGCTGGTGGGCTGCAGGGTCAGGGCTGTGATGGGACCATGGGTGGTATTTGATGATGAGACCATGAGCTGGTAGGGTTTGACCTGGGGATGGAGACCTCCTTGGCTGGGTTGACCTGGGGATGGAGACCTCCTTGGCTGGGTTGACCTGGGGATGGAGAGCTCCTTGGATGGGTTGACCTGAGGATGGAGACCTCCTTGGCTGGGTTGACCTGGGGATGGAGACCTCCTTGGCTGGGTTGACCTGGGGATGGAGACCTCCTTGGCTGGGTTGACCTGAGGATGGAGACCTCCTTGGCTGGGTTGACCTGGGGATGGAGACCTCCTTGGCTGGGTTGACCTGAGGATGGAGACCTCCTTGGCTGGGTTGACCTGGGGATGGAGACCTCCTTGGCTGGGTTGACCTGGGGATGGAGACCTCCTTGGCTGGGTTGACCTGGGGATGGAGACCTCCTTGGCTGGGTTGACCTGAGGATGGAGACCTCCTTGGCTGGGTTGACCTGAGGATGGAGACGTCTGTGGCTGGGCGAGCTACACCAGCACAATCAGTTGTGATAACATGGCCATCATCCAACATCTCCCTCTTGCAGGGGTGAACATGGAGCAGAATGAACCTTCTCTGTCTCTGTCTCTCCCCAGAACGCCAACATCAGGTGCTACCGGATCCAGTGCCCGGCTCTGCAGTGTGCCAGCTCCGTCACGGACCCCCAGCAGTGCTGCCCACGGTGCCTTGGTAGGTGGACATCCCATGGGGAGAGGGTGACAAGGTGGCCATGGTCCTGCAATCACTGGGGACCCTGTACCAGCACTTCTGCCTTATCTCCAGCCTAAATCTCCCCTGTTTCAGTTGAACCCATCACCCCCTGTCCTATCACTCCAGTCCCTGATGAAGAGCCCCTCTCCAGCATCCTTGCAGCCCCCTTCAGACACTGGAAGCTGCTCTGAGGTCTCCACGCAGCTTCTCTTCTCCAGGCTCAACAGCCCCAATGTTCTCAGCCTGTCAAACCCTTCCAGGTTTCACCTCTGTGCTGAGCTCAGCGGGCTCAGGGCAACCTCATTCTCCCAAAGCTTTATGTCCATGCGATGCCCTGGCCACTTCTTCATGGGGTGTCAACAGCTCCTCACCCTTGTGGCTTGGGTTGGTGGGGAAGCTGCTGAGCATCCGTGCGACACCGGCGCCTGGCTCTCATCCTGTTGCTTCCTCATCTTTTGCAGAGCCACATTCCCCCTCCGGCCTGCGGGCCCCCCTCAAGTCCTGCCAGTACAACGGGACAAGCTACCAGCAAGGGGAGATGTTCACCACCAGCGAGCTGTTCCCCAGCCGCCAGCCGAACCAGTGTGTGCAGTGCAGCTGCTCCGTAAGCGACCAGCGAGCCCAGGGGAGGCAGGAGGGGGGCTCGGGGTCTGCTCCTGCACCCCAACAGTGTCCCACCAGGGCACAAGCCTCATTGAGGACCATTGGGTGCATCCCTGGTGGGATGGCTTGTCCTCAGGATGGGGCTGTCAGTGCAGGAGGTCGAGCTTCATCTGGAATGGTGCTGGGTTCTCCCTGCCCAGGGGCTAAGGACCACTACAGAGATGGGTGCTTCCCTCTCTTTGATCCCAAGCAGGGTCCATTTGGCCCTGAGTTTGGAGCACAAAGCACTCTACTGCATCTCCTTCCCAATGGGAACAGCATGGACAAGCTGCTCCAACAGTGGGTTATTCACTAGAGATCCCACAGGCCAGTTCTGGGGGTCCTTGGGGTGGGCAGGGGACAGCCCTGTCCCCACTGAGCACAATGGGGTTCTTTGCCTGCTGTGAGGACCAGGGCTCTGGGGCTCTCCATGCAGCATCCAGCTATCCCACCTGCCCCACTGAGGCATCCTATGGCAGATGGACAGCAGAGAGGACACCCAGGAGCCTTTCCACGTGTGTTCTAGCTGCAGAATAGATGGAGTTTGTAGCTGGGAGAGCTCAGCGTGCTTGGAACGCAACACCAACAGGAGGTACCAGCTCTTGGGCTTCGGAAGTTCCTGGGATGTGGAGCTGGCGAGATTGAGTGAGCTCCAGAAAGGACCTGGTGGCTCCAAACCACTGCTGGGTGCCTGGATCTCATGGTGGCACCAGCAGCCAGCTCCTGCCCTGCATGGATGGAGCTCGCCATGCCTTGATCTTCATCCTGTTTGCTTGGATTTGAGTGGAGGCTGAACGCAGAGCTGAGAAGAGCTTGAGCATCAGGAGCTGGGCTCCTCTGGAATCCCCTGCAGCATCGTCATCCCCAGCCTCTGGGCCATTGTGTGCAGAGCCATGCCCTGCAGAAGGGCCATGCATGTGCTTTCCAGGCTGCCTACACAAGGCATCTACAGGGAGCATCTGCCTTTTACACCCAACTGCAGTGACTTTGCAGGACCGTTGCATGTCCTCGATGGTCCTGATTGCCCTGCCTGAGGGCTGTGACGGTGGCCAGGATGCTGAGTGCTCCTCAGCGCGCATGGAGTGCCCGTTGCCAGCGGTGGAGGGATGCTCCTTCTCCATGAGCCTCCAGCAATGCCGTGAGACCGGAGCTGGCTGCGCTCTGCCCAGAGCTCTTCCAGAGGCTGGGATCCTGTGAAACCCCATCAAAACCAAGTCCTGACAGGGCTGCCTTGGGAGCTGGCAGCAGCTCTGAGGAAGGTGTGTGGAGCGCGGGGCAGTGCTGCCAGGAGCTGAGTGTCAGCAGATGAATGGAGCAGCTCCTCCTCCTGGAGAGGGAGCAAGGAAGGGGGATTGGAAGTGCCGATGCTGGGCTTGGATGCTGGGAGGAACTGCTCATGCTGGCTGCAAGCCTCTGCCATAACAGAGGGCTGCAGACATGGCTTTCACCACCCGTCATACAGAGCCTTTGCATGGGACCAGGCTCCACGGGTCTGCGCTTTGCTTCCAGCAAGTAATTGGCCTAATCTTGGCCAGGAAAGAGAGAAGAGTGAGAAAGCCCAAATCACCTCCTTCTCTCATGCCAAGAGCACGCACGCTGTGGTTGCCATCACTTGATAGCAAAGTACGTGTAAAGCTGGTCTGAGCCCTTGGTGCTTGTGCACACCTTGGAGCAAGGTGGCGAAAGGCATAGCTTAGGTGTAGGAATCACACAGCTTCTGAGGCTGCATCCTCTCATATGGACCCCAGCTGGATGCCAGCCCATCACCTAGGGACAAACACGGGGAGGGAGCCCTTGAATCCAACTCTATGCGCAGGCCTGGCCCTGCTTTCCCATCCCATCCCACCCAACCCCATCCCATCCCACCCATCCCATCCCATCCCACCCATCCCATCCCATCCCATCCCATCCCGCCCATCCCATCCCATCCCATTCACCACTGTCCCCAGGAGCTCTGTGTCCTTGTCAGAGGCACTGGCCCTCCCTCAGGCTCTGTTTATCCAGCAGGATAATGCCTTGGATACGAAGAGGAAAATACAGGGATGGAGTGTTGCAGAGGCTGTGTCTGATGCGCTCAGCTGCTGGAACAGCTGCAGGAACAGCTGGTCTAAACCTCCCCGAGACCTCCCAGAGACCAGATCCGCTGGGATAAATCCTGCTTTTTATCCCACTTGCTCTTTTGCGCCTGGAGCAGGTCTTTGCCATGAGCTGCTGCTCCGGAGCAGAAGGAAGGAAGAGGCCGCGTGGCCAAACCCTGCTCCCTGCAGGTCTGGATCCCTCGGAGGGCCCTGAAGAAGAAGCACGGTTTGGGTTGCTCCATCCTCCACCACATCCTCTCATTGACCAAACCTTCTTCCTCTTCACATCCCTTTCACAGCAGTTTGGCTTCCTGGTGGGAGAAGCAGCTGCTGTGGCTTGGTTTTCTATGGATATCATTGGTTAACCTCTTGGCTTTGGTTGACTGAGAGCTTGTGGATACCTGGTTCATGGAGAAGAGGACCTTGCTGTTGGGGCCTGGCTGCTGCTGCACTGTTGAACATCCTTTTTTACCCTCCTGTAAAGGAGCAAAACGTCGTCCCTGTGGCAAACAAGTGCAAATCCACTGACTGAGGTGGGCTTGGGATGCACTAAGGTCAAGATTGGCTTTTACCTGTGGTTTTCAGCTTGAATCACTACAGGAGTGATGTTTCCTGAACTACCCAGCAAGCCAATGGAAGGTCTACATCTGCACCTCCATCCATAGCTCTTGATCCAATGTCTTTGTGTGCTTGGCTCTGGAGCTATTGAATAACCCAAGAGGAAGGGCAGAGCTGTGGAGCTGGGTCTGGCTTCAGCACCATCACTCTCCCCCTTTCCACTTGCCTCCTCCAGGTCCTTGTCCTGGGAGATGGCACAGGAAAGGCTCTTGTCCCTCTTCGAGCTGGTGGCTGTTGTGCAGCCTCTGCAAGTGTGTGGTGGCCATTTCCATGTGGCAGCACTGATGATGCTTGAGAGGAAGGCGCTGCCTCCTCCTTGGGGAATAACCCCCCATTCTTGCTCTTGGCCAGGAGCATGCCAGGAGAGGACACCACAGACCATGTTCCACCCCACAGGATGGAGCTTGCACGGACAGATCTTCATCTTTCATCAGCTGATAGGTGATTGATGGTAGTTGAGGGTGGCTTACAGGGTGGCTTTTGATTTAGGACAGATCGGACACCCAACACACGGCACATACAGCCCTGTCCATCTCTTCATGATGCTGATGATGCTTTTGTTCCTCCTGCTCTCCTAGGAAGGCCAGATCTACTGTGGCTTGGTGACCTGCCCGGAGCTCTTGTGTTCCTCTCCCCTCACCGTGCCAGATTCCTGCTGCCAGGTCTGCAAAGGTAATGAAGGGCGCAGGAGCTGCTCCTATGTGAGGGCTGGGAGACCCCAGGTGGTTGCCACCAGCTGGCAGGAGCCATTTGAAGCCACTTTGGCAGGATTTGGGAAGCCTGTGCTGTAAATCAGAGCAGTTCCTCTGCCTTGGTCGCACCATGAAACCGAAGATGAGGGCTTCCCCTCCGCATCTGCTTGTGTCCTGCCTCCCTGCAGCCCAGACACTGGGGAGTGAGGAGGGTATCAAGCTCCATGTCTCAATTAGACAGACTCAGGAGCGAATGAGCAGGTTCACTCCTTGCTGGCAACGAGCTCACAGCACAAAAGGAGTCTTTACTACGAAGCTGGAAGGCCGTGGTGGTCTCCTGGCCATGGACATAGAACGAGCTCCTTCCAAACTCTCCTCCTGTGCAGTTTGCGTTCCTACCTCTTAGTTTTTGGCGCAGCTGGGACCTGTCCTTGACTTGGTGGGAAATGTGTTTGGATTTCTTTTCTTTTTAATCAGAGACCTCAGGGCAGCTCCCAGTGTCTGAGGGGGGCTACAAGGATGCTGGAGAGGGGCTCTTCATCAGGGACTGTAGTGACAGGACAAGGGGTGATGGGTTCAGACTGAAACCGGGGAAGTTCAGGTTGGAGATAAGGCAGAAGCTCTTCCCTGTGAAGGTGCTGAGGCGCTGGCACAGGGTGCCCAGAGAAGCTGTGGCTGCCCCATCCCTGGCAGTGCTCAAGGCCAGGTTGGACACAGGGGCTTGGAGCAAGCTGCTCCAGTGGAAGGGGTCCCTGCTCGGGGCAGGGGTTGGAGCTGGATGGGCTTTAAGCTCCCTTCATCCCAACCCAGTTCCATGATTCTATGATCTTGCCCTACCATAGGTGGTTGCAAAGTCCTGCACAAAGAGCCAAGTGGCTTCCAAGGAAAGCATTGGGAATGCCATTGATTGTGCAATTAATTGCATGTCAGGGGGTACACAGGGCCCCTCTTGGCCCCAAATACCATTTTAATGGCAATTCTAGGATTATAGGAGCACTGATGAGTTGCTCTGGCCATGGCCTCCGTTGTGGGTAGACCTCTCCCAGCGTGGTTCTTGGAGGTCCTTTCCAACCCAAACCAGTCTGGGATCCTGTGATGCCATCTCCATCACCTCATACTTTAACTCCGGGGTGTTTTCATGCCACCTCCTTCAGAAGCCACAAGGCCACGTCCTTCTTGGAGCTGAGCTGTTGTCAACAGTGGGGATAAAAGAGTTTTGGGGGTCTGGTTCCCGTTTGCTTTGGGTGTTGGGAATTCAAAGCTCCTCTGCACTCACAGCACCGTGAAGAGAGCTGCGGGCAGGCAAGGAGGGCAGATCCTCACCCGGCCGCGCAGCGTTTCACAGGACAATGTTTTCCCTTGCAGATGGCTCACAGGAGAAGTCCACGGAAGAGGAGCCCCTGCAGTTAAACAGAGGTGTTGTACGTGACGTTTGAATCTTAAACCTCACGTTCTTGCTCCCAGCACAGCCCCGTTGCACAGCTCAAAGAAAGCCACTCGCCCTTGGCCATAGCCAAAAGGAATGAGCGGCTCTAGGTAGCATCACAGGGCCCTGGTTTACAGAGGAATCCTGTATGGGAATGGGCTCTCAGGCTGAGACCTCAGACCACCGAGGAAAGACTCTTGTCCTCTTCCTCTGAAGCATCTCCAGTGTCTTTGCAAGGGCAAAAGACTTGGGACTGGAAACCTTGGGCACTGCTCCTTGTTGGGAAGTTGAGGTTAAAGCAGCTGAGGAACACGGACAGAGGAGAGCCAGAGGTAACCAAGAGCCAGACGTGACCCTTACCCACAGTCAGATGGCCCAAAGCTCTCTTTGTGTGCCTTTGCATCAGGAGATGCTGCCTCCTCTCCCCGCTGGGCTCAAGGGTCTCCAGTCACACAGCAGCCAGTGCCTGTTTGTATCGGCAGCTCCAGCAAGGAAGAAGCGACTCCTTGGCTCCAAGGGTTGACTCCTGGTGACATTTCAGAGCTGGGCAGCCCACAGTCCTGACCCTGCCCTTTTCCATGTTGCTGGGTGCAAGGCCAGCATCACACCTCCACCACCTCCAAACCAGGCACAAGGGAACCCTTTGTGCCGCATGTCTTGTCCCAGCAGTTTGCTCTTGGAAGCCTGGGGATGCTCCTTGAGATTCCAGTCCTGCTGGCTCCACACCAACCCTCCCGGTGCTGCCAGGTGGGAGGGCAGGATATGGCCCATCCTTACCTCTCTGATCCTGTTTGGATAGCATGGATCGCAGTCCTCAGTTTCCCAGCAAGCATCTAGGAAAGGCCTAGCCTATGCTAGCGATGCAGGACCTCACTTGCTTCTCTGAGGGCATTGGGTTGCTGCCCCAATGAGGCTGCCCCACATGCAACAGAGGGAGGACACCAGTGTGGGGCACTGACACTGCTCAGCACTGCTGAAGTGGTTACAGCAACCTGGGTCATTGCTCATCCCTGTCTCTGGACCTTCCTCTCCCAGTGGAAGGTGTGTAGGGCTCTGCACGGCTTTGGAGTGAGAACAACCCAACTGCCCGGGTCTGAGTCCCCTTCTTTCCTCTCTCTGTTCACAGAGGCACTCACAAGACCAGTGCCTGGGGGAGGCCATGGGCAGGAAGCCTCCCGGAGCCACTGTGGCCACTGCCCTCAGCTCTTCCCTGGAGTTCGTGCCCAGGAGCTTCAAACCCAAGGGAGGAGGTGGCACCACCGTGAAGATCGTCTTGAAAGAGAAGCACAAGAAAGGTGAGGGGTGGAGGGGACGGGCCGAGTGCGCATGGAGGAAGGGGGCTTCTCCAGGACACTGAACGCGCCAAGGAATCTGTTTCAGGAGCAGGTTTCCACCACCAAGTCCTTCCTATTCCTCCACAGCCATTCTCACCCAGCTATCTCAGCCCTGGTGGCCCATACAGTCTTGATGGCATGTTCAAGGCCAGGTTGGATGGAGTCTTGGCTGCCATGGGTTAGTGGGAGGTGTCCCTGCCCATGGCAGAGGGCTGGAACTGGATGAGCTTAAGGTCCTTCCCAACCCAAACCATTCTATAATTCTATGATGCTAATCTATTGCTTTCTAAAAGGGGTCGGGAGAAGGTTGGTCCTTGGGGTATTTTGGAGATCTGGGACCTGGGAAGGGAGATGCTCAGCTGGAAGATTCCACATGGTCCTTCCAGGGCAGTGCCGCAGAGGGACAGGATGATGCTCCTTGCACCTACCACGTGCTGGGTCTGTCCCAGCGCTGTGGTCTTCCTCCTGGAGGAGGGAAAGAGAGATGAGGAGGTAACCCTCATGGAGATGAAGGTGATGAGGAGGTAGCCCCATGGATGCAGAGGGGAGAAGACAGGTCATTCCTCCTGCTGGGGCTCTCCCACTGCCGTGTCTCCAAAGGGCTCTTCCCAGTCCTTGGAGATGAAGCCCTGGAGGAAGCTGTGGGACCTCCAGACGTGTTCGTGGAGGAGTCAGCAGGTGGCACTCTTCACTGTGCTTCATGCGTGGGACAGCCTCCGAGGACCCTGGGCTTCAGAGCCCTGGAGGACGATGAGGTCCTGCCCACGCTCACCCCATCGGGGAGGTTGTCCCCAGCAGCATCCATCTCCTGCAGCTTGGTCCCCTGCCCCATAGAGTCCATTGGGTTGGAAAAGCCTTTAAGCTCATCCAGCCCAACTGTTCCCAGCACTGCCAAGGCCACCACTGAGGCACTGAGGTCTCGTCTACACGTTCCATGGCACCTCCTTAGTGGGGTGGCTGCGATATCCCCTTGTCTGCTGCTGGATGTGCTGCCAGAGGACCATGCTCCTCGAGAGAGCAGGGCCACCCGTTTCCGAGGTGTGAAATGCCTTGGGCTCCACCAAGCGTTGGGTTTGCAAGGAGGAGGAGGATTTATTTCCACTCTTTTCTTTCTCTCCTCCAGCCTGTGTGTACAACGGGAAGACCTATTCCCATGGGGAAGTGTGGCATCCTGTCTTCCGGCTCTACGGCCTCCTGCCCTGCATCCTTTGCACTTGCAGGGATGGTGTCCAGGACTGCCAGAAGATCACCTGCCCCAAGGAGTATCCGTGCGACCATCCAGAGAAAGTAGATGGGAAATGCTGTAAAATATGTCCAGGTAAGTGAGATCCCACCTTCTCCTGCAGGTACCTTCCAGGTCCTTCCTTTAGCTTTGGTTTGGAGCCCCAGGCAGATGTGTTCGCATCACTGGTCACTTGAATTGACATCAGCTCGGCAGGGCACGCACCACTTTAAGGGTTGGTCTGTCTTGAAGGGCAGCAGGACTGACCCAAGGTGAGGAAGATGCATCGATCCCGGATGGTTGTATCTGTTGGGTGGCTGTAGCCTGGAGAAAGATGCTCAAGGAGGGACGTGATAGGAGTCTTCAGATACAAAGATGCTTTCTGGGGAGGTCTGTTCTCCAGAGCTTGAACTGGGACAAGAAGTCATAGGGTTAAATTGTGGCAGCTGAAATGTAGGTTTCAAGTTAGAAGGACACTTCCCAACTGTGCTGTTACCTGTGGCACTCATGGCTTGATTGAACTGGAGTTGAATTCCCCAGTCTTGGAAGGGGAAGGCTTGGCACACAACTATTGGGGTGCTCCAGGTAGAACTGGGCTGATGCTGGGGCTGGGACATGGTGGAGAGGACCTCTTTATTTCTCATAGTCAATGTGGTTTGGGTCTCTTGGCTGCTTCTTGGTCATTGGAAAGCTGTTTACCTTGAACCACACACCTGGCAAAGATGGCGCAGAGTAGACCTGTTCCCCATTGGAGAGCATCCCTGTCATTCAGCAGTAGATGTTTAGCTGAGGGACCACCCAGTGCTTCCCTGGAGACACTAAAGGTACCTGAGCGCCTCTGAGCATCTCTGCAGATGCAGCACTTCCTGGCTGATGTCCGATGTGCATCCTCAAGGTGGTTTCCTGGCGGGGTCTCAGCAGGGAGAGCCAGCAAAGGGCATCGCCACACTTCAGAAGGGGGGCTGAGAAGTGGGGTTTTCCAGGTTTTCCAGCCTCCGAGCAGGGATGTTCTGAGCGAGCGAAGGGCAGAAGCTCAGCTTGTTTTAATAAGGTTTCTGATGTGTTTATGAGCAGGATTTATGACGTGGTGCCTGCTGGGAACGGGATGTGATGACTGAGCAGAGCCCTTCCAGTCTCGCATTCCCATTATAGTGGCTCTTTCTGCTTTCAAGTCTACAACTTTCTCTGCTGGGATCTCTCGTCTGCTCAGTCTTCATTTATTTCCAGTTAAACACTCTGACCCAGCCAAAACGGCTTTCTCCTTGCTTTCCAGCACTCCCAGATTGCAATCTCACACACATACACGGGGCTCAGCCAAGTCCCAGGCTCGTCCTTTGCTTTGCTGCACAGGGGTTTCATCCATCTTCCTTTTCCAGGCAATTCCCCTGACTTTGCTCCTCTTCCTCCTTTGTTCCCAGCAGCCTGGGGACAAACTGAGTGATTTCTGTTAACAAAAGGGATCCTGACTGAAGGGGAACCCGGTGCTGCGATGCATTGGTTGGATGGGGAGACCATTGTGGTTGCTGGGAGCAGGAGTAGTGGCTGGGACCCCTGCGTCCCTGCTTCTCCTCCCCAGCACTGTTGGCCATCAAGACTGAAGCTCCAAGGTTGTTAAATACCTGTTGTACCTGCAAGGATGCGTAGTTCCTTCTCTATTGTAAAGGTGGGGATTCCTCAACGGATGCAAAGAGCAGCCATGGAGTGAGTGAGGTTTAATGGTGTGGGATGGAGGTTTTCCTGCATCCGGACCCCGCGGTGGCAGGGATGAGGGTGGTGGGTTGTGGTTGTCCCCCATCACATCACACTGAGCCGAATGCTTGTCCTCCCATTTCACAAAGCCCTGCTTTGCATCTCTTTAAAGTGGGATTTCCATCCCCTCTCTGAGCAGAGGAGCTCAGGACCATGCCAGCAAGCGCAGAATGAGGCCTAGAATAACTGTCCTACTAAAATAAACCCCAGGCATCTATTCATAGCCAAACTTTCTTTCGAGTAGTGTAAAACAGCTCCAGCATCCAAAAGGACGGGGAGAACAAGGCTAAATTCAGCAGAGCTGAGCTTCCCTGCGTTCCAAAGACCACAACCAAAGGCAATAAATCTCCTTCCAAACCCATGGGGGATGCTTAATTACTCCAGATCCATTAAAAGCATGAAACAATCAGCAGCTCTGCCTTAGCAAGGATGCTGAAAGTCACGTAGGGGCCTGCCGGTGCCCTTGCTGAGGGTCTCCCCACTGTTGTACCCCACGTGGGGTGAGGGTTTGGGCTGGGGCTGAGCCGGGCGCGATGCCCAGGCACGGCGCTGGCTCCTGTGTTGCGGGTTCATCCCTGCGTGTTGCTGGCATTGATCCTTTGGGATGGCAACAGGAGTGAGATGGGAAGCAGGGAATTCAGCCTGGGCTTTGCAGTGGTGATGGTGATGCACCAAGGTCCTTGCATCCCCCATCCCCTTGGGTATGAGGGATGCGGGTGGGGAAAATCCCCCTTCCCCATCCCTGCTGGCACAAAGGATACCAAAATCATGGGGAATGGGGATCCAGAGATCCTTTATCAACATCACCCTTTGCTGCAGATCATGGTGTTGGGAATCAGAACCTGGGAGCCAAGGTCCGGTCAGAGATGTGGTTATCCCACATGGCATCAAATCCATGAGATGCCTTTCTCTTGGTGCCAAGAGTAAGGCCAACGAGATGCATGGGCTTGCAGTGGTGATGGCATCAAGATCCCTGCAGTGGGTATGGGGCATCCGGGTGGAGAAAATCCCCCTCCTCCATCCCTGCTGGCAAACAGGAAGCCAGAATCAAGGGGAATGGAAAACTTGAGGCTAAGCAGAGTCACAGACCCTTTATCAACGTCTCCCTTTGCTGCGGATCGCAGTGTTGGGGATCAGACCCTAGGAGCCAAGGTCCATTCCGAGACACAGCATCCCACGCAGCATCAAACCCAACGAGATGCCTGTGCCTTGCCCTGGGTGCTGAGCTGGCTCCTCCAAGCTCCTTCCTGCCCCATTTCATGAGCTCTGTCCTTGTTCTTGCCCAGAAACCAAGGTCAAACCCACTGATGAAGCAGCCACCACGCGCTGCGGCAAGAACCCCAACCGCGTCCTGGTGTACATGTTCGTGCCACCGAGCTCCGGGTCCTCCAAGGAGATCCTCAGGACGATGGCAGTGGAGAAGGAGCCCGCAGAAGAGGTGGAAATCTACAACTGGAAGCTGATTAAAGGTGGGTCATGTCCCGAAAGCAGGCAGCAATGGAGGAGGTGTGTGGAAACGTGCTGCTTTCCAAGCTTTGTTCGTGTTCTCAGGCGTTCCTAGTGGTGCTCCAGACCTCAGGTGGCGAGTGCAAAGCTGCTGACAGCAGGCTGGCTCCTCCAGCTCCATCCTTCTGCACTCTTTCGCCATCAGTTGCATGGAGATCAGGGGCTGGAAAGCACTCCTGGCCCCAGTGTGGGCCATCATGAGCTGGAACACCATCCAGAGGTGCAGCACATGGGCAAACAAGGGCCATGGGTTCTCCTCCAAACCTGCCCTGGCTTTCATGCCAAATGCACATGGAAAGCAAAGCAAAACGATGTTCTGGTCACTCTGTTCTTGTTCATTGCTGGAGCGAAGCTTGCAGAGATGCTGCAGAGGTGCACACGGAGGGGCTGAATTGGCCCAAGCTCACTCTTTGGATGGGCGGATTTGGATGCTCCTGTTGGGGAGTCCTCCAGACAGCAAATACACTGTCAGTGACACCAATCTCTTGCTCTCTCCTCGCACCTTTAGCTTTACAACTCTCTTACAGAGCAGAGGAGCCTATCTCTGCTAGGGAAACTCGGTAGACACTCGCGTTGCGTTTCTGTTGGGCATGGGAATGCATTGCAGTGCCCCAAGCCCAAGTCTCCATTGGACATACTCTACCCCTTGCAAAAAGCTGTGCCTTGAGCACTTGAGGTTGGTCAGACCCTACTTCTGGATACAGCGAACCTTGATCCATGTCTTCTGGATGAGTGTAGGCAAATAGCGGTCTCTTGGGCATGTTCCTGTCTTACATCACTCCCTTAGGAGACCTCCTGTGGCTGCCTCTTCAAGCTGCCAATGGGGAGAACACGTGGATAGGAGTCAGAGATGGAGCCCTGGCTGCCACTCCGTCTCCACGCTCCCCCTGCCATCCTTCATCCTCCCCAGTGCCCCTCTCCCCATCCTCCCCCCTTACCCCAGCACAATAGCAACTTGTGGCTGGAGGACACTCTGAGCCTGCACTGTCTGGGCCCCACCGCTTCCTCTCCTCGCTCCTTGGCAGAGGTTGCCACCCAAAACCTTCTCGCCACCTTCCGAGGCCAAGAGCTTCGTGTCTGCACGGAGCTCCTGAGCCCTGCCAGCCAAGGACAGGGGAGGCCCTTGTCCCCGAGGCCAACAGAGCTCTTTTGCTTGGCAGAGCAAAGTGTTACTATTGGGAAAGAGCATGAGCTCAGGCACATATGGATTCCACCTCGCCATGGTCCATCACTCTACCAACAGAGCAGCGTGTGTGGAGAAAGGAGCCTGCAAGTCACGCCTGGAGCCCGGCCATCTGCCTTTGTATGGGCTTATGGTACCTACGTGGCCTCTTCTATTCCTGTGTTTCCTCTTCGGGGCTGGAGTTGAGAGGAGAAACCAGCGCCAGCACCAGGCTGAAACCATACCCGGTTTGGTAATGGGGCATCACCAGCCCCGATGAGCTGCAATGGGGGTTCCCCATGGTTTTAGGGGTCTGGACACCTCAGTGACTTTGGAAAGAGACTTTCTGATGGTTTAGAGCAGGAATTGTCATGGGGAGAGAAGGCAAGAAAGGAGCAAGGAGGACCAGACAGGGACCAGCATGGTTTGGAGTCTCTGCTGTTGACTCCTGCCTTGCTGGAGGCCTGGATTGCACTGGAGGTGCAGCATCCCTGTGGATGCTGTTCCCACATTTCCCCTGCCAGGCTGCTGATGAGCCATTGACCAAACTATTCCTTTCTATGCTGAAAACCTGCAGGTCGGGGGCCTTCAGCACCGCCCAGTGTTTCACCACACTGGTACATCCCCATAGCACAGACCTGCCATCCGCATGCTCTTCCATCATCTGCTTGACGATCTCCTGCCATAAAGACTCTACAGCCCATCCAATCCCTTCCAGAGCCACAAACCCTGTACTAATGGAAGACTTTGCACAATGTTGAGCCTTCTTCCAGCTCGAGCTCCTGCCTCCTCATCCTCACCATTGTGGCTGTGAAGAGTAGGCTCCTTTCCTCTGAAGATGCCATCAGCTCCCACCTCTGTCCTCTCTCACGTGGTTTAAGGTTGAAGTTTTAGGTGGTTTAAACTCAGTTTAAGCTGGATTTATTCCCACTCTTTCCTTGATGTCAGAAATTTCGGGTCCTTTGCTCCTTTCGGCAGCTCTGCTCTGGACTCTGTGTCTGCCTTGAAGGGCAGAGCCCAAAACAGGACATGGGGCTCTGGCCCAAGGTTGGGTCCTGCTGAGATGAGTCTCGTACAGCCATGTGCACCCATGGGCCTTTGTCCAGCACCCACCAGGGTTTCATCTTGAAGATGATTTAGCAAGTCCTAAGAGCAGTGTCTTGGGTTAGACTTGCTTCATTCCCCAGCCCAGTGTTAAATGCCATGTTCAAAGTCATCATGGAATCCCACACTGGGTTGGGATGAAGGGAGCTTAAAGCTCCTCCAGCTCCAACCCCTGCCCCAGGCAGGGACCCCTTCCACTGGAGCAGCTTCCTCCGAGCCCCTGTGTCCAACCTGGCCTTGAGCACTGCCAGGGATGGGGCAGCCACAGCTTCTCTGGGCACCCTGGGCCAGCGCCTCAGCACCCTCACAGGGAAGAGCTTCTGCCTAAGAGCTCAGCTCAGTCTCCCCTCGGGCAGGTTCAAGCCATTCCCCTTGGCCTGGCCCTACAGGCCCTTGTCCCAAGCCCCTCTCCAGGTTCCCTGCAGCCCCTTTAGGCACTGGAGCTGCTCTCAGGTCTCCCCTTCAGGAGCCTTCTCTTGTCCAGGCTGCCCCAGCCCAGCTCTCTCAGCCTGGCTCCAGAGCAGAGCTGCTCCAGCCCTCGCAGCAGCTCCGTGGCCTCCCCTGGACTCATGGCCACCTCCTTGCCCTCACGTGCACTCCTCACACATGGGCATCACCTTGTCACTGGAAACCATTTCCTTGTGGTCCTTAGCCTGAATCTTCCCCTTTTCAGTTTGCAACCACCCCCCCTTGTCCTGTCACTGCAGGGGCTACCAAAAACTCTGTCCTCACCTTCCTCATAAGCACCCGAAAACGTGGTAAGTGCCCAACGACCCTGCCACCTCCCTCCAGCTCATCCTCAACGCTGCAAACAACGACCCTGCCTGTTGGACAGGACCTATTTGCTGGGAAACGGCATCTCCCATTCCCATCTCCATCCCATAACACCTCTATGGTGCTTGCAGGCACCGTGGGCTATTCTTATCTGCACCTCCCAGCGCGTGCTGGAGCATCAGCTGCATTCCCCCACTGCTCGCAGCTCCTGGCATCTGTCAGAGACAACCAAAGGCCTCCATCAGCTCTGGAAGGGCTCTCGGGTGACCGTTATGGAGGTCGGGTGATGAGGAGATGTTTATCTCTTGGAGCTCTTGTTTAAAATACCCTCTTAGTTACTGACATCCTGGAAAGGGCCTCACCAGCCATGGGGACCGCTCCTGCTCCTTGCTAAGTATAGACCAGGAGGATTTATTGAACGCTTGTGCCTTCCTTGCGTCATCAACACTTCCGTTATCTCCATCCAGCATCTTCGTTTGTTCCTGGTAGCACTTCTCCTCCTGACCCACTTCGAGGGCTTATTCATAGCTCAAAGAGCCACCTATTTCTCCTTATGGCTTTGACTTCCTGTATTCATTCCCCCTAGTCCATCACATCCCATTTATATGGATTGCTTGCCCATTTCTTTTCCTTACGTACTCTATTGTGTAATTCCTGCTGGGAATCAGGGAAAGTCTCTTAACCAAATAAGGGGGGGGGGGATGTTGCCTCTCACATCGGCAGCAGAGCCTGGGTGAGAGCTGGGGAAGGATGTGCCAGGAATACCTGCCTGCTTTGTCACGCTTCCCAGGCAAATGTGAGCATCACAACCCCTAATCCCGCAGAAAGGTCACTTCCATTGCTCAACGCAGGTTCTGGTTCTCTTGGCTCAAACATGTGAGTCAGGCACCTCCGCTAATGGGATGCTGCTGGCACAGGCAGGAATAGCAACTTCTGCTGAGGGCATTTATGGGGTTTTTCCTGTCCTGGAAGAGTTTCAGGGCTGGGGGCAGAGAGATGGAAAACTCTGGTCCCTGAGAGCATCCAGGAAAGGAAAGCATCCAAGGATGGAGGGGACTGTGCAGTGGGAGAGGATGCAGTGAGCAGGGAGGACAGGGATCCCAGGACCCCGTTGGTTTAATCTATATTTCTCTTATGGGTTTGGGGCAGCTCAAACCTCCTCCAATGGGAGATGCTTTTTGGAGCAACAAAACCTTACTGCTACCACCTGCCCATGGTGCTGTCCCTGCTGTGTTCTGATGTAATGAGCAGCGTTCAAATGGGATCTCTCCTGGTCTTTGGCCAGCCTTTGATTCATTCCTAAACCCCTACCAGGCTCGGTGGCAGCAGGTCCTGCACCAAAGCAGGGCATCTGATGAAGGCAGCATCCCTTTTACACAGGAGCGGACATCCAAACCTGTCTGAGCCTTCAAACCTGATTCCCTGTGGTTCCCTCTGCAGGCATCTTTCACCTGATCCAGACCAAGAAGATCAGCAAACAGGAATTCAAGCAGGAAGCACAGAACTTCAGGCTCATCACCAGGACGAACGAAGGTAGGGAGGCAACAATCCCATCTCCCCACTCTTCCAGCCCCAAACAGCCCCGTGTTCTGCTGCCCATTCCACAAAGGCTTCATGTATCCCGGCGGTGCGGCGTGGGGAGCTGATCCCTAGGGAGAAGACCTGTCCAAACGTGGCTGGGTTAGAGCTGCCCCTCATCTGCAACACTCCTGGTCAGCAGCCACATTTCCCCTTGATGGTGCTGGAAAGGACAGCCAGCTTTCTAAAAGTGGATGCAGGCTTGTGAAATCCAAAGGCTTTGTGCCTCCGAAGCGTGTAAACCTGTTGGATTTTGTGCCATTTAATCCATCTGGCATCACGGGTGGAGGGGGGAAAAAAAGAGGGAATTAAGCAAGGGATTTGAGAAAAATAAGCCCTTGAGGTAGTTTGAGCACTCATCCTTCATGTTCTCGGATGGGGGAGATGTTCCAGAGAGCAGGAATGCCGGTGCGCATGCCGAGCGTGCCTGCGCGGGGCGAAAGTGCCGTGTTCCTTGCTGCTGGCTGCCTCTTTGCCTGCGCTGGGATCAGCTGTACTGGGTTAGGTTCGGATCGGAGCCGTTCCAGTCTTGTCCAGCACCCACAGGTCATGGGGTCGGCTGGGAATGGCGCTGCTGCCCAGTGCATTCCAGCACACCCAGTGCCGCAGGGAGGGAGCTTTGGTTTTGCCTCCTGTCCATCCAGGGCAGCATCTCTTGGCCAAACAATGCGGGGGGGGGTTCAAGTCTCTGCTTCCAGATCAGGCTTTGGACCCTCAGTGGGATCGCTGGCACGTGTCCCCTTCGTGCCTCAGGTTCCCCTGACCAATAGCCCTGTTGTGAAACCATCTCTGCCGCTGCCGCACGTCCTAGGAAAGCATTGCCCAGAGATTTCCTCACAACAGGAGATTAATTCAGCCAGAAAATATTCCCTCCCTTGGGAATGACGCCACCAGGGCTGCATAATCCTTGCTGGGATTACGAGGGAAACAACAACCAAGGGGGAAAGCATCTCCAGCTCCCTCCTGCGCGCACGGGGATGCTGGTGCTTTGGGGGAGCAAGAAGAGGGGTTGGGATGCTTTGTGCTGGGTTTTGGGGTGTTTCCCAGCTCCCACCAATGCATTTGCTTTGCACTGCACAGCAGCGAGGCTGTGGAGGGACCTAAGGGGGGTTCTTCTCCTTAAACAGGGGAAGCTCAGGTTGGATTTAAGGCAGAAGCTCTTCCCTGTGAGGGTGCTGAGGCGCTGGCACAGGGTGCCCAGAGAAGCTGTGGCTGCCCCATCCCTGGCAGTGCTCAAGGCCAGGTTGGACACAGGGGCTTGGAGCAAGCTGCTCCAGTGGAAGGGGTCCCTGCCCGGGGCAGGGGTTGTGGCTGGAGGAGCTTTAAGCTCCCTTCATCCCAACCCAGTTCCATGATTCTATGATCTTGCCCTACCATAGGTGGTTGCAAAGTCCTGCACAAAGAGCCAAGTGGCTTCCAAGGAAAGCATTGGGAATGCCATTGATTGTGCAGTTAATTGCATGTCAGGGGGTACACAGGGCCCCTCTCGGCCCCAAATACCATTTTAATGGCAATTCTAGGGTTATAGGAGCACTGATGAGTTGCTCTGGCCATGGCCTCCGTTGTGGGTAGACCTCTCCCAGCGTGGTTCTTGGAGGTCCTGTGCGTGGGGTGAATCGTGTTTGCCTGCTCCAAGGGTTGCTGCTCATCAGTGTCCATCTCCATTCATCCAGGTCACTGGAACATCTTCCGAGCCCAGACGTCAGAGCTGCGGATGACAGAGAGCCCAGAGAAAGACACAAAGAACTTGTAATGAGAGCAAACTCTAACCTAGCTATTGATTTATGTACACACCCCATACACACATACACCTATATAGGAAGTACAAAGCCTCATTACTCAATAGACTGGCACAGCAGTAAAGGATGCACTAGTGTAAACTACAGAACCTCCAGCGATGGAGCCAAACTGAACCGCATGGAATCACAGCCGTGGAGGTGCCTCTCTCCAATGGGAGAGCACAAGAGGTTGGCCATCACCTCCTGCGACAAAGAGGTTGGATGTGCAGAGGGATGAGGAGGAAGAGACAACGGAGATGTGAGACCTGGAGCGACATAAAGAGGTGGGATACATCCCTGCCACCTGGCATTCTGAAGAGCATCACGAGTTAGCAGCAACCATGACCGTGCTTCTTTCCAACCGCCAACATGAAGATGACCTGCAAGGAAAGAAAAACCATCCCTATCCTTTTCCTTGGAGCCCCTGTGACCTGCAAAGGGTTTCCTTGGATAAATACCCCCCCAAAAGGGTATTCCTGGAAAAATCTTGGGTCTCCTCTCCTCTGTTCCAGCCGGGAGGATTCTTTTCCCTTCTTTGCAGGTCACTTGAAGATGGAGTTTTTGGGAGGACCCACCTGCTGATGGGGTCTGAGACCCCGAGCGCTGCACTAAGGTCGCTACCAAGCATGTTATTATGCTATATATCTATCTATATCCTACATAATATCTACTGGGCTGTATTCACAGGAGGGGCATCTCCCAAAGGGTGAACAGGACCATTTCTGCAGCGTGGGGAGGAGGGGGTGCAGCAGCATCGCCCTCCCCCTGTCTGGAACCAGCTTTGGGGGATTTTCAGGTTGTTTTGGTACATGTATTTATCTCTGGTTTCTGGTTTTATTCTGTTTTGATAAATCTATTTATTTGGAGATCCAGAGCTGTCTGATAAATCTGATTAAAGCGTCTTCTTGATTCAGCCTCCTGTGCTGGCTCTCCTTTCTCCATAGGGTCTGCGTCACGAGCATCCTGGTGGGGTTGGAAACCCATCCTGCTGGGGTCTCATCCCATTGTACTCACTCAGCAAACATCCTCAGGGTTGGGATGCGGGATCGAGGCCTGCAGGGAGCATCCCGGGGATGCTCTGCTCATCACCAGGGGCTCATCATAGAATCCCAGAGTGGTTTGGCTGGAAGGGACCTTAAAGCCCCTCCAGTTCCAACCCCTCCCATTAGAGCAGGTTGCTCCAAGCCCCTGTGCACGGGTGGCTTGGGCTCTGGGTGCCAGAACAGTCAGACCACAGCTCCCAGCCGGGTGTTGCAGAAGCTGTAGGTGTAGGAGGGTCATTGGAGACACTGTGGGGCTGCGAGTTGGGACTGGGAGGTCCCAGCCAGCTACTGAAGAGACCATGGGATCAAGGGAGGCCGTTCAGGGTGTACACGGGCTTCCAGCTGCAGCATCTCCTGACGGACCCAACACAGGGAGCCTCACTCCTCAGGTGGGCACCCCAGGGATGGAACATACGTGAGCCTGTTCTGAATGCCCAGCAGGCTCCAAGCCCCTCTTGGGGCAGCTTTGGACATGGTGAGCATCAAATCAATGGTGCTCCCACTGCCTTCCCAACATGGGGAAACCCAAACCCAACCTGGAAAACCCTCAAATCCATCTTCTAGGCCACCCAAAGTGATCCAAGTTCTTCCGAGCTGCAGCAAAGGCTTTCCATAGCCAACCTTTCCATTGGGATGGCTCAAGCTTCACCCATTCAAACTCAAGGGCCTAGGATGACATGGTCCAGGGGAAGGGGCCCCTGCCCGTGGCAGGGGTTGGAACTGGATGAGCTTTAAGGCCCCTTCCAACCCAAACCAGTCTGATTCCATGAAACTCAGCCCTCAAAGCCTGAAGAGGAGCAGGTCCGGAGCAGAGCTCTTTGCTATTTGGACACGTGGTCAAACTCTTCTCCTCTGCTCCTTCCAAAGCCACCACGTTCCCATTTGGAGACCCCAACAGGCAGCTCAGAGAGGCCCGTTGAGATACACGTTTGCTCCACAGCCCCTTTCCCTGTGCCTAACGGATCCATGAGGATCAGTTTCCTTGCCGGTGCAGCTGGGAGGCAGAAAGGGGTGGCCAGGCCAAGCGAGCTTCTTACTTCATTTCCAACTGTTTTCAAAGCCCCCGGTCAGACGCCCCAGATGGTGCTAAATGGCCATGAAGAACCTTTAAACACTGGTTTATTGTTGTGCTCCTGGAGTTAGAGAATCCTGATGGGCCTGAACTAATTCATTTCGACCCAAAGAGAAAAGCACTGAATCACAGTCCTTTGGCAGTGCTGCTGAGAAGCACTCGTGAGCAGTTTCCTTTGGGTTCATCCAGCCTGTACAAACAGGGATCTCCACCAGGAGCTGCCTGCAAGCAAGGGGAGAGCAAGAAACCACCGCAATGCGCCACAGAGGGCAGCACGGGCAGCGCTCCCGCATCCCATGGGGCAGGAGGACCACGGGATGCTCCACCTTGTCCCGGCGGGGCGCCCAACCTCCCCTTTGGAACCCCCACTTTTGGGGATGGCCACGTAACACAGGACAGAGAGGCAGGAGGAAAGAGACCCTGGGGCCATGGTTGTGCTGTGCCAGTCACGTTTCCTCCACCTCCCATCCCTCCCCAGCTCCAGCCCCGTATCCAAGGATTTACCTGCTTTTCTCATCACCAGAGGCTTTTTCCAGTGTCCAAACTGTGCTGGCTTGCTGGAAAAGCTGTGTTCTATAGAGGTACTGCTCTTGTTTCCCATTCTGGGGGGTGTCAGAGCTTTGACATAGCCAGAGGCAGCGAAAGGCGATCTCATTTCCCCAGCAGCTCGCGTTAAAGCCGTCGGATTAGGGACATCCTGAGCCGCTCCAGCATCCAAAGAGGTGCAGGACCAGGAGAAAAGAGCCATTACAGACACATTGCTATGTGAGAAGAGACAGGAAACATCAGGAGTGTTTAGTCTGGAGAGGAGACAGGTCCGTGGTGGCACGGGAACAGCCGGAGAGCCGAGCAGCACCGCGATCCTCTGCTTTCCCCATTGCTCCTCGCTGGAAAAGAAAGGGATGTGCAGAGGAAAGCGGATGCAGGCACAGCGTGAGGGGTGCTCTGGGGTGCTGCAAGAGCCGTTGTAAGGGAAATCCCATCCCTTCGGGGAGAAATCCCCTTCTTTGGCTGGGGGAAGGCGATACGGGAGCATCCATCCCCATCCACTGGGAGATGCTTCATGGAGGAGCCAAACCTCCAGGGCCGTGGGTTTCATGCAGCACTTTGAGGGCAGCACCAAACCCAACCAAACCTTCTTTGGTGTGGCTTAATTTCCCTCCTAATTACCCTAATGATGTATGGGCACCTCAAACTGAGCTGTGCAGGTCACCGACACCGGCTCTTCCCTCTTGCCCAGTGGGGAACAAGGCTCCAGCGATCGTAACCAAGAGGTGTTGGCTTCCCCTTCCCTCCTGAGCCTGCAGGGAAGGGGGGCTCATGCAGATTAAGGTGAAAGGAGATATTTTGCATGACTGCAAATGCGATGCAATGGAAAACAGCAGGAGCCAAGGAAGTTTGAGTGTAGCTGGCAATTATAGAGACATATAGTGTAGAGAAGTGTTTTGACTAACCTGATAATAGAGCATGAAATAGCATGGCTCTGACGTAAAAAAAGCCCTAAGATCCCGGAGGGAGAGCCAAGATTCCTGGTGGTGACTTGCCGTCCGTCCTGGAGCACACAGCCACGGGGTAATTCAGGTTGGAAGGACCCCAGGAGGTCCCTGGTCCAACCTCCAGCTCCAAGCAGGGATAACTTGGACTTACATCAGGTTGTTCAGGTGTGGGTCCAGGCAAGGGCTGGGTTTCTCCAAGGTCCTTCCCTTGCTCCCTGTTCCAGGGTCTGATCAGCTTGAAGGGGGAAACTGTCCTGGTTTGGAGCATCTTCATCGAACCTGGGTCCAGCAATCACTGCCTGCCCAGTACTGGGGAGCCAAACCGGAGCCAGCGCCCAGATGCTCTGTGCAGAGGCCGAAGGTGGCTCTGTGCAGGTTGGGATACCTGATGCACTTGCACACAAACCAGATCACAGCAAGAGGGGAGAGGGGCTGCAGGAGGGCTGGAGGGACGTTCAGCTCCCATCGAAGCAGCAGGAGATCCGGCTCCTGCAGAAGATGGGACCCTGCGGAAGGGGTCGCAGGGAGCAGTTCAATCACAGCTTCTCCCTGAGGGCTGAGGCGATGCCGGCCCCAGGCCAGGGATGCTGCATTAAACACCCCAGTGTGTTGCTGTTGCCCCATGGAGCCAAATCCCTTCCAATGGGAGAGATGCCTCAGTGCTCCAATTGCATGGGTACATCTGCAATGCCCCCGAGGAGCCCACGGCACGTTCACTGGAGCAGTTACTCAGTGGTGCTCAAAACTGGCTCTATTTAACCCATGTGCAAATGCTGGTAGAATCATGGAGAGGTTTGGGTTGGAAAGGACCCTAAAATCATCCAGTTCCAACCCCCTGCCATGGGCAGGGACACCTCACACTGAACCATGGCACCCAAGGCAGAAGCTGGTAGAAGCTGGGCAGGTGAACGCAGGGTGGCAAAGCCCATCAATGCCCCCTGAGCCCTTCTTGCGGGGCTGGTGTCAGGGCCCATGGCAGGACCTGGACAGAGCCAGGCTGAGAGAGCTGGGCTGGGGCAGCCTGGACAAGAGAAGGCTCCTGAAGGGGAGACCTGAGAGCAGCTCCAGTGCCTAAAGGGGCTGCAGGAAAGCTGGAGAGGGGCTTGGGACAAGGGCCTGTAGGGACAGGCCAAGGGAATGGCTTGAACCTGCCCGAGGGGAGACTGAGATGAGCTCTTAGGCAGAAGCTCTTCCCTGGGAGGGTGCTGAGGCGCTGGCCCAGGGTGCCCAGAGAAGCTGTGGCTGCCCCATCCCTGGCAGTGCTCAAGGCCAGGTTGGACACAGGGGCTTGGAGCAAGCTGCTCCAGTGGAAGGGGTCCCTGCCCGTGGCAGGGGTTGGAGCTGGAGGAGCTTTAAGGTCCCTTCCAACCCAACCCATTCCAGGACTCTCTGAAACATCCCTGCACACTCAGCATCACAAGAGATTGAAGGTCCCACAGCCCCAAGCCAGCTCTGCCCCCACATCAACCCCATCTCCCCAGCTTGGGGTGGGAAGGGGGAGATCCCCGCAGAGGCAAAGGGACACAGGAGGAGGAGCGGAGCGAGGGAGGCGATGCCACCGACCGCGACACATTGGCTCCTGATCTCTGGCTGCTGATCCAATTAAAAGGGTTAATCCCAGAGACACCCCTGTGGGGAAAGCGGCCTCTAAGAGGTCTCCTGTGGGGAGCTGTGGTCATTAGGGCAGGCTCCTGGGGCTGGTGGAGCACTGACACCATTGCAGGGCATCACCCACAGAAAGCGCCTGTGCCCCTCCTTGGCCACACGTCACCAGGCAGTGCTGGGTCGGTCACCAGCACACGTGGCCCCTGTGAGTGTCACCGGTGTTCCTTTGGGATGGGTTATTCCAGCCCCGGGAGAAGTGAAGGGGTCTGGCACTGGGCAGCAGTCAGGGAAAACCAAGGTGCTGGGTCCGGCAGTTGGGTCACAACAGCCCCGTGCAATGCTCCAGGCTTGGGGAATTGTGGCTGGAACAGGAGCTGGGGGTGCTGAGTGATGGAGCTGAGCGTGAGCAGCTCGTGCCCAGGCAGCCGGGAAGCCCCCAGCATCCTGGCCTGGATCAGCACCAGTGCGGCAGCAGGGCCAGGGCAGGGATTGTGCCCCTGCACTGGGCACTGGTGAGGCCGCCCCTCGGATCCTGTGCTCAGCTCTGGGCCCCTCACTGCAAGAGAGACATTGAGGGGCTGGAGCGGGGCCAGAGAAGGGAATGGAGCTGGGGCAGGGCCTGGAGCCCAAGTGTGATGGGGACCGGCTGAGGGACCTGGGGGGTTCAGATGGAGAAGAGAAGGCTCAGGGGGGACCTGATGGCTCCCTACAAGTGCCTGGCAGGAGGATGGAGCCAGGAGGGGCTGGGCTCTGCTCCCAAGGAACAAGGGATGGGACAAGAGGAAGCGGCCTCAAGCTGCCCCAGGGCAGGTTTAGATGGAGCTGAGGAACAATTCCTGCCCCAGAGGGTGCTCAGGCATTGGAACAGGCTGCCCAGGGCAGGGCTGCAGGCACCGGCCCTGCAAGGGTTCACAAACCCACTGAGGTTCCTCCAAACCCCATCAGGCTTCGGGCTCCTGGTCCATGGCAGGAGGATGAGCACTAAATAATGACCAGGAACACTGAGCCCCTTCCAGGCTGCTTTTAGCACGTCAGGAGAAGTTACCCAGACACCGGCGTGGGCTCCATCTCCTCCTCAGCAGAGAGGGAATCTGGAGCCCACTGACGTAGCAGGGGAGAGCTGCACGTGGTCCTCCCCTCAATGACCTTCCCTGGAAGCCAAGAAGCCCCAGTTCCACAAGGGGCAAAGGCTTCCACGACGTGATGACAGCCGCACCGAGACGGGATGTGCCTGCCAGGGATCCCCACCTGCGCCAAGAGGCTCCCATGGGGAAACTGCAAATCCCTCCCCTGGCTTCCCCGGATGGGTGTTGGCGTCTGGAGCTGGATGCGGATCAGCAGAGCCAGCAAAGAAGGGCAGAATAGAGATGAAGACAGGCTGAGGACATTGGGGCTGTTGAGCCTGGGGAAGAGAAGCTGCGTGGAGACCTCAGAGCAGCTTCCAGTGTCTGAAGGGGGCTGCAAGGATGCTGGGGAGGGGCTCTTCATCAGGGACTGCAGTGACAGGACAAGGGGTGATGGGTTCAAACTGAAACAGGGGAAGGTCAGGTTGGAGATAAGGCAGAAGCTCTTCCCTGTGAGGGTGCTGAGGCGCTGGCCCAGGGTGCCCAGAGAAGCTGTGGCTGCCCCATCCCTGGCAGTGCTCAAGGCCAGGTTGGACACAGGGGCTTGGAGCAAGCTGCTCCAGTGGAAGGGGTCCCTGCCCGTAGCAGGGGTTGGAGCTGGAGGAGCTTTAAGGTCCCTTCAACCCAAACCGTTCCATGATTCCATGATCCTCACCACCCTTGAGGTCCCCATTCCCGGTGGGGATGGTCCCTCCTCTCCTCTGCACGCCCGGGAGCAGCCGTGCTCCCCACACCTGGTCTGGGAAGAGGGATAACGTCATCCTCAGCTCCTTGGCACCAACCCGATTGCAAAATACCACGGAGCAGGCCAGGGCTGAGGCCAGCGGGGGGGAGCTCATGGTGAGCCCGGAGCCAAGTCTCCCAGCCGGGAATTGGTGGGGAATGCTCAGGCTCTGCTTTCACAGAGCCCGTGGCTTCATCCCCTTTACACCGAGGGCAGGAGAGGGAGGAGGCATCTCCTGCAACCAAGACCCTGGGACTGGAATGATTGCAACCTCAAACACTTTGGGTTGGGATGGTGGAGGGGGACATCAGTGGGGTATGGACCCCAGTGTCCCCATGGGATGGACTCAGCAGGGCCAGGGTGCTCCTTGAGGGTGCGGGAGAGGGACTCTTCATCAGGGACTATAGAGACAGGACGAGGGGTGATGGGTTCAAACTGAAACAGGGCAAGTTCAGGTTGGAGATAAGGCAGAAGCTCTTCCCTGTGAGGGTGCTGAGGCGCTGGCACAGGGTGCCCAGAGATGCTGTGGCTGCCCCATCCCTGGCAGGGTTCAGGCCAGGTTGGATGGAGCTTGGAGCAACCCTTCCCCTTTGAAGGAGATGGGGACAGCCAACAGGGGTCAGGACCAACCCAACTTCAGCCCCATTCATAAGGGGGATCCAGGGATGCGATACGCTGGGATTTTAACAAAGCTTCTGACATCTCCATTAGCATCCTCATGACCAAAACCAGGGGTGATACCAGATGCTAGGGACACCCAAACAGCAGGTATCCCTGGGATAGAAGGATGGGAGCCGGTCAGGATGGCAGAGGTGATGGTGTTGGGCTCCTTTGCAGCTCAGCTGCATCCCATCCCACTCACATTTCCCCTAAAGTCCTTTCCAAAGCTGCTGAGCACCCGGGAATGTGGTGAGTGAGGGCAAAGGGCTGGAGGGATGCGGTGCCTTGGACTTGTGTGTGGGATGCAAGGAATGCCAGAAATCCATCATGGCAAGAATAATCTCATTATTTGAATATTACCATACTCAAATATATGTTTTATATATCATATTACAATAAATATGTAATATTTTAAGTATTATTATTTAAAAAGCAGGGAGAGGAGGGTGACAATGAGAAGATATTGTGATGGTGGGTGAGCAGGACCTGGGGCAGGAGCAGTGATGGAGAAGGAGAAGGATGATGATGGGTAGGTGGAGGAAGAGGAAGGTCAGGTCTGCTCTTGGATAAACAGGTCAGAATCCTTCAAGACCCCAGCTCAGCAGGACACGGGTGAGCAGGGGCTGTGGTGGTTGTGTGATGGTGTCCTGTGCTGGGGGCTGTCACTGGGGTTGTGCAAAGGGTGAAGCCACCAAACCCATGGCAATAACTCCCAAAACCCTAAAGGAGCCCCCTGGCACCCACAGCATAGAGCTACGGAATGGTTTGGGTTGGAAGGGATCTTAAAGCTCATCCAGTTCCAACCCCCCTAACACGGCGCTGAAGATCTAATTCCCTCGGATGAGATGCTGTGTCCCAGCTCCATCACACCCAGCAGGGTCAGCATCCCGTTTCAGCCCCGGTCCTGGCCAGGGTGAGGCTGGGAGCATTGGTGGTTGTTTCAGTGCTGGAGTTGATTCCCATCCCCGTGAGTTAATTCCTGGCATCTCGCACCCTGGCACAAGGCAGGCACCACGTGGCACTGATCCAGATCCTCTGCAATCGCATGCCCATGGCAGAGAATGAGGAGGAGCTGTATCGGCAGTGGGTGCTGTGTATTGTCCTTGAGGGTGGCTTGGCAGAGGACATGGCCTGGGGACCATGGGGTGGCCATGGGGGACCATGGCTGGGATGAGAAGGGTGCAGGGCTGAGATCCTGGATTTGGGAGGCCAGGTCTATCTATTAATGCCTATGTAAGTCCCTGAGGGGCTCTGCTCACAGGGCTGCCCATGGTGGGGTGTTTCAAAGGCTACGGATGTGCCTCGGTGTGGGGATGTGCGGAGCCCCAGGGACACAGTCTGTGCCCCACAAGGGATCTGGGAAGAGCATGGATGCCCCTGCAGTGCTTGGAACCTCACATCCAGTCCCTTTCCCCCACCACACCAGACTGGGGGGACAAGCATCCCTGTCACTGCCACACAATGGTCCCTCACCAGCTGGGCTCTGAGCTTCACCCTCCCCACCCTCAACCATCCCATCTGGCTGCAGGGCAGGGTGACACCCTTACGCCAGCCCCCCATAGCCACCCCATGGCTGCGGGGCTGCTCGGGGTCCTCCCCAGCACCCTGCACCCCCTCTTGCAGCAAGGCCGGTAGCCGGGAACCCGCACTGGGACCAGGAGCCTGTTCCATACAGGGACTATCATAACATTGAAGCTCATTAAGCACTTAGAGAGGGGTTTGCACTGCGGGGGGGGGTGAGCAGGGGGCTGGGGCGGGGGGTGTCGTGCATCTCAATGCTGCTCTATTTAGAAGGGAGAGTTTAATGGGAGGGGGTTGGTTTTATGGCACTGGATTCGTTCCACCTGGGCTAAGGAACACATTCCCCGTGCGCCGAGCGGAGCGTAACCGGATCCCATTGAAATCCGCTGCCAGGAGAGGGCCTGGCTGGGGAACACAAAGCGGCTTTGAGAGCGGCCGAGCCCGGGCCCAGCGCCAGGCGGCGGCGGAGCAGGGGGTGCTGCAGGATGGGCACCACGGTGATGGGCACGGGGCGATGGGGCTGAACGTGCTCCCCATGGAAAGATTGGGGGGGGGGGTGGTGTTGGGGGAAGGGAATGGGGGCGTAGGGATGCTGGGGTATGTGCATAGAGAGCATGGGGCAAAGCATGAGTGTGTGCGGGGATACTTGGATAAGGTGGAGTCATGGCTATGCAGGGAACATGGGATAAGGTGACAACAAGGGGTGTGTAGTGACTATAGGACAAAGGGACATCTGTATGTGTGCAGGGAGCATGGGATAAGGTGAGGTGCATGTGTGTAATGAGCATGGGGTAAGGTGACATCCATGCGTGTGCAGGGACCCCTGGGACAAGGTGATACCTGTGCGTATGTAGGGACCATGGGGACAAAGTGACATCTATGTGTGTGCAGGGATCCTTAGGATAAGGTGACACCTATAGGCACATGTTGGCAATGGGGATGAAGTGACATGTATATGTGGGCAGGGACCATGGGACAAGGCGGTATTCATGTGTATACAGTGACCCCAGGGACAAGATGACGTGTGTGTGTATGCAGTGACCATAAAGACAAGCTGAGATCCGTGCGTGTGCAGGGACCCTTTGACAAGGTAATGCCATGTCTATGCAGGGACACCTGGGGACAAGGCAACACCCATAGGCATGTGCTGACCATGGGGACAAAGTGACATCTGTGTGTGTGTAGGGATCATGAGGAAGGGGATGGCCATGTGCATTTAGTGACCTCGACTGACCCCATGGGACAAGGTGATCCCCCTGTGTGCACAGCAACCCTGACAAGTGATGGTCAGGTAGATGTGGTAACCCTGGGGATAAGGTGATGTCTATAAGTGTGCAGGGACCCTCAGGATAAGGTGACACCTGCAGGTATGTGTTGACTGTTAGGATGGAGTGACATCTGTGTGTGTGCAGGGATCACGGGACAAGGTGATGTCTGTGTTCATGAGTGACCCCAGGGACCAGATGATGTCTGTGTATACACAGGGACCCTGAGACATGATGATATCTGTGTATATAGTGACCCCTAAATCTCCCCTCGGGCAGGTTCAAGCCATTCCCCTTGGCCTGGCCCTACAGGCCCTTGTCCAAAGCCCCTCTCCAGGTTCCCTGCAGCCCCTTTAGGCACTGGAGCTGCTCTCAGGTCTCCCCTTCAGGAGCCTTCTCTTGTCCAGGCTGCCCCAGCCCAGCTCTCTCAACCTGGCTCCAGAGCAGAGCTGCTCCAGCCCTCGCAGCATTTCTGTGGCCTTGCTCCAGCAGCTCCATGTCCCTCTTGTGTTGCTGCCCCAGACACAGGACTGCAGGGGGGGGGTCTCACATGTACCTTGTGACCATGGGCTGGGTGATCCCTATGCACCAGCAGTGTCACTGGGGTCACACCCCTGCCTCCATGCACGGGGTGACACCCACACCCAGGCAAAGCCGGGGCTGAAAGGCTGCCCTGTGTGCGCCGCGTGTCCCGGGCCACCCGCGCCGTCACTTCACAGTCCCTCAAAGTCCAGCCTGATCTTTCCTAAACAAGCAGCGGTTGTGTCTGGGGTTTAATAGAGCATCCTCCAGCCAGTGCTGGTGGAGAACCTCATGAAACCTTCGAAACAGCCTGTACGGCAGTAGCGAAGAGAGCAAAAAACCCACCACGCTCCATGCCAAGGAAAACACTTACCTAGTGAAGCATGAGTAATAAGTGCACTTCTTACGCTGTGCAGATAGAGCTTCGCATGAGAACACCAAGTAAGGCCCCGTGTGAAAGGTGGACGGCCTCTCCGTTTGGTTTTCCCCTTCTTTGCACTCCCAAGACACACGCGTGTTGTCCCCAGCGCCTGCGTTGCAGGAGCCTGTTTACGGAGCCGGCTTCCTTCCCTGTAGGACGACATGGAAAGGGAATGGAAAAACAGGAGCTGCTCCTCCGCGAGACTTTCTATTTTGGAAAGGTTAAAAATAATCCCTTACAGACACCAGCCCAGGAAGCTCTCGGGGTGAAGCGACGGGGAGGGATGTGAGGAGTAAACAAGCACGGCGACGTGCCGGGCGGTGGGGGAGCCGCTGCTCCGGGATGCGCGTAGGGATGGGGATGATGGGGATGATGGGGATGATGGGGATCGCTACGAGCCGCAGAGGTGGACACAAGGAGATGGGGGGTTGTGCAACAGGGCTGCTAATAGGGAAGCTGAGCATCAAGTGAGTTTGGTCAACACTGACACGGATGCTCAGCACCAAGGGAGGATGTTCCACACCAAAGCGGATGCTCAGCACCAAGGGTGGGGGATGCTCAGCCCTGAGGAAAGGTGCTCAGCACCCAGAGGGAGATGTTCAGACCTAAGGGGCCCTGGGTGCTCAGTACCCAGGCACAATGGCTTATCTCCCCCTGCATCGTGGTCCTGGTGCCCTCATGTCACGGTGAGCGGGATGCAATGCTTGGCTATTGCATCCTCATCCATTTGGCTATTCACCCTCATCCACCATGACATGACAATTGAGAAAAACCATCTCCAAACTCCCACTGATGCTTCTTCTCCTTGCATTTTGCAGCATCTCTCTTCTCTCCACCAACTTGAAGGCCCTGGTGACACTCTCTGGACTCTATTAGTGACTGCATTCTTGTACTCATCCCTTAGCCACACCTGAGCACCATTTACTGTGGTTTTGGGTTGTAGGCATCTAACACACCACATCACCACCCAACAGAGTGGTGACTTCAGTGGGCAGCCCACAGTGAAGAGCCCCACCTTGGAGAACACCACATTGGGGCTTAAATATTATTGCCATGGCTTTGCAGTTTAATTTCCAGACTTGTGGATGGGACCCCTCAAGGTCTCTGGTCCAAGCCCCAAAGCAGGGTCAGCTTTGATGTGAGATCCAGCTCCAAACTCAGACCAGAAGCTCAGGGCTCCTACAGGTACTGCTGGTTTCCAAACCACGGGCTTTTGGGATGCTTCAGGCAGCTTCCAGGCACCAAACCCCCTCCTCTGAGCCCTGCAGATGTGGTGTAAGATGGAAAACCTCTTAAAAGAATCAAACCATGAATTAAGACATGGAATTCATGCACAGTTCCTGATGGGACATGGGCTGAAACCATCAAATAATGACACCAGCAACCCAGATACTGAGAACTCAGCATCTCTGGTGCCTTGCAGCACCAGGACGTGATGTGGGGGACATGAACATGGGCAGAATCACTCATAATTTGCCTTAGAAGAGTCAAAGACTGGGGCTGGGTGATGAACTTGACCCTGTCAGATAATAGCTTCCATAGGGATCTCAGCACTCATGGCAGCAGATATGAACCAAAGCAGACCCCGCTGTGGCAGGGGGTGCTCCAAATCCCTACCAGCAGCACCCACACCTTGTATTAAGCACCTTGGGGTGCTGCAGCCCATTCCCTGCAGCCAGGGAGAAGCAAGACGCTGACGCAGGGCCCTGGCAAGCACCCGGTCTCCTCTCCACCAGCCTCACAGAGCCGAGTTTTGCTTCCTTATAAGGCCCTGCTGCTCCATGATTCCCAACTGGAATCCGCAGCCAAGCTGGCATTGCCTGTTCAGAGAGCAAAACAATTCCCTAAGCCACCAGGACACCCTCCTGCCCAGCTCAGCCCTGCTGCTCACCGTCTGTTACCCTAGGTCAGCACCCAGCAGTGCTTCCTCGCATCCTTCCTCTGTTTTAGGCTGGCTGAATCCAGAGTGGGAAAGGCAGAGGGATTTTTCCCAAGCAGGCTCTGTCCCGGCAGAAGGAGGGTTATAAATCAGTTCAAGGGACAGGGACTTTTCATCCCTAGGAGCAGCATTTCCAGCCCCTTCCCAGGGCACAAACACACGTGCTGGTTCAGAGGCACTGTGTCCGATGGGAGCCTGATGCATCAATAGTTGTATCCAATGGTGCAACTTCAGCTTCTCAGCCCACCTGGAAAACAAGGGTGAAGCTTCCTCTGTTTGAAAGAGCAAACACCACTATAAAATGAACAAACATCCTCTCCCAAACATGAGGCATTGCTCTTCTGAGGTGCAAACCTGGTTGGAAGGGGGATGCAGAGGGAAAAGAAGTCCTAAAGGGTTTCTGTAGCTCCAGGATGAGACTTTGGACCCTGATCACCACAAATACCAAATCTTGAGCTTACTGTGAGGCAGAAGACATGCTCTTTATCTGAAAGCCTTGCCTAGCTCTGAGCTGCTCGGTATTTCACCCTCATGAGCCACAGCAAGAAGGAACCTTCTCTCTTTCACCAGCCCCATTCCTTGCTCCCATGCAATGCCTGGAGATGCTCCAGCCTCACCAAGGGGGCAACCAGGGACCTGAGGCCCCCCTGGGGCTGGCAGCCCACGAAGTGCAGGAGCAGGGAGTATGAGATCATGATTTTGGGAAGTCTGAAGTTCTCCTATGTCCTGCTTCTTCAGACATTAAGTCATTTTCCTGAGGAAGTCGCCTATGACGTTGAGCTGGTTATAGAGGGAGGTGGGGTGGAGCAGCGAGCTCCAGCTAGACCCTGGTAGAGGTGAGGTGCAAGAGCACCAGGACACCATGTCCTGCCAACATCTGCCATGGGAATGAGACAAAAAGGGTTCAAATTCAACACAGACCCTGGCATTTTGAGGTATTCTCACCCATATTTCAGATGCCATAAACCAGTTTAATGCTTCCAGCCCTGCCTTTGATGGAAGAACATTGTATCCACTCCACCAGTGATATTGTTCCATGCAGACAAATGTCACAGCAACCCTTGGAAATCAGAGTGAAGAATTAATGGACAGTTAACAAATAGCAAGAACAAAAGAAAAATGTCTTTAATGGGTTTGTTACTTATTACTTTTCAAAATACACCCTCAATTCTAGCAAAAAAAAAAAAACAGGAACACTGCAGCAGTGTGGTTAACAGTTAAATTCCCTTCATAAAAGGCAGAACAAGGTGGCTCATTCTTTCCACATGGACCTCTGCTGCTCATGTCACTCCAACCTGGAGAGCTGACTTAGGCTGACACACCTTGAGAGCATGAAACCCCTTTCAGCTTGTGCAGCAGGCTCCGTGTTTGGATGGCTGGGAGTACTGTGTCATTTGTGGCTTCCCTCATCTTCCCAGCCTTTTTCCTACACATCTCCAATTCAGAAGGTCCAGAATTTAAGATTGGAGTTTAAGTTCTTAATGCTTCTGAGGAGTCACATAGGGAGGGGGTTAAGGTTGCCCTCAAACAGCCCTGTCAAGCAGTGATCCATGTGTCAAGCAGCTGAAACGCCCCAGTCTTGACACACATGGGCACACAGAGACACTGCTGCTTGTAGGTGTTTGAAGGAGATCCTCTTATGTGCCCTGATGGCACAGGGTGATGTGACTTCCACCAAGGCAACTGTTGGTCACTATTAGGAGTGTGTGCTTCCAAATTCAGGGTCACCAACCTGATCAGAGTGACTGTAAACAGCTCTTCCTGGCCAAATGGTGGATTTCAGTAGGGTGCCTGAAGACATTTCTTTCTTGGTGACACTCTTCAGGCTTTAGGTAGCTTTCTGCCAACCACAAATGCTTTATAAACCAGGATGTACATACATATCCATACATGTGTTGGAAACAACCACTGATGACATCAGTCACCCATCTGGCCCTCAAAGGCCCAGGTTCAGAAATGCTCAGCACCCACCTCTGGAAAGTCTGCTCTTTTCTATGGATCTACCAAATTTAGCACCCAAAAGCATCCAAACTGGCACTTCATTTCTGATTTAGGGGCCTGCAGTGCTTTATTCATCTCCAGTAACTGGTTCCTCAGCACCATTTGCTGCGACACACTTCCCTCAGCAGGCAGATGATGAGATGTCCTAGGAAACAACCCTCCTAGTGTCTAGATTATGGCTGGAAAAACACAGTTCAGACAACCCAAACCCTACAAAACCCAGGAGCAGGAATTCTTCATGGACAACACACCTGAGCGGTGTTATCAGCAGTGCCCTCTGATCACCCTTCCCTTTGACTCCTTAACTTCCAAGGTTAAGGATACAGTTGCTTTCCCAATAACAGCAAAGCCTTCCCCCAAATTACTGCGGAGCCAGTTGGGTGGGAAGCCTCAGGGATGTTTTTGCAGACACAGAGCACCAACAGTGTCCCGGGTCTATAATTAGGCATCTGAGCAGTTTACAGAGGATACGTTCAAGGAAGAAAAGAGTAAGAGAGTTTTATATGGGCCGCTTTGTCCAAAAAAAGATTATGAAAGGCAGAGCAAAAACTATTTACCAGTCTTTGGGGGAAAATCAAGTTCATTTCATTCAGCTAAAGCTGAAGCAGATGTCCAATATTTGTGTGTATGTCTCAAGACCGGTTACGTTACAGCATCGAACCAATGTGACCATTTACATCAATCTGGAGAACCGGGGGTGTAAAAAGAAGGGGGAAAATAATGCCACAACTCTCAACTCTTGGTTTTGCTCCACTGTGGAAGAGGCCTCAGCACCAAGCAGGTAAAAAGCTGTATCAAAAAACCATAAGATTTCATGTGATAAATGGGGAGTCTTTCAAGAGTTCATCTAGATTTTGCTTCTAACTGGTGCTTCCCACACTCAGTAAAGAGGATTCAAGTTATTGCAGTCAGGAATTACACTCTTCTCTGATACAAAATCTAGTCCAGAGGGCTTACTTACACAGTAAGCAAGATATCTTACGTAAGTGAAGATTGCATGTTGTCCTCCTCCCATGCAGCAGCTTGCAGAACACTGCACAAGAAGAGCAACGGTCCCAAGAGGACCAGGAGAAAGACCCAGTTCATTTCTTCTGGAAAAAGCCCATGATGGAGACCTGTTTGTTGGCTCTGCCGGCAGCAGCTGCCCCTTTCTTCACGTTCTTCCTTTCTTCCTTTGGTTCTTTCTTCAGAGGCAGCACAGGCTGTTTGGGTGCAGGTGGTGGCTTGGTCTTGAAGTCATCCTCACTATCTGTGCAGGATTCGCTCTCGTAAACCTTCTCAGTCACTGGTTAAGAGAGAAGAAGAACAGATGATGGTGGTTAAGCCTCCGTACCAGAGAGCAGAGACCTCCCTGCTGCAGGGGAGGAAATGAGCGTTTCTGGAAATGAGCATCTGGGCCTCAAGGAGAACATGTCAGATACAGGAATTCAGTGCATTGCTCAAGGTCAAGCAGTAGATCCAGATGACTGGATGGGCTTTGCATGCACTGACTCAAACTGCTTCCCCTCTTTCTTAAGTGTAAGGTGGCAGCTTAATGACTCAGGAGCTTTAATCACAGAACATGCAATGGTCTGGATTAGAAGGGACCTTAAAGCTCATCCAGCTCCAACCCCTGCCACGGGGTCCAACCTGGCCTTGAGCACTGCCAGGGATGGGGCAGCCACAGCTTCTCTGGGCACCCTGGGCCAGCGCCTCAGCACCCTCCCAGGGAAGAGCTTCTGCCTAAGAGCTCATCTCGGTCTGCCCTCCGGCAGGTTAAAGCCATTCCCCTTGGCCTGGCCCTGCAGGCCCTTGTCCCAAGCCCCTCTCCAGCTTTCCTGTAGCCCCTTTAGGCACTGGAGCTGCTCTAAGGTCTCCCCAGAGCTTTCTCTTTTCCAGTGTCATCCAGCTCTTTCCAAATGGTTTGATGTCACCACACACATGCATGCCACATGTAGGCCTTCAAGAGTCGCAGCCCAAGGCTCCCCACTGGGGAGGGCGCTCAGGAGAACAGTTCCCTTTCCAAATCTATTCAAGTGTTGCCCTCTTCTTAGAAGCAAGTCCCAACTCTGCTGAAGACCATCAACTGACAAGCAGCCATCAGAAAGTGATGAATCTGAATGTGAGCAGAATCCATAGTTTAGCATCAGATGATAGAATGTCTATTTTATAGTTAAAAAACACCATTCTGAGCTGGTCTGATTGCCACAGGGACCATAACGATCAGATTGCCTTAAAGTCCAGATGAGACAACCCAAAGACAGGCCCAGAATTCCCACACCAGCACCTCAGATGGTCAGGGAAGCATGAAGCAGACATAGGTAAAGCAGCACAAAACCTTGGGGGCAGCTTCTTTCTATAAAGGTGGGCACCCAGAAAGAAATCCCTTCAAAACCCCAATAAGCCCAAACCCATGAGTGAAATCAAGGGCTCTGAAGGGGATTGCCAGCTCATTGCTGTTAGCATCCAGGAATGGAAAACTAAGGGATATAAAGCAAGGCTCATGGATATTAAAGTGGAGTCAGCTCTGCTGATGAAAGCCACGGTTAGACACTAGTAAATGTTATTGTATCAGCTTTCCCAGCAGTGCTCTGGGATTCCTCTAGCAAACCATTTTTCTTTAGCAACTCTATTCCTTTAAACAGATGTCCCAACTTCCCTTCTTCTGGGAATCTGGCTTTCACTTGTATTAATGCATCAAATCAAAGCAGGTTTTCTACGTAACCAGAGACTGGGAAGAGGAATGGTATGAAGCCCTGCATGGCAGTGCTAGCAGATGCTCAAACAGGGACTGGAAACCCAAACTAACCCCCCTTCAGAGGCAAGGGGGTTTTCAGTGAGCAGCTTTAACTGCACTGGCCACTCCTGAGCTTTATAAAGTTATCAGGTTGTCACCCCTGTCAGTAATCACTGCTAAGTCCAAATGCGTGCACTGAATCCCCTCCAATTGCAAGATAACACAGTTTAGATCAACTTTCTTTCACTGCTATCTCAGCTGAACTCCAACTCTATCTGCAGTAGATATGGGCATGCAGATATTGATGCTCAGCTCAGAGCCAGACTCACTAAATCAGTGGTAACTCAAACTACACGAGTTCTTAACTTAAACTGGTGCCATAAGACAAATTTAGCTGCAATATACATACATATATTTCAATTTACATATATACATTTCAATTTACAAGTCCATGGAGTTGCTTCTGAATTGCAAGACCTCAAATTTCTTGCTCTTTAAACGTAGATTCTGCCTTTCAGCTGTTATGTTCAGCTCTGGGGGCAGCAATACAAGAGGGATGTGGAGCTGTTGGAGCAAGCCCAGAGGAGGCCATGGAGATGCTGCGAGGGCTGGAGCAGCTCTGCTCTGGAGCCAGGCTGAGAGAGCTGGGCTGGGGCAGCCTGGACAAGAGAAGGCTCCTGAAGGGGAGACCTGAGAGCAGCTCCAGGGCCTAAAGGGGCTGCAGGGAACCTGGAGAGGGGCTTGGGACAAGGGCCTGTAGGGCCAGGCCAAGGGGAACGGCTTGAACCTGCCCGAGGGGAGACTGAGCTGAGCTCTTAGGCAGAAGCTCTTCCCTGGGAGGGTGCTGAGGCGCTGGCACAGGGTGCCCAGAGAAGCTGTGGCTGCCCCATCCCTGGCAGTGCTCAAGGCCAGGTTGGACACAGGGGCTTGGAGCAAGCTGCTCCAGTGGAAGGGGTCCCTGCCCAGGGCAGGGGTTGGAGCTGGATGAGCTTTAAGGTTCCTTCAACCCAAACCGTTCTGGGATTCTATCCTTTCTAGCCTTAGGAAGTGCAAGGTAGAAAATGCAGCAGCTTAACCCTCAGCAATTCCCGTTGGCTATATACTAAGGGCAGACATTCGATTGATAGAGTCCCACTTGGTACAAGTCCTGTTCTTAACCCCACAGATACTTTAATTGCTCAATTCCCCTCAGGGCTAATCCCTAACTTAGTTTTGCTTTTTGACACCAATTCCTTGCTATTGCAGATGTTGTGAAAATGATCTCTTTAAATCATGGAGAAATTTTGAGTACAGCCTAATCCTAATGTTGGGATTTAACATCTCTTAAAACCTAGTCCTTGTTTAGAAAGGCAGCAGGGAGAGGGGGGAAAAGAACCCCCTACATTGCAAAGAATAACAACAATTTACTTTAACCTGGGAGATCTGCAGGTATTTACCCTTCCAATGATGAGACCTGTGCACGGAAAGGGAGGGGAGGAGAGAAACTGGACAAGAATCAGACAGCAAGTTCTGTGCAAGAGACTAGGAAAGCAGCCCCTCCTCCTTACCCATTTCCTCAGTTTCCCAGCTCCATCCACCTCCTCTATCCCAGAGGATCTGTCTCCCAGAGCACACCAGGGGCTTGCATTTCCCTTCTCAGATAATGGTAGTGGATAGGACTGTAAAACTAAAGGTCTGGATTTCACAAGAGACTATTAAATAACTTGGGAATGAGCAGAAGGGAAAGGCAGGCGATATTCCCAGCACTGGTATGTTTGGAAAAGGCTGGAAAGAAAGAGAAGAGCACTCCTTGCTGGAAGCTGAACCCGGAACAGTCATTCCTGCAAGCCCTGGATGCAGACCGCGATCAACTCCACTCCTCAGCTAATGCTTTCTATTTTCTTTCCAAGTGTTTTAATGGTTCTATCTGGGATGGGAGAGCAAAACACCCCATAACACAACCAGCCAAAGCACTCAATAGCTTTGTGCAAGGCCAATTCTTGGACACAACTCCAGGATTTTGAGATTTCACTTACCAAAATAGTGTTTCTTTAAAGGAGACACACAAAGTTAATAGGAAACAGAAGATACAACTACACAGATAGGTGCAAAGAGACACAAGCTGACTCACGTCCAGGCAGCTCCAAACCTGGGCCAAGCAAGTCTGTGCCTTTCTATGCTCATGCACAATGACAAACCTGTGTGACAGCAACAGATCTTCTCCTAGGACTGGCTAAGCTCCCCTGACATCAGCAAGGCTGGAGAAGATGAAGCATCCCATACAATTCAGCTGACAAAAAACACATTCCACCCTCTTAATGTTTTTTAGCCTTTAAATAATAGACTTTGAACTCCTGCAGCTCTGCTTCCATGTCAGGACACAGAGGAGGAAAGCACAGGGGTGATGCACAGCTTTCCCCTGATCACAGGAGGAAGCAGGGCTCAGTCGGGCTGGAATTCAAAGCCTTTGGCTCTCAGTACTTGTGCAGAGGGTTTCTTCCCTCCTGAAAGCAGAGCTGTCCTTATCAGAAACAGAAACCCTCTCAAGGATTTAAGCTCCAACTTATTCCTTATCTGGGATACTTAAAGTTTATATTAACAAATAACCAAGGTCTGCTGCACAGCTCTAGATTTATCCCTAAATGAAGAGAACAAAACCAAATATAAACCCCACTCCCCCCAAAATACTCAAAAAATCATCAAACCAAACTGATCCCAGCCAAAATTTGTCCCAAAATTTAGACCTTTCTCTGCACCATCTTTAAAAGCTTGTAGCTTCGGAGGGTAGAGCAAATGAAGGAGGTACTCATGGTGGCAGGAGGGAAGGGAGAAGAACTGAAAGAAAAACTGAATCATGGAATGCTTTGGGTTGGAAGGGAGCTTAAAGCTCACCCAGTTCCAGCCCCTGCCACGGGCAGGGACCCCTTCCACTGGAGCAGCTTGCTCCAAGCCCCTGTGTCCAACCTGGCCTTGAGCACTGCCAGGGATGGGGCAGCCACAGCTTCTCTGGGCACCCTGTGCCAGCGCCTCAGCACCCTCACAGGGAAGAGCTTCTGCCTAAGAGCTCAGCTCAGTCTCCCCTCGGGCAGGTTCAAGCCATTCCCCTTGGCCTGGCCCTCCAGGCCCTTGTCCCAAGCCCCTCTCCAGGTTCCCTGCAGCCCCTTTAGGCACTGGAGCTGCTCTCAGGTCTCCCCTTCAGGAGCCTTCTCTTGTCCAGGCTGCCCCAGCCCAGCTCTCTCAGCCTGGCTCCAGAGCAGAGCTGCTCCAGCCCTCGCACCATCTCTGTGGCCTTCTCTGGGCTTACTCCAGCAGCTCCACGTCTCTCTTGTGCTGCTGGCCCAGAGCTGGATCAGAACTGCAGGGCGGTCTCCCCAGAGCACAGCAGAGGGGGAGAATCCCCTCTCTTCACTGCTGGTCACACTTTTTGATATATGCTTTTGATAATCAAAACAGAGTCAGGATTAAGCTCCAGCTCCATAACTCCCCGCACAGGCCTTCACCAAAAGGGCAGTTATCTCAATCTCGCAGCATGAGGTTGAAGTGGAACAGCAAAGTGATTTTGTGAACCTCCTTCTAAGCCTGGGAGAGGCTGGCCTTTAAATATCTCCAGCACATCTTCAGTATAGCTCCACTTAGGTGCAGAAGACACCTTACCCATGCAGCCTTCTTCATCATCAATGAACATCTTGGATTTCAGCACACGCTTCCGTTTCCTCTTCCTCCCTCCAGCTGAAACCTGAGGGACATTGAGGTATTGTGAGATATCAAGAGTTAAAGCCCCACGCACAGATCAGAAAAGCATCAGTCCTGGGTGTGCAATGTGGTGTCTCTCATGAAGCTGAGCATGATTTGAGAACTACACCTGTCTCTTCCCTGGATATCCCAGTCTCACTTTTGATGATGCCATAATTCCCTCCATCCCACCAGGACAAACGTCAGAGAGAAAACACAAATGAAATAAGACCTCAAACTTTCCCTTGTGCCAGCACAGGGGGACATTCCCCTTCTGAGCCACGTGACAGCTTGAAACATGTTTAGTTATATGAGAAGGTGGCACCAGGGCTGCCCCATCAAACCTCTGAGGAATGAGGAAGTGACAACCTGTGCAAGACAACACAACTGATGTGACACAGTTGCACTCTCAGTAAACCTATGTGTAGTTTCTCTGCTTAGAGGTTAACTTCTTGCCAACTCCAGCCCACCCCCTTACGCAGCAGCTTTCCTGTGATAGAAGGTTGGATACCAAGAGTCTCTGGTTTCATTTCTGGCCCTGTCCTGGCTCCCAAGGCCAAGATTCAGAGGGAAAAGTGTTGAAATATGAGCCACAATTCATAGAACTGTTAGGAGGGGAAAAGAGAAGAAAACAGAAACCTGCCTACGACAGCAGAAAAGCCAGAGTTCAAATAACAGCAAGAAAATGAGTGAACTGGTGAACGTGATGTATTCTTTCAAGCAGGATGATGCGATGGGCTTGACAGGGAGACAGGACTTCCCCTTCAGCATCTTAAAAGTGGCCGGGTAATGCCCATCGAGTCAGATCAAACCAGAAGCTGATCACTAACATGCTCTCACCTCTGTGGATGCAGGCTCCAGTTCAGTTTTTAGGGCAGGTACAGGAGGTGGAGATGGAGCTTTCTCTTCCTCAGGTGTAGGAGATGGTGGGATACCTGCTAAGAAGATGAACATTGTGATAGCACCCAGGGCTAATGCTACCCCTTTGTCTTAACTAATATCATTTAACTCTGAGCAATTACTTGTAACTTATATTTAGATCAAGGTTTCCAAGTTCTCACTCAGGTTTGTCGAATTCAAGTCAGGACAAGTTGTCTGGAATGGTCAGCCCCCAGCCAGATGACTTCCCCAGTGCTATGTGCTGCAGCTCCCATAGGAAGGAGGGTGGGATAGGATGGGAGAAGTGCATTTGGGATTTTGGTAAGCCAAAAATCCATTCCTCCAAATGAAACCTTAAAAAGTAAGCCCAGAAACTGGCATGTTTTAGCCATGTATTTCACTTGCTCATTGAAAAGATGGACTGGAATTTGTTTAGAGATTGAAGGAATCAGGTTTAAGGCTACATATTCCCAGTCACTGGCTGACCTCAGTTTCTCTTCCTCTCCCACATCACTAAAACAGTTATTGACGGTGCTACACATCCCAGGCAATCCATGCTATTAGCTTGGAACTACCTTAATCCAAGAATTAAGTGTAATAATAGTATCACCCATCCTAAAAGATCACTAAGGGACACCTCAACCTTTTGTCGGCAACCAAACCACCCCAAAAAACTATGCCCATTCTCTCCTGTGCCATCATCTGTGCTCTCCTCTAGGTGCAAGGATAGAATGGAATCATTTTAATGCCAAAAGTGGCTGAAATAGTCAAGGCCAGTTCATAAAGAGCAAAACCAGGTCTGGAGCTTCCACCAGCAATGTCAAACAGAGCCTTAGTGAGGCTCACAAAGGGGAAAGTCAGGGTCATTCTTCTGTGGGGCTGGCAGGGGGACAGAGCCCACATGGGGAAGAAAAACCAGTACAGGGCAAGGAGCAGCTCCTTGCACCATGCGGCGCAGTGGCTTTAAGGAATCCTCTCCAAATCTAAGGGAGAAACACTGCCATGGAGGTCCTCAAGTGTGGGGCAGAGCTAAGAATGGCGGCGGGGGGGGGGGGGGGGGGGGGGGGGGAAGAAACTCCTCATCTGACCTATTGCTTAAGCACAGCACTGATGTGGCTGGATGGGAGGTCAGGGTGCCTGCTTGGCTTCTGCTCCCAGCTCCACTGGCTGCAGCCCTGCATTCATCCCGTTGTTGTAACAGGAATTCTGGATCCGTGGCTGTCCCAGGCGATTAGGTCAGTGTTAAGAGTTATGACTGTTGGCCAGGCAAAGGGCCAAGTGACCTTCAGAGGTTAAGAAGGGCTCAAGTGAAACAGTGCTTGGCTGCCAAGGCTAAATAATAAATGACATTCTTCAAACAAGGGCTCAGCCTCATAACTACTTCAGTAAGCAAGGCACAGAAATGCAAACAGAGAGGGATAACATGACTCGGTATTCCACCTTGCTCCAGAGAGCTGGGGCTGGCAGCTGCGCGAGGATAAAACACCAAACAAGGGATCAGCTCTAAGGTGTTAACTGCTGGAGCAAGCAGGAATTGCAGCCCAGGAGCTGCAGGGAACTCAAAATTCCCAGTATTTAGCAGGCTCACAGCAACTGAAGGTTGGAAAGAGCATATATTGCACTGCACCAAACCTGCTGCTCAGCCAGCCACACCAATCTGAAAGCGGCTTGAAGGGCTAAACAGGGTGAAAAGCAGCCTGCTGAACACAAGCAGAGGCTGCTGAAGGTACCTGCAGTGTGTCAGCTCACTGGGGGCAGATTTAGGCTTTGTTTTCAGCCTCCTTCAAACAAGCCCCCTGGCTTTTGGCAGGCAGAAGGCACTCTTTCGGACTACCACCACGCTACTTCTCTATTCCCTTTATTATCCCCTCCTAGCCAACACAGCCCTCTGACATGTGCTAACTCCTGAGTCAACCTCTAGCTGCTGCCCACAGTTTACTCAACAGCAACAGCTGCATGAAATGGATACAAGTTGGGCAATTGGATGTCCCAAAGATGTAAATCCTGGCTTTGTTCAGTTTGCTCTGACCCTGCCTGGAAAAAAACCTCTGAGAAGCTTTAGTGCTGCTGCTCTGCGAAACAGAGCGAGTGTGGAGGTTACAGTGCCACTGAAATCACCCTCCAAAGTGGCTGTAAAACACTTGTCAACACTGTGAAACGCTGCCTGTGTTGGTATAGCTGGAGCTGCCAAACCCTCCTGTCCTCTGTGGACACACTTGTGTAGTTTATTCTGGCACTGGAAGCAAAACAACCTGCAGTGACAAAGGCACCCTCATACCAATATAACTTTTTAATGAAAAATCATTTAAATGGAGAGGATTGTGCCTTATGCCCTCTCTGTATATTCAACTCGGTACAATGTGCTGACACTCGTGTAAGAAGAGCTTATTTTGGGCTACACTCAGTATGTAAAGAGCAGACTAATATAGAACGATGCAAAAGACCTGCCCTGATATAAATACAGCCATACAGTGCTTCACATCATAGAATCCCAGACTGGTTCGTGTTGGAAGGGAGCTTAAAGCCCATCCAGCTCCCACCCCTGCAACAGGCAGGGACACCTTCCACTGGAGCAGCTTGCTCCAAGCCCCTGTGTCCAACCTGGCCTTGAGCACTGCCAGGGATGGGGCAGCCACAGCTTCTCTGGGCACCCTGTGCCAGCGCCTCAGCACCCTCACAGGGAAGAGCTTCTGCCTAAGAGCTCAGCTCAGTCTCCCCTCGGGCAGGTTCAAGCCATTCCCCTTGGCCTGGCCCTACAGGCCCTTGTCCAAAGCCCCTCTCCAGCTTTCCTGGAGCCCCTTTAGGCACCGGAGCTGCTCTCAGGTCTCCCCTTCAGGAGCCTTCTCTTGTCCAGGCTGCCCCAGCCCAGCTCTCTCAGCCTGGCTCCAGAGCAGAGCTGCTCCAGCCCTCACAGCATTTGATCATCAGTTGCTTCAAACCCACAAAATGGGGCTAAATCTTCCTGAAAAAGGGCAGTGTTCTTACTTGTAGTTTCACAGGTAGAGCCCTGTCTGAACACAGTTCACTCACAGCAGTGGCTGTAGACTGCTATCTGCAGCTGCACCCCTGCCCAAGGCCATGCCTCCTCCTCCTCCTCTGCTTCCAGTGGAGGTCAGCCAGGTTACCAGCAGCAACAGCCACACTCTCGGCCTTTGATCCCACCCTGGGGGTGCAGCTTCCCATATTGCATCTTGCATATTTAAAACTTATCCCTTGATCATCTGGGGGGTGTTTATGCAGGTGGTGGATGCACCGTGCCCTGTCCGGCAGCGATTCCCAAATGCTGTGCAGCATATGGTGCCTTCCTCCCTGCTCCCACTGGGATGCAGCATGGAACAATGTCACTCCAGGGCCCATTTTCCTCATTGATGCTGATTAAAATTGACCCTGCTCTCTGGAGAAACCTGCTCCAACCTTCCCAAGGATAAAAGCTCTTAAATCCCAGCTGCTATATATTTATATGTATTTAATTATTTGTTACTTACATCCTTATATTTGAATACTGAATGGAATATTATCAGTTTGGATTCTGTATGAGTATTTCAAAGAAGCCAAATCTATCTCCTTTCATCCAGTTGGATTTAGAAGGGCAAGCAGCAGAACCAAAGGGCTGAACACGGACCTCATCGGGGTGGTTTAAATAGCCATTAGCTTGAAAAGGAAGCACAGAGAAGCTCTCTTGATTCCCATCTTTCCCTTTTAAAAGGGAATAGCACTAAGCTAATCAATAATACACAAATTTGTAAATCTAAGCTATAATTTGCATACATTTCCAATTCTAATACACAACACAAAGCTCCACATAATGGAGAGAACAAAGAGGACTACGTATGACGCAGGAGGAGCAAGAAAGCTCTCCAAATGGAAAGTCAAACTTTCTGCCTGCATCTCCAGTAGGTTAAACAGGAGTAAATCAAAAGCCAGCCTAAAAGATGACTGAGCGGCCTTACTTGTCCTGTTCTCAATCCCTAAAGCTACTCTGAATGAGGTCAGTAAGACACACGGGCTCCCAACCTGACCAGAGGACCAGACCGGTGGCTTCTAATAGCAAACCCAGTTAACTCACACTTAAGAGCACAAATGAAACAAGGCGCAACAACTAAATAGACCGACTGCAGGCACTCAGGTGGGAGTACACACACAGACTTTGGAGCAAACCTTGGAATATATTAAAGCAGAAGGCACCACATTCAAAGGTATTAACTATTCAGCACATGCTAAAGGTGAATATTCAACAAGAGACAAGAGCTCTAATATCCAAAAGTGGATAGGCAGCAAGCAGGAGTTTGCAGTATTCTCTACAGGTCATGCTTTGCCTAGAAAGGTTGGACCAGATGATCCTTGAGGTGCCTTTCAACCTGAGATTCTATGGTTCTACGGAAAGTGCTCCTCAATTTAGAACAGTCATAAAGCACTAGTTTTAGTCTCAGGAGCTAGAGAGAAATAGGTAAGTAAAGCACACTGTGTGCTCACCTCTGGGCTTGCTGTGTGCTCAGACCACTGCCATCAACACAGGAGCCAGGGGGTCTCCAACTCACAGCAGCACAAGGAAGACCGAACCAAGAAGCCTTTGCACTTCAAGATTAGAATCAGGTATTATTATATTAAACTAGGTAGATTGAGATGAGCTCTTAGGCAAAAGCTCTTCCTTGTGAGGGTGCTGTGGCACTGGCACAGGGTGCCCAGAGAAGCTGTGGCTGCCCCATCCCTGGCAGTGCTCAAGGCCAGGTTGGACACAGGGGCTTGGAGCAACTTGGTCTAGTGGAAGGTGTCCCTGCCCATGGCATGGGGTTGGGAATGGAGGAGCTTTAAGGTCCCTTCAACCCAAACCAGGGATCCTATGATTCAAAGAGCCCTCCTGCAAGCCTGCGACACAGCCTCATTTCTGCCTACTCCTGCTAGTGAAGAGCCAACGAGCTGAGAGATTCCAGCCCAGCAAGAAGCGGTGCTTTCAGTGGCCAAAGGAGCTGATTTCAATCTTCCCTCTTCAGAGCTAAACACCACAGCTTGTCAGGAGGCTGAGTGATGAGTGAATGGAAAGACTGGATAATAGCTTACAAACATTTAAAGAAATAAATACCAAAGAGTGTGGGCATATATATTTTTTTCATGGCCAAACAAGGAGCTGCACACAGGAATGTGATGAAATTACGGCTAATCATGAAGAACAGCTTCCCGAGAGATTTATCATCCTGTGGGGTAGCCCGAGCAGTGATGGATGCCTGATGACAGAGATCACTTGAAATTCTGCTGGGCAGCAAAGAACCCATGAAAATAGGCCTAAGGTGGCATGAAGACTGTTATGACATCCAACAGTATTCACCTCTCTAATTTGTGTTGCAGATTCTCTTCATTCCATGGTTGTTTCTCATCTGGTAGCCACACTGAATAAGCAAACAGCTTCAGCTGGAGTCACCTCCTCACTAACACAACCTATTTCATGTTGCACCTATTTTTGACTGGAAGCTGTACACCAAACTGGTGGTTTCAATTATTTGCCTGTAATGATCCCCAAATTCTTTTCCTGATCAGTTTGCTGGATGACTGCTCCGTTTCACACATACTCGCCAGCTCGATCCCAACTTCTTTTCCAGTTATCTGTATTGAACGGCATTTGTCACCTCAATTATCCAAATTCTTTGGAATCCAGCCCTGCTGTTCCTCATTATAAACCCAAATCTTGCGACGTTCTGGGCACCCTCCTCCTTTCAAAGCCAAGAGCCACCGAGGAGACGTGGAGTCGCATCGGATATGGCTCAACTGCTTTGCCTCCAGTTTCTCTATTATCTTGCTCTTTTGGATGCCTCACTTCCAATGCTCTCTTCCAACCCATTTCTATAAACAGACAGAATAAAGATACTAAAAATGACCCTGGGAAGGGGGGAGGTCACTTTGTGAGTGTTTATTCACCAGATAAACTGGTTATGACCAGTCCTACAGCTCTGGAAGGCGCGCTCTCTTTCACAAGAGATTTGAGAATCTCCTTCCCACACGTCAGCGTGACTGGCAGCACACTTGGTGAGGAGACAGCCAGATCTGAGCTAAGCTGAAACAAAGACTGAATGACTGCAGCATCTCAACTCTATGCCCAAGTGCTTGCAGGGCAAGATAAACAGAGAGCTCAAGCTACAGCCATTTGCACGGTCTTTAGTCCTTGAAACTGCAATCCTCTAAGTCCTAAAGACTTATAAACCCTTCAGTCCTCTAAACTACAAGTCCTCAATCACTAACCAACAGCTTTAGATAGTAATATTGTCAAAGTCAGCCTCCTGACCTCCATGCCTGGTTGTTTCTGTATCTTTTTACCTTCCTCATCACTGCTGTCAGACTGAAGCTGTTTGATTCGCCTCCTTTTCTTCTTTACATTTTCAGGTCCTCTTTCTTCCTCATTATCTGACTTGTCCACCTTCTTCATTTTACTGTCATAATAAGAAAGGAAAAAGAGAATGAGTATGTGTTATCCCTTGTGTGTGCATGAAAGTATCATGTGTGTTTAGATGAGCATGTGTCCTATAGAAGTACTGCTAGCAAGGACATCAAATACTTCTCTACCTCTTAAAACCACCACATACACTGAAGAATACTCACCTATACAATCAGGCATAGGTGCAGGAGCATTTTGAAGCCTTTCACCCATACCCATACCCAGTTCTCCAAAACAAGAAGGATTTCTTTAGCCCCATGTTTTGCCCAGTACCTCACCTAGCTTGGCCACAGCACCCTGGCAAAAGAGCCTTTCTGATCTTGTCTCTTATAGCTCAGGCTCCCAAACACTAATGTCCCCAACAGCATCTCTCAGAAGCTCTTTTGACAGCCTGCTTGCCACTAACTGACTATGAGGTAGTGTCTCAGAATCCTGGAGCCATTTTTAAAGACTACTGGAAAAATAAAAGAGCTTCTTTCTTTTGAATGTTGGCGAGACGTGTCAGACTAACAAGCCTGGAGGCTAAAGGCCCACGTAGCCTCCTAGAGCTGGGACAGCCCAAGTGGCCTTCCCAACATCCCACTGCCAACATGAAGCTTTCAGGCCCTTGGCTTCTTGACTAAGACTAGCAATAAGAAGACAGTGAGCACTAGCTGTGATGGTGGGCTGGGTGGTGATGTGCTTACCTATTCAGTTAGAAACAGATTGAGACCACCTATTAATTACTCATAGGCCACCAGAGAGCCATCAGCCTGTAATGATTTTTTGTCTCTGTCAGTTTGGCTTGGATGAAACACAAAGGGCTCAACTTCAAATTGACTTGGAGTCTCAGCCCAAAGTAAACCAGCGACATTGAAAGCAACACTACATGAACTATGGAAATCAACAAGCAGAACTTTGTGTGCTGGAAGCTGTGTACATATAAGTTTGGGAATATACTACCTTCCCTGCAGTACAGGTGCTCCTGCCAGCCCCCCCAGATTGCCTGCAGGGTCTATGTTAACTCTCCTCACAGTGTGAGGTTGTCTCATGGAAAGCCACCACTGAATACTACCTGGACCGTGCCCCTTCCATATGCAATGGCACAAATGGCCCCAAGGCATCTACAGCACTAAATGGAAAAGAAATATTAGGAGAGATTTCTAAGAGAGACAATTTTAGCCTGGTTTAATGTAATTTAGAAGCTGGAAACAGGAGGTGAGCCAGCACTGTGTGACCAGCCAGCTCCACGCAGCCATCAACAAGTGGGTTAACAGATTTTAGGGAGCCTGAGAGGTGTCACCCACCTTTTTTTATCCTTCTGTTGATTTCTAGCAGGTTCTGTTTTCTTCCCAGGCTTCTCTGCAACAGTATTAAGGGATGACTCTGGTGCTGCTTCAGGAACCGAAGGCTTGACTACTTCCTTCTCTTCCTTTGGCTGCTCAGGCACAGGGTTGACTTTGAGTTTATCTGTGGACAAGCCATCACAAAGAGAACACTGGGCATTCAGTTTGACTGACAACAAAGGATGAGCTAAAGAAAACCATTTAACGGCTTGGTTCTGCTGCTCCTGACAGCACAACCTAAGAAAACCAAGTGTGCAACAGCAGTTAAACTCCGTACAAGAGGGCTAAGAGGCAGAAGCCCTGACAACCACCAGGACCTGAGGCACTGCAGAAGGGTTGGGAGCCCCTCTTCTAGACATCTTCTTGAACATAACGCCACATCCAGGATTTAGAAGGGAGCAACTGATCCATAAGCAGTTGCTCCCTTTTAAATTAGAATTTCAGTCAAGCACAAAACTGCCTGGAAACAGGAGAATCAGGACTGATGAAGACCAAGGAGATGTGTGTGCGGTCTCCATCCTGCGTAACATCAGAGCCCAGAATTAGTATTGTCAGTAAGAGTCATGGCTTCTTGTTCTACACTAACCCCAATGTGATTAAGAAATGTCCTCTTCTGCCTATAAGGATAATTCAGCTTCAAAAGGCTTAATCTAATACCACAAAAGAGATAGCAGTGGGAAGCAGACAGCAAAATACTGTATTTATCCACCTCACAGGTGGTGCTGTCAGCACACTAGCACCTGATGGCAGTCTGTGAGCTTCACTCAGCAGCTCTACCCCACCAGAAACGAAGAACAGGCACGTTAGAAACCTGCAGCACCCAAAGTACAAGATGCCCAGCAAAGAAAAAGTATTCAACAATGAGATCAACCACGTTCTTTGTAGGAACAGAGGCTGCTGAGAGGGCTGAGACTTCATGCCAATGCCTTTTTGATACTGCTTGGAAAAAAGGCTGCCTGCTTCATTGAGCAAGGGAAAAATACCTTATGGAGCAGAGCTTGACTGACAGCTCTCTTATTTATGATCAACAGCAGAAAGCTGAAGGACCCAGTTATTGTTATCTCAGGACTTTCTGGCAAGGATGAAATCTCTGATGCCAGGACAGACATACAACACGTAGGGAATAAATCTTACTCCTGGAATCACCCTCTCTCTTCTAAACACACCAGAATTTCCAATTCTACTCTGTTTGCTCCTTCCCTGCAGCCACCTCAAGTTTCCTTGAAGTACTCCCCGATAGGACTCCATAAAGCGAACCCTATTGGAAATCATGGGACTGCATCCACAAAGCTTTCTCCATCACCACTGGGTCTTCTTTACCATATAGTCTGCTGGGGTTCCAGCATCTAAACTCTGGTTTAGGGCTCTTCTTAGACCTTAAGAATTTAGTTGAGTTCATTGTAGTAAGTGTGTCCTCAGCTCCCTCAGCCTCACAAAACAGGAACTCAATGATGCCCAGCAGTACTGTGTCTTGTGTGTTCAGTGCTGGAACTCTACCCTGCAACCTCTGACAGAGGGCTGTTAGAAAGTGAACTTGGCTGTTTACTCCCTCCCAGTAACTCTTCTTTGAATCCTTTTGTACTTGTTATAAGGACATCTTTCTTCAAAGTCCTACAATCCTTTTCCAATGTCTAGTTAAAAGGTATTTGCTTTAGACTTGGATCATTTAAGTCAGAAAGTAGCTCCAGAGGCCACCTAGTCTGAACCCCTGCTCAAAGGGAAGGCCACTCTCCAGTTTCACCCTCAGTTCTGAGGCAAGAAGTTAACCCTCCATCTAACTCTAGACTCCTCAGTGGTCTGTGATGAAAAGCAAGCGTCATTAACGCGCCCTGTATAACAGGTCTTGGCAAACACTGGGCCAAGAGCTAATCTTCCAGCCAGAAGTACTCACTTTAAATCAGATTTCTTCTGCACACACACACACACACACACACAGAAAAAGCCTTCCTGGGTTAGGCTGCACAAATATGTCATTTCCACTGATCTCCATCCAGCAAGCTTTTTGTCTGAAAAATTCCACTTAAGACTCTTAATTTTTGCCTTAAGAGCTGCAGGCAAAAGTATTAATCCATCTGAGGCAAAGGTATTAACCCCTCTGAGGCTAAAACAGCAGAAGAATAGTACGGAAAGCTGTAAGAAAAGAAGGGATATAAAGAAAATCCAAAAGGGTTGACTGGGCAGGGGTGTGAAGGAAGAGTTGAGCTCCTTTCTCTCTATGCCTCCCATCACAGCTGTGTAACAACACACCTGATATCATAGAATGGTTTAGGTTGGAAAGGACTTTAACATTATCCAGTTCCAACCCCCTGCCAAGGGCAGGGACACCTTCCACTACACCATGTCACCCAAGGCTCTGTCCAACCTGGCCTTGAACACTGCCAGGGATGGAGCATTCACCACTTCCCTGGGCAAGCTATTCCAGTGCCTCAGCACCCTCACAGTAAAGAACTTCTGCCTTAGATCCAATCTAAACTTCCCCTGTTTCAGTTTGAACCCATCCCCCCTTGTCCTATCACTGCAGTCCCTGATGAAGAGTCCCTCTCCAGCATCCTTGTAGCCCCTTCAGACACTGGAAGCTGCTCTGAGGTCTCCACGCAGCTTCTCTTCTCCAGGCTCAACAGCCCCAATGTTCTCAGCCTGGCTACATACAGGAGCTGCTCCAGCCCCTGCTCATCCTCATGGCCTCCTCTGGACTTGCTCCAACAGCTCCATGTCCTTCTGATGTTGAGGACACCAGAACTGCACACAGTGCTGCAAGTAGGGGGTCAGCAGAGCAGAGCAGAGAGGCAGGATCACCTCCTTCAACCTGCTGCTCACACACTGGTTATCTTTAATTGCTACTCAGCTTTAAGAACAAAATTGTAATTCCAATATCCCTCAGGATTTTTTGTTTTCAAACTCCAGTTTCTGCAAACAGATGCACGTTCTAAAGCACTTACTCATGGCAGCTTTTCCAAAGAAGTTGCTCATTATGTTGCCCTTTGCTGGTGGTTTGCTGCTCGCTGCAGACACCTAGAAGCAAACAAAGGAGTAACCACAGGAATTATTCACACAGCAAAGCCCTCAAAATGCAAAGTCCTGCTTCTGGACAAGCAAAATAAACCTATATAGTTTGTTGACTGGTCAGTGTGTTGGATTTCAGTGTCTGTTTAGGAGAATTGAAGATCCTAGATGAGTAAGTTACTCACTACTTAGCAAGGCCTTCAAATGCAGCTTAGGTCACATTCCCATCTGATGGCTGACAGTGTTACTGAAATAAGTGGTTGGGACTTGGGTCAGATCCCAGGCAAGAACTGTTCTTTTTGCAAACTATCAGTGCCTCAATTCACAGTAACTGACAGAGGAAAGAACAAAGACTGGCCAAACCATGAAGACTTTATCCAGCTACTCTGGCACGTCCCCTGCTCTGCTGAAATAAATATCACTGCTCAATTCCACTAATAGAGCCACCACCACAGTGAAAAATCACATACACATACACAAAACTCCCACCTAAGGAAGCCTGGCCTCCTAATCCCATTTAGTTTCATGCAGAAAAAAGGCAACCAGACACAAAGTTCCCCAAATATTCAGACACATATTTCACCAGAGCTAAATTCACTATAAAAATCAGAAAAATGAACTAAAATGCACTCAGCTGTTATTAAAAAAGGCAGAACATATGCAGGGAATGTTACCATTTAAATCCCCATTTACTGGCTATATTGCTTTAAAAACAATTATACTGATTAAAATGGAATCCTATCCTGGAAAAAAGTAGCAGTGGAGAAGATAAACAGTTTAGTCTTGCACTGGTCAAGCTCTGAAACTTCCCTCATAGCACATGTTTAAACACCTTGATGCTTTTAAGACCTGGACTTCTCACATTGCACTTCTTGCTCAAAACAAAGCCTTTTAAGCACAATGGAGAGGAGCAAGATCCTCAAATGGGGTATATCTTGGCCTAACTGAGGACAACAGAACAATTGTCTCAGTAATGGAGCTGTGCTGGTTTATACTCATTCAAGGAGGAACGTCAAAGTGTCTAGGATATTACAGAAACACGCAGCAGTTCGGGTTGGAAGGGACCTTAAAGCTCCTCCAACTCCAACCCCTGCCACGGGCAGGGACCCCTTCCACTGGAGCAGCTTGCTCCAAGCCCCTGTGTCCAACCTGGCCTTGAGCACTGCCAGGGATGGGGCAGCCACAGCTTCTCTGGGCACCCTGGGCCAGCGCCTCAGCACCCTCACAGGGAAGAGCTTCTGCCTAAGAGCTCAGCTCAGTCTCCCCTCGGGCAGGTTCAAGCCATTCCCCTTGGCCTGGCCCTACAGGCCCTTGTCCCAAGCCCCTCTCCAGGTTCCCTGCAGCCCCTTTAGGCACCGGAGCTGCTCTCAGGTCTCCCTTTCAGGAGCCTTCTCTTCTCCAGGCTGACCCAACTCAGCTCTCTCAGCCTGGCTCCAGAGCAGAGCTGCTCCAGCCCTCGTAGCATCTTCATATCCTCCCCTGGATGAGGAATTATGACAAATCTACTTTTGTGGACAGATCAAGAGCTTGGCACAACATGTTTCTGCCCAAGATGACTGACAGAAGGCACATCTGTACTACACAGTTACAAAACAGTGACTTGAGCACTCCCAGGGGACAGCAAGTTTAGCTCTAGAAGCAGTGGCTGAGGCTACGCTACAGTGGGTAAGGTTATTTAGGTCAAGTAAGAGCAAAGCTCAAAGCATGGTTCATTAAAGCTATTAGCCCAGAGGGCTGCCAAAGGGTCTGAGGTAACTTACACTTGGGGCTTCCTTAGACTCCACTTTAGTTTCTTTATTTGTGTCCTGGGATTTGGAAGCTGCTTTTGCTGCAAACATTCCCATGATCCCTTTGGGCTGCTGCGTGGCTGGTTTAGCACTCGATGGTCCATGGCCATTGACTGCAGGGACACTGGCAGTATTCCTGTCACTTTTGGTCTGGGAACCATCCTGCACAGACGTCTGCGCTGGAGCAACTTCAACCACAGGCCTGGGGACTGCAGCATCACATCGAATGGCACTAAACCTGTGGGGTGGAGGGACAAGTTTAATTAGCTTCTTACTTTTCACCTTGTTTTCCTGCCGGGTAGCATCTTCTCTGGTCCCGGGTTCTCTTGTTATGGTTAAAAGAGTAAGTTAGTTTGTGCATGGGACAAGAAAGAAAGGTTGGTATAGAGTGAGAGGATGGAGATGTCTACTGAGATCAGCTGAAGCTGTCAGAAAGAGCCAGAGCATTAAGCCTCAGAGCAGCCTCCAGTGTCTGAAGGGGGCTACAAGGATGCTAGAGAGGGACTCTTCATTAGGAACTGCAGTGATAGGACAAGGGGTGATGGGTTCAGACTGAAACAGGGGACGTTCAGGCTGGAGATAAGGAAGAAGCTCTTCCCTGTGAGGGTGCTGATGCACTGGCACAGGGTGCCCAGAGAAGCTGTGGCTGCCCCATCCCTGGCAGTGCTCAAGGCCAGGTTGGACACAGGGGCTTGGAGCAAGCTGCTCCAGTGGAAGGGGTCCCTGCATGTGGCAGGGGTTGGAGCTGGATGAGTTTTAAGGTCCTTTCCAACCAAATGATTCCATAATTCTATGCTTCAAATGCAAAACAAGCTGTTCAAGACGAAGCAGACTACATTCTGTTCCTAAAGGGGTTCTGCTCTCTAAAGATCACAACATAAATTTTATGTCTGGCTGATGAGCCAAAACATTTACTTCCAGATGCATTGACAGTCCACTACTGAGGCAACAAGCAGCTACAATCACATCAGCCAGGTAAATAAATCACAACTGAAAACGGAACTACTTGAATAGTAGTAGATCTAGTAGCAATAGATCTATGTGACATTCAGAGTTAGATACATAAAGTCATCACCATGTAATCACTGGTAGACAGAGAAACATCTCAGCTTGTACCAGTCCGAAGTGTGATTGCTTGGGGCTGCAGAGCTCCAGGAACTAAACAATGTGTTCACAGTTACAACTCACTGACAGTCAGGAATAGCAGGACCCAAAAATAAGTGACCTCGACTCCCCACTGTGCAAATCACAGGCAAAGCTTTCCAGATTTCCTACACAAATGCCACAAAAAGGGCAGAGGCTGAGCCCTCCCAACCCCCTGAATTGCATAGTGTGGCTTTATTTGCATAAGAACTAAATCAGGCTTCTGCCAATTAATTTCTGTGCCTCAGCATTAGCAGCTCACATGGACAATCCACTTCTCAGAGCAGGAACTGTGATGTGCTAACAAAACAACACCATCTCTACAGCATTTCTCGGCTGCAGCAGCACTCTCTTGACATTCAAACCTTTAAAGGAAGGAAAGAAGACATTGAAGAAAGATATACCCACCCTCCTTTCTACTTTCAGTGTTTTCAACATGGTCAATGCTGAAGAAGCTTCACTTCTACTCCAAATACCCCCAGAAGCAACATCACCAACCCTCCACATTACAGACAGAATCCCAGACTGGTTTGTGTTGGAAGGGAGCTTAAAGCTCATCCAGTTCCAGCCAATGCCCCGGGCAGGGACCCCTTCCACTGGAGCAGCTTGCTCCAAGCCCCTGTGTCCAACCTGGCCTTGAGCACTGCCAGGGATGGGGCAGCCACAGCTTCTCTGGGCACCCTGTGCCAGCGCCTCAGCACCCTCACAGGGAAGAGCTTCTGCCTAAGAGCTCAGCTCAGTCTCCCCTCGGGCAGGTTAAAGCCATTCCCCTTGGCCTGGCCCTACAAGCCCTTGTCCAAAGCCATTCTCCAGCTTTCTTGTAGCTCCTTTAGGTATTAGAACACTTATAATGGCTCCCTTGAGCCTTCTCTTAGGAAAGATATGTTTTACATATAAATAATAACATTTTATCATAAAAAATGATATTGACCATGGAGCAAGCACATCTTACCCTCACACATTCCCAGTTAGCTTGCTTTAGTGCTGCTGTGTGACTACAGCTTATGGGCTTGATCCAAAATACACTGAATAATCATTGAAAAACCAAGCAACACTTGGACTGTGCTCTGCAAGCAAGGAGCTGCTTCTGCTTGGAAAGCTGACATTAGCAACACGGATTAAATCCAGTTATTTATACAGCACATTTGAATACCTCCATCAACTCCCCATCTTCACAGGTCCCATATAAACACAGAAAAGGATACAGATCCTGCTCTAGAGTTTGAGAGATCTATGGACTGAAAGGGAAACATAAGAAGCCAGCAGGTTGTTTGCTATGAACATAAAGCTCTGACTTTTGCATGTACTGCAGGAATCTTGTCCCAGAAGACAATTCATGTAGTAGACATGGCAGAGGGAACATGTTCACTTTGAATTTAGTTGAGCCAGGTCACAAATGACCTCTGTTTACTTGGGAAATCCTGCTCCAAAGCCAGGCAGGGATTTACACATCAGAAAGCTACTGCAGAACCTGAATTGTCTGAACCTCCTGGATGCACAAATCCCAAACGGAGACTCCTCCAAGACACAAATATCACCATGGGGGGTGCCCGAGAATAAACAGGCTGGAACAAGGCAACTGCAGCCAAACCTACAGCACACATTGTCACTGAGGCAGTGTTTTCTAACCCTGACATTCACATTTGAAACACAGGGTGGTATTTTCTCAGCCACTCTCTCGTCCACACTTTGATTCTACTTTCAAATTCTATACTCTTTCTATGACACAACATTCAGGCATCTCCCTTTCTAAACCAGATTGGTCATGGCACTGTACGTCCTGATTACATCAAGCTGAAGCTATTGTGGTGGAAACAACATATAAAATGAAAAGCCACAGCTGCCAGGCAGCTTCTGGAGGGGAGACAATGACCCCTGGAGACTGAAGCACCTCTGAATGCTAGGACTACTCTTATAGAACCAGAATGGTTTGAACTGGAAGGCACCTTAAAGCTCATCCAGTTCCAACCCCCTGCCACAGGCAGGGACACCTTCCACAGGAGCAGCTTGCTCCAAGCCCTGTCCAGCCTGGCCTTGGGCACTGCCAGGGATGGGGCATTTCTCTGATTCAACCATGAAGGACACCTTTGCTGCTTGGTCTCTTTTGGACACTTCCTCTATGCCTCAGGCTCTTACATATGGAGAAGTTCCTGTAAGACATCTTCAGGGAGGTAGATAAGTCCAGTCTCACAAACCAGAAGGCAAACTCTTGCTAGTGCTTTACTGAGCACATCACTCATGTTTTGCTCAGTCTGTTTCTATTTATTGTGTGACTGAACACTGGATAAAAATGGTCATGATCAAGCATGACCTGGAAATGAGAATGAAGTTTCCAGCCATCAGAAAAGAAAGGTGCTGGAACAGTCTGTCTATTAGAGTAAGAGAGCAAGTGAACCAAGTGCAAGATGGAAATACCTCAGTTTATGAAGCAATCATATAATGATCTGTCTGGCACAACTTAGAAGCTCTCTTCTTTCAGCTTTCTGAAAATCCAGGCATATCAGGGAACCACTGATTTCTGCTGAAGTGCTCTGTGTAGCAACACCTTATCAGCCTCAAATCATAGAATCAGCTCAGCTGGAAAAGACCTTTAAGATCATCAAGTCCAACCACTGAATCTCCAGCACTTGCCCTGTCAACTCCATCTTTTGAACAACCAGCCTTTTGGTGTAGGAGATCCCTTACAGGCAATGGATCAGCCCTGCAACACAAACACCAGCTGGGCTCTCCTGACTTCCTTCCCTAGTCGAGCTGACCCCTCCAATTCTGTGCCCTTATTTTTACATTTATAAGATTTGCCCCTTTCCTCTCCTCTAAATCATTTGCTTCAGCTTGTGCTAGCTCTTTTTACTCCCTTCCCCTCATGCCTTACTTCCTGTCTCCCACCATGACCCCTGTATACCAGTTACATGAGCCACCAAGAGCCTACAGGGCTCCTGGCAGGCTGTGCTGGCCTTCTACCAACTGCTGAAGAAGAAACACCAAGAAGCAACTCACTTGCTGCAGTTGTGCAGGTTTGTTTTGACAATATCATAGTCTGTGTTGTAGAGGGGTCCACTGTCCTTGAGCAGAGCTTTCTGAATGCTGTAGACATGCACACTTGCAATTGTGGATAGTTTAGACTTCATTGCTGAGGGAAACAAGGAGAAAAGTCCTCTGTTAGCACAGAACCACGTGGCAACTATTAGGCTTTACCAACGATGGAGAAAGACTGAGAGATCGCTTGACAGCAAGGACCTGAACCTAAAAACATGTAATTGTACCTTTGTTCAGTCCTCACTAAGTGAGGGTTCATGGTTACAGACCCCACAAGTCAAACATGTTTCCCACTATACATTCTTGGTTCTTACACAACATTCCTGGTTCTTACACAACTGAATTAACAGCAATCTCTGTGTTGACTTTCAAAATATCTGGTGTTTGGGATCCAGAATATAGAATCACAGGCTGGTTTGGGTTAGAAGTGACCTTAAAGCTCATCTAGTTCCAAGCCCTTGCCATGGGGGCATATCTATATGACTATCTAAAGCTAAGGAAGAAAATAGGTGGTCATAGCTCTACCCTGCTGGAACTGCTCTCTGCCATTAAGGTAGCATCCACCTTATCCACTAGCATCAGTGCTGTCTCTAGTAGTCTGCTGGGATTCATGCTTTGTCTTTTCCACACCATTTAGACTGTGACTCCCTTGAGACAAGGGCTGGTTTTTAGGAATTCTTTGTTCATTGCTTATATTGTTCTTTCCACACAGTCCTGGTCTGAGACAGAGCTTCTAGGCACTGTAAAAATACACACAGTAATCATTCCTTGGGGCCAGTCCTAGACTATACAGCCCTAACTCCATCAAAAAAATCTCAGCCTCTTCCAAATGTAAGTCATACCTTTGGCCTGTCTTCTAATACAAAAACCATGCCCAACCCTTTCCTCCAGAGCAAAACAGAGTATTACGTAGCACACATAATTCAAGCAACATGACAGATAGTAGTTGTGCTGCTCAACAATCTACTCCACTGATGAGGAAGGCTTTAGCAAGAAATCCACTTCAGATTTCAAAAAGGAAAATAAATGAGAGTCTTTCAAACCGAGTGAGGTCATGAGCCTATTTGAAGTCACCAATGCCACATTATGTTCTCAAGTGCCAAAGATGTTATTTGACAGTAAGGAAGAGCCTGCAGTTGTGTTTCAGTTGATACAGATCAGGTCTCATCAGCTGGACCAGACCTGGAAAGATGGTAACACAACTGACAGTGTATGGAGAGTAGCTGCAGGAAGCAGCGTCACAGTGGTGGGGTTTTTAAGCCTTTGTGACAGGAAATCTCTCAGACAAGAGTCAGAATGTTCTCATGGGACATTTAAACTAAACCCCATATGATTCAGGGCAAATTAAGATTGCAATTGCACATAACCAACAACTAGAATTACCTGCTTCAGCATCCTTGACAGCCTAAAGGCTTAGAACTGTTCTAACACACCCTGAGACACTGCTGGACACTCCTAAGATACTGCTGGACACTCCTAAGATACTGCTGACCTTAAGGAGTTGTTGCCTGTCAGTGGCAGGGAGGTGAAAAAGAATCATTGGTTGAAGCATGCAACATAAAAAACCCAAAAAAAGAAAAATCAGACCCAAATCACCAGCCTGAAGTTACAGCCCTTGGCTCAGAGACTGAAAATTCTGAGAAAAAGCTGGTACAGGGAGTACACACCTGAACTCAGCAGCCTGAGCAGGCACTTATGTGCAGATGGCAAGCTCGGAGCTTTCCTCACTTTACTGTTCTTTCAAAGAAAAAGTCAAAACCACATAATCTTCACAAGTTGCTTACCTTCGAGTTGGTCCTCTCTCACTACTGCAACCTTGTGGCACTGTAAAAAACAGACAGATGGCAGACAACATTGAGTATTTTTACCTTTAAAGACTGATTATTTTTGGTTATCTGACCTTGTAACAGTCTTATAAGACCTAAAGGGGGTACAGAAAACCTGGAAAGGGGCTTTGGACAAGGGCCTGTAGGGACAGGCCAAGGGGAATGGCTTTAACCTGCCCGAGGGGAGACTGAGATGAGCTCTTAGGCAGAAGCTCTTCCCTGTGATGGTGCTGAGGCACTGGCACAGGGTGCCCAGAGAAGCTGTGGCTGCCCCATCCCTGGCAGTGCTCAAGGCCAGGTTGGACACAGGGGCTTGGAGCAAACTGTTCTGGTGGAAGGTGTCCCTGCCTGTGGCAGGGGTTTGGGACTGGATGAGTTTAAGTTCCCTTCCAACCCAAATCATTTTATGATTCTATGATCTATTGAATAACAGTCTATTGATTATAGGTGCAGCTTTACAGCAGCAGAGAACACTGCCAATGCCTTTAAACAGCTATCAGCCACTAGTTCTTAGAGCTCTGCCTTCCTACTCTTCTAAGAGACTGTTCCAGAGATCATTACAACCCTGAAGAAACCCTCTGTCTTCCATCCCTGACACTGGGAGATGAGACACAGATAAAACAAGAAGTAAACAACTGTGCAGCAGAGTGGAGAACAGCGAACTAACACAGCTGATGCCCCAGTGGTAAGAAATCTGCCATACTAACCCACATCACCCATGTATATTTAGAT